>NC_089221.1:6346120-6654307 GCF_963924675.1 Phocoena phocoena | reverse complement strand
ATTAGCATGTCCCTATAGGTGTTATAATTATCCCCATTTTGCAGAGGGAAAACTAAGGCATGGAGAGGCCAATTAAAATCCTAAGGTCCCAGTAAGTGGCAGAGGGAGAGGTTGAGCCCAGGCAGTCCCGCTTGTGCCCACCCACTCAGCTGAACAACCTTCATCCCCACGAATGGACAATCACAGTTCCCTTTCACAACTTGCCAGATTATTTTGAGGGTATTATTTTTTAAGGGGCCAAAGTACACTTTGGAAGATTTAAAATCCAATATACATATGCAGTATAGTACTCTGATATTTTGTACAATTGAGGGCTTTTACATTTTTTCTTCTCTAATCTTTGTATGGTAAATGATAAGTTAAATAATTTTGAAAAAATACTGAATATAATGTAACAAAGGTTTGGAAAAAATGTTTCAGACTATGTGATCATAATCTCTCAAATTATGAGAATGTGAAGTATCCCCTAGACCTGAATTCACCCCAAAGACCAAATAGTGTAGGAAATTACACTGAAGCTCCCAGTTACCCACCCCAACTCCCCAGGCTTCCTATCTTGCACAGCTCACGCTAACGGGGCGTAACTCTGACCACAGAGGGATAATTCATTCCTGGGGTCTATTTTTCCTAGTTGCTTTGTGATCCTCTTGAGAGCAGGAAATTGAATCCTTTACTTCTTTGTATCAGTGCTGCGTCTCCAGAATTAATAAAAGTTTGTGGATTAGTCTCCTCTCCTTGGCATTTCCCAAGCTAGGAGCACAGAGCTTTCCGACGTCTATTAGCATAGTGAGGTTGGCAGATTCAGGCACAAAGTGTATTTTCACTTCAAGCCGAGACTTGCAGGAATGTCTTCATTTCTACTGCTCCAGACACTTTGCTTGTACAAGTTGTTTTTCAGATTCCCTCAGATTTATTCAGGTCAAAAAGCCACTCAGAAGCAAAGCCAGACATGGACCTCATAACTGATGGAGGCTGGTCTTGCTCTGAGCATTTGGCTTTTTTTCTAGATTCTTCTTTTCTTAATAGAACCACAGTCCTCTTGCTGTTTCTAACCACGGACACACTTTTCCCAGGTGGTGCCAAATGCTGATCTCACTGAGGCCAGGAGCTTCTCCTGGGAAGTTGAACTGATAGAGATGCCCCAGCCTGGACCACGGCTTAGAGGATGCCTTCCCACGTGCATCAATACATGGTTGGTTATTTTGCAATCACCTATGCGTTCCCTTACGATGTACTGGGATCTAGGCATCCTCTCTGTTCTTCCCCGTGGTCGCTTCTCTCTGAAACACAGCTCTGCTCCTAGCAGGCTCGGCCACCCTGAAGCCTGTCCCCTCCCCAATGTCGTTAGAAAGTGCATTGACACCATCCATCATGACAACCCCAGTGACTTCTCACTCCTCACCTTCGTACTCTAGGAACTGGCTGTTCAATCAGACTCTTCTTCCCCCTCACAGGCAGCTGCTCCTGCCTAGCTCTCTATGAACTGCATCTTCCTTAGTCTCTTGTGAGCGAGTTAGCAAAAGGCCTTCATATCTAGGAAATGTTACACGTCTAAAAAATTATGTCTCCTGAGCATCCTTTACCCACGACTATGTCAACCTCAAAAGTTCTATGATACATTAATTTTGTAAAAATTGGCATTCTCTACTTTTCCTGTTTTTATTAAATCTCTATTGGCTAAAGACTTACTTTGTTTTCTTTGTTCCTTTTCTCTTGTTTCTCCTGACATTAGAGGCCAATTCTAACCATATCCACCGGACTCATGCTTACTTCAGATTCTTCTCTTTTCTTTTAAGGATGTCATTCCTCATTGAATTTGCATTCTCATACAAAACCAGTCAGTGACATCTTTGGATGCCTTTTGTCAGTGTCTGTAGAGTAATTACCAGGACATCTGTGTTGGTCTTGAGAGTTTATTCATAAAAGAATGTCTGTACTCTAGTTGGGCATCTGGTCACTCCAGCATAAGATCTGACATTTCACACCTCTGCCCTTAAGCCTGATTACATCTGCAGTGATGAGGCTCCATCCTGGGGTGAAATTAAAGCCCCATTCAATTTCTTATCCAAAAACATGAAGTTCACATTTCACTCTAGAAACTTAAGTACTGGGAGCTATTCAATTAGGAAATATCTATCAAGAAATGTTCAGATTACCTCTCTCATGGTCTATGTGTCATGCAGACGTGTCCAACAAGCAGTGAGTCCCTTGTGGAGCTGCTCTGAGGACAGATGTGGGATGCAGATCAAGGAAGACCATCGGACCATGACAGGGTTAGTGTAATGGATTCTACATTGTGCTATGACAGCTGGAGAAGACCTAGGAAAGGAAAGGACATATATGCATAATGGATTACCCTAGAAAGAGCCAGGGTCCATGACTGAAGCTTCGAGAGGAGGAGGTTAAGGTTGATGTTCTAATCAGAGTGGATTTTTATTGTCCCATAAGGGGCGGCTGCCCACACTCTGATGGCACACAGGTCTCACGAGTCCTGAATGGCAGAGGCAAATCCTCTATCAGTCACACTTCTCCCCTCCTCCCAGGTCAGATTTCTGGTGCATCAGCATTATGAGAGTCCATGGTGCTGGTCTCAGCTTAGGGATGACCAGGAGAGCAAATCAAGAAAAGACAGAAGGGAGCTGTTCTGCCTGAGAGGTTTCTGGGAGGGGCACCCAGAGAGGACCAGGTCTAACTTAGACTGTATCTCATGACTCCAAAAGACCAGGAGAGCCTTCCAAAGTGGGTGATGCAACCTCATTTTTTATCCCATATCTGATGACCATAAGATAGCCCTTAGACTGAATTGATCTACTGCAAATTCATTTGTTCACTTAAACACAGAATGCAACTGTCAAGAGGCAGAGCAAAGAGAAGAGGAAAGAGAGAGAAGGCAAGGATGCTGGGGGTGGGGTTGAGTAATGTGGGAAAGGCCATGAACTGCGAGGTTTAAGGAATAGACAATCCTTAAATGCTGGGTGGGGAGCACTGTAGAGCCAAACGTACTTGGTGCCTAGGCACCCTGGGTTCTGGGAATTCTTTGGATGCCTCTATTTTATCCCCATCAGTTCCCACCTGTTTTTACCTCAGCATCCCTGACCATCCCTCCCACTAGCTACCAGGATCAGCAACCATCTTGCCTTACTGTCCTTCCCTTCCATCTGGTCAAAGCCCCAGAAGTGGATAATTTAACATCAAGCACTCTTAAATTCCATAAAAGACAATCTGCAGGTTAGAAAGAAAAGAAAGAAAGAGAAAATCTATTGATATAAACACATTAGAATTATTGTTTATATAACAAGAAAATGCCAACATCTGTTTTGGCATATCTCTAAAACTGGCAGACTAATTTGTTTAGCACTTTTCTACCAGGAGTTGGTGATATTTCAAATGTTAAATGAAAACAACGAGACTATGCTTTCCATAGCTTGACTCAATCACTAAAACGGGAAAAGGTAAGATATTTAAATTCTAATGTATGGGCTTGGTTGTTTTGATTTATTGAATAGATAGTGCCAAGTGCACAGCATCTTATAATTTCTGAATTGAGATTTTTAATTATATAAACCATTATGTTTTATAACATTTATGATAAAGTCTTAAAGACCAACTACTTCACTTAAAGGCAAAAGTAACGATAATCTCTTACAAATGTCTCATAATGTCAACCTAGACCTGCATACTAATTTACCTTGAGTTAAATATGGAAACGTTTCCCACTCTTTATGTGTTTTGTTGTGTAAAACAGCTCTAAATCCCTCAACTTATTTTTTAGCACTTTGATAGATCGATTTAATACTTTTAAATTATACAGAAAGCCCGAATCTTTCTTTGCAAACACAGGTACAATCTCCAGTGCTCAGAAGGACATTTCCATGTGTTATCTTATATCTGGAGAAGATTTTGGACCATCACCGTAAATTAGAAAAACAGAACAATTTATTAGTTTCTTGAAAGGAGTTCAGAAGTAGATATGACATTTTTTCAGAAAGAGAAACAGAACTAAAAATCTGTATGCAGTTAATGAGATAAAATAATGATCCGGGGGTTGGTTTCAATCCTTTGTGTTTGTTTCCCACTCATCTCCCTCAGGATCAGGCACAAAGGATGCCCACCTCAGTTGGGATCCTGACAGCCAGCTTTTCCAGTCCTCTCCCCTATCCGGGTCACCTGTTCCTGAGACCCCACCATCCCCTTAAGCCCAGCACTCTATTTACGGAAATCTCCTGAAACCCCTTACCCTCTCTAAACTGCTCCCTCAGCCATCACACTTTTACAGAAACCCCAAGGTTTGCTGGAGGCTGCTTCCACACCTGACTTCTTCCCCCACCTTGGAGGAAGGAGGGAACGTTTCTTCCTCCTGGCTGCCAGCGAACAGGGTCAGCATTAGTGCATCATCGTCTCCCACTTCTCTCTTGAGAATCCCATATCACGTGATGATCCCTCTGTATTCTCCAGCGGTGCCATGGCTTGCTCCTCAATTCACTACTCCTCTCTTGTTTGGGGATGCCACCCGGGTTCAGCGTTCTTGCCTCCACCTCATCCCTTGCCAGCACCAGAGTTACTAGGGCCTCCACATTCATGCCTCATTAATGACATGATATCAGCTCCAGTAATAACTTCCCCCTGATGTCTCTTGTCTTCAAATGGCATGGCCACACCGCAGATGATGCCATTACCCAGCATGGCTCCACCTTGAAAGAAACAGATCTGAAATTCTCTGCCACAATAACAATCCCCTTTCTTTGCCCTTGCCCCGTGTACTATAACCCACTCTTAACCTGCTGAAATTGATTCCTTACATTCTCTAGGCCTTCATCCTCTCTGGGCTGTATTTCTCCCATTAACCACCTGCCTGTCGCCTCACCTTTTCAACTTCATTCTCATGAAGGCTCTATAATCCGCCTCCCTGTAGAATCTCCCTCCCTGCCTTGCATTTTCCCCACTGAGGTACCCATTCCTGGGATGCTGAGTCATGCTGGAGAGAAGTGAAGAGCTGCTGTCAGAGCCATTCCAGACTCAGGTTCTCCCATCATCTGCACCTTCAGGGCAGCTGTGCGGCTCTCTCACTCATCCCTGGTTAGTGCATTTTTAACTTCCTCTGTTATACTTTTCTCCAAGGATTTATACCTCTACTAACACCTTTTCACTGTAGATGTTCTTCCTGAGCACCTCATTGAAAATAAGACGTCATTAGCTATGAACTACTTTAGTGTTGATAGGCTTTTCGTCAAATTCTGACTTTATTTTCCTTTTTCCTTATCTTTTCTAAGTTAGAGGAAGGACTCTTGTTTCCAGGGCTTACCCCATCACAATCAGGGAAACTTGTGAATACCATGCATCATAAATACAAAAACAGCCACACTTAGGCACATCCTAATTAAACTGCTAAAAGGCAAAGACAAAGCATTCCATGTGGCTTCACAATCATGAAAGTTTCAAGGTGAAAAATAGGGCAAAAAGTTTTGCTCACTTCTTTGCAATGTCGTCTTCTGCAGAATTGTGTGAGGTGAAGTCCTGCGTTTTGTTTGTTTTTGGTTTGGTTTGGTTTGGTTTGGTTTTGGTTGTCCTTAACTCCAAACGTGTTTCTCTAAGTCCTATGAAACTGATAAAAGCTTTGAGCTGCTGCTTTTTGCCCAGCCTCTAGATCCCTTACAGCTTCTGAATCAGTAATTTCCATAACAAAAAGAAAAAGCACAAAGAATGGACTTTCTTCAGTGTTTCCTTCAGTTATCTAATATGTCTGTTTATAAGTGATCTGGATCCTAGAAAATTTGGTCAAAAACTATTTATGGAAATAAAATTTCTTTCAAATGTATGTTGGCTATCAAAACAATTTGATAGAAAGGTTAAACTACATATTCATTGGCTTTCATACACATAGGAAACCATATTGTGGTTTTGTCACCTTTTCCTGAACTTAAAGTGGTAACATTTTTATGTAAGTTCTCACCTTTACTTTTCAAATCAATTTTAGTTAATTATTCCTGTTCTATATTGTGTCAGAACGAATGCAAGGGTATATACACCTGTATAGGAAAAAGATGCAGTAAAAGGAATATCTAGCAATTGCGAGATTTAACTAATAAATCAAATTAGGTTTCGAAACTTTTATCAGATTTCTTAGAAAGAAACAAATTATATTTCTATGTATATATGTGTGGGTATGCGTGTGTGCATAGTGTGGGTGAATATATAGACAGTGGCTAAAAATCATGGGCTCCAATAACCAACAGTTGTGCTTCTATCCCAGTTCAGCATTGCCTGAGTGATGCCAATGAGCAAGTTTCCATTTTGCTCCTTTTTATAATTGCTGTCTCTTTATTTGTATTCTCTATGTGGTGAGACACCCTTCTCATACTTTCCTTTAATTGTTTAGATGGCTTTTGTTTTTCTTTCTTGAATTTTTTAAACATATTTGCAACAGCTGATTTAAAGTCTTTGTCTGGTAAATCCAATGTCTGGGCTTGCTCAAAGACAATTTCTGTCAATTATTTTTTTCCTATATATGAGCATTAAAGTTATGCTTTCATGTTTCCTTGAATGTATCAGAATTTTTTTGTTGAAAACTAGACATTTTTATTTATATAATGCGGCAACTCTGGAAATCAGATACACACTCCCCCAAGGATTATTGTAGTCACTGTTGTTTATTGTTGATGTACGGGGATAATAACAACCCTTACTTCATAAGATTATAAGTATTTGAAAAATATAAAAGCATGCAGAGTATTCCAGGAACATATAAGTATTCACTCAATATAAGCTGTTACAATTATGAGCAGAATCAAATGTGGAGGGACATACATAACAGTGTTAACAGTAATTGTCCTTGGGTAGATAGAATTATGGATATATGTTTTTAGCTCTATATATTTTGGGTATTCTATGATGATGCATTTGTAACAAAAAAAGGGAAATATAAAAATATAACAGAGATAAAATCTGTCATTTTTCAAAAGTTTGTAGTTTTCTCTCTAAATTATTAAATAAAATATTTAAAGCCAATGATGACCCCTCTGCCTATATAGTAATATTTTTATGTTTGATTGGGAAGTACAAGGAATAAAAGACATAGATCACCTTCAGTAATTTAAAATTCTTCAACAATCACATTTCCTTCTCTTGTACTTATTAAATGACATTCAGGTAGGGATCAGGGATGTGTGCCTGGTTTCCCATGAGCAGCAGAGAGCTGTACATCATTTTGTGTTGGTATCCTGGAGAGGGAGCCAGCTTCAGGTTGTGGTTGTGTATGCACCTTGGGAGTAGTGACCCACTTCACTGGACCCTAGTCTCACTAGAGACCCCCCCACTCTCTAGTCACAGTTTGTGACATTGAGTGGACCATGTAGCCTATGGGTGTCTTGGTTTTAATCAGCATTATTAGGTGCTAAAGCACAAGTGGTATCCTCCATCCTCCAATTTTCTGGTTCTATGGACTTTTCTTCTTTGGATCATGGAAGCTTTGCACCATTTGGAGGAGAGAGATTGGGTGGGGAAGGTCCCCAGATTAACTGAGGTTGAAGATTAGTTAACTGATTCAAATATATAAAAGTGATCTATTTCCTGTACATCTGAGTTTGCAGACTCAGTTGTGAGTGTTGTGGAGTCTTACATTATCATAACTCTCATTGTACATTTAAGTTAATTTCATGAAAAATTATTAAAAATATATATAATTTTTGAAGATTATTTTCTGTTGCAATTATAATTATTAGTACTAAGACAAAAAATAAACTATGACTGGGAGGATTTATTTCTGCCCCTATTGTTGCTTTGACCAAATTGTTACATAGAGCAACTTGCTGTTAACCAATCTGATTTAAATTAAAACATATTTAACTAGATGATGTGCCACCTGTTTCTTCTTATGCACCCATTTACCAGTTTGTTCCCACCTTCCCCCTGCCGTCTTGAGGTATCTACTCTCCACTCATCTCTTTGTAAAGCCTTAGATGAAGAGTCACCACATCAGGGCTGTCTTTTCCTGCTCCTGCAATGCTTGTATGCCTGAATTATCATAAAAGGAAAGAAAACATGTCTACTTATAAATAACTTTGTGACACGGTCAGAATCATTTGTCCCATCACAAATTACTGATGAATATGATCAAGTCCACACCCACCAAGATTTTTGAAATCATATTACAGCAAAGTTTTCTCGCTGTTCTCTAGCAAGACTTATTTTCATAATACCAGCAGCAGTTTTTCAAAATATAAATTAGGATTTATCAATAGCAGCTCTACTGATATTTGGGGCTAGATAATTCTGTATTGTGGGCTGGGCAGTCTCCTGTGAATGTTTTGCCTAGTAGATCCCAGTAACAACCCACCCTCCAGTTGTGACAACCAAAAATGCCTGGAGACATTGCAAAATGTACCCTGGGAGACAAAATCACCCCTAGCTAAAAACCGTAATAGAGGTGAGCATTTACTGTCCCTGTACATTGTACATAGAACAATTTTACAGAGGATTATCTTTGAATTTTATTTCCTCTGTGATTCTTTCAGTAACTGCAATCTTAGGAGCTTTGAATTCCCAAAATTCCCAAAATGATGTTTATGGCATTCGCGTTCTCACTGTGATTTGCAAAGGTGAGGTGAGAACTTCAAATCTTTCCACGAGGAAATTTATGCAAAACAGATTGAGAGAAAAGCAATTTCAGATTTTATTTTCATATCTACTATGAAAAAATCAATCAAGTATATCCTCCCTAAATGAAACCGGTTCAGATATTATTTTAAGAACAAGTTCTGCTTTGTAGTAAACATTTATGGAGATGCAGTGGGTGCAAGCAATCATTTCTGCTATTCTTCACACACTCTGGGCTCAAGGAAACACTTTTATTTATTTTCTTTTTGCAGTACGCGGGCCTCTCACTGCTGTGGCCTCTCCCGTTGTGGAACACAGGCTCCGGACGCGCAGGCTCAGCGGCCATGGCTCATGGGCCCAGCCGCTCCGCAGCATGTGGGATCTTCCCGGACCGGGGCACGAACCCGTGTCCCCTGCATCGGCAGGTGGACCCCCAACCACTGCGCCACCAGGGAAGCCCAAGGAAACACTTTAAGTGGAAAATTACACTATATATTTCAAATACGTCCAGACAGAAATTTTAAGTTACATTTCACATTTTATTTTATTTAGAACAAATGAAGCAGATTCTAAGTAGAGGATTTAGATACACGAGCATCATGTGAAACCATCCAGGTTCCAGAATGTAGACATCTATAGCTGCAAAGGAAGTTTCAGAAAAACAAGAAGCAAGAAAGCAAATTTCTTCATCCCGCTCACCTTCTGAACTGAGAAAAAGATGTAAACAATCACTGGAATTCTTCAAAAGTTCAATGCTTCATTACTTGGTGTTTTGGGTGTTTTGTGGGGCCTTTATATTGAGACTTATCTTGTCTTTTTGATCAACTGAAGATTTCCACACAAGGTTTGTTTCGATGGATGTATTTACTACCTTCATTGTGGTGATGATTTCACGGTGTGTACATATGTCCAAACTCATCAAACTGTATACATTAAATATGTACAGTTGTTTGGTATATACATTATACCTCAATTAAAGCTGTTAAAAAACAAAGAGAATAACCTTTTTATGCAAGGAGGAACAAAATACAGTGTGCTGGGCAGAGGGTCAGTATAATAGGACTTAATAAATCAATCATCAACATGACCAGGTACCAACCCCTTGTAAATTAAAAACCTGGTTGACTTTCCTTACCTCACATCTCCTCTGGAAATATTTGTGAAAGTTGTTTGCAACATCACAGAATCATCACAAAGCTTGTTGGTCCCATCCGGGCCTCACCCAAGAGTCCTTAGGATCTGTTCACACAGGAGCGTGTTATGGGGTTTACCCACGAGGTCCTCTGCAGCTTCACTCTGATGAATGTACTTCTTAAAGGTTTACAAGGATCTTTAAGTAGCAAGCACATCTGGGACACAGGGGCCACTGAGGCTCCACAAAGAAAAATGCCACTAAATTGTTTCCTAAATGGTCGGATTTATCTCAATGCTCGCTTACAATGGAATGAGACAAACCATTTACATAAAGCTTAAGTACAAAAAATATAACACATATTTTACTGTACATAATCAGGATTCTCTTATTTTGTCCCCAAAATGTTGGCAGATAGAGATGAAGAGGGGGCTGGTATGGAAGGAAGCTTGGGGGACTGTTGGCAATACTCGGGATCATCCTTCATGAATCTATTGTTTATAAAAGATGCAGAGGTTTGGGTTATAGAACCTGGCAACTCGCCAAGAGCAGGGAGTGAGCGGGACACTGTCATTTCTGGGATACCACCTCATTTTACCTTATAAATATATTTGTTTTCCTCTGAGTTGAGGCTGGGAGCTGGTGAGAGTTGGTTTCCGCTGACTGGCTGGGAGACACCCGCCCACCCTTTCCCTGAACTTCCAGCATTGATCCAGGGCAGCGGGCGATGGGCTCCTTGCCTGCACTGCTACAGCTGGTGTCTTAAACTGATTTTGAAAACAACGTATCTGTCTGGTGTCATCAGACAACTTTCTTAGATATAGACCTGGACAGCTCTCAAGCGAGCATTTAAAACCAGTAAGTTGAGCAGAAAAGATGAAAGTGAAGACCACTGGAAATCTGTATTACACATTTCTAACCACCAAGTTTCCAATGACTATAGTAATTAAGATCGTAAGAACTGAGAAACTGAACGGTGCATCCAATGACCCAGTGAGGAAATACCCGGCAAAACAGGAGCATTCCAACAGGACAACCAAAATTCCATTTTCTCCTTCAGCTGAAGGGAAAGGCAATGCTATTTCATTCTACAAAAGCTCCACTGTAATTAATATGGGCTGCTTTTTTTTTTAAATGTAATTTGTGAGAATAGGGAGGTCAGTAACTTCCTGCACTTTTCACCGAGGCCTGAAGTTGGCTTTAGAAAATGTCCAATGACAAAGTAAAACAATTCCAAACAGGTTTATTGTGTATCACAAAACAAGCAACAGTATTTAACACAGAATGAGGCATTTAACAATTCATGTCTTCAGAAGTCACATCAAATGGTAAAACATGCAGTTATCGTCACTCACTTTATAAGAATTCTGCATTGGACCAAATGTATGCATCTTCTCTGAGGAGGATGTAGAATTTCAGTAGTGAATCTAGATGCTCCAACTGAAGGGTTATACCGCATTTTTCTTCAAAGTGCAGAAGTTCAAGTCTAAGGTTGGTCAACAATCATGGTATAGGGGAAAAGCAATCAACTTAGCAAAAAAATCAAAACATGAACTTTTTTAGCCAAAGCTAAGGATGACACCTTTTGGAAACTTGTGAAGCAATTTGAAGTCGACTTCAAAGAAATAAAAAGTCAGGCAATGTTCTAGGTGGTTCTCATTCGTCCAATCATCATATCTGTAGCAGCTTTCACCAGCCTGTCTCTGACTTTCCTCTATCTATGGATTTGCCTGAAGAGGAATACTAATAAAACTTCTAATTTCTATATGCGTCACATTGACATCCCTACTACAGAGCAGACACTACAGTGGTGTGAGGGGTTTGTTTGTGTTTGTTTGTTTTGGAAGGTATAAAAGTTAGAGGGATGTCAGATTCTGGAAGACTGAGTCTGGGTAACCCTAAATTCTGAACATGACTTTTCTGGCACCACATCCCTCGTGGGGATGGGTTGTGTTCATTGTTTTCTGTTCCTGAGTTCAAAGAGAGTTATAAGAACAAATTTACTTAAAGTATAGCCAATCAGTCCTTTGTTTCTAACTGGAACCAGTAATATCCAAGTGAAACGATTAATCATCATCTTAAACTAGGCACTGCCAACTTTTTATAAGAAATTAAGCTATTTAGGGAATTCCCTGGAGGTCCAGTGGTTAGGACTCTGCCCTTTCACTGCCGAGGGCCCGGGTTCAGTCCTTGGTCCGGGAACTAAGATCCTGAAAACCGAGCCAACAAGATGCACAGCTCGCCCAAAAGAAAAATAATATCTACCTACATGGTATATATTATTTACACTTAAGAGAGGGAAGCTACTACGTAGAAGGATAGTTTGGATTTTTCAGAATCCAGATGTCCCTCCGAGCTTGTGAGTCTTTCACATTGAGCCATTAAAATTTTTCATGTAAGTGAGGATCAAATTGCCTCTGATTGCTGATTAAATTAGGAGAAGTGGCATACAGCAGCGGTCCCCAAACTTTTTGGCACCAGGGACGAGTTTCGTGGAAGATGATTTTTCCACGGACCAGGGGCGGGATAGGGGGGATGGTTCCGGCGGTAATGTGAGTGATTACCATGTAGGGGGGCCGTGGGGGGCCATGGAGAGCAATAGGGAGCAATGGGGAGCGGCAGATGACGCTTCACTCGCTCGCCCACTGCTCACCTCCTGCCGTGCGGCCCGGTTCCTAACAGGCCACAGGCTGGTACCGGTCCTCGGCCCGGGGGTTGGGGACCCCTGGCATACAGCCTCTTCTTACCTGACTTACACTTCAGTTTAAGAAATACTATCGACTGATTTTCTACCACCACGACCGTGCGGTAAATTTGACACTACTTTTCTCCTTTCTGGTCTGAGAGAGCTCCTGACTGGCTGGCTTCATCTTGTCTGCGCGGTAAAATAGGCTTATCTGAATTAGATCTGATATCATCTTTTTTCTGTACGTGGGCCTCTCACTGTTGAGGCCTCTCCCGTTGCGGAGCACAGGCTCCGGACGCGCAGGCTCAGCGGCCATGGCTCAAGGGCCCAGCCGCTCCGCGGCATGTGGGATCTTCCCGGACCGGGGCACGAACCCACGTGCCCCGCATCGGCAGGCGCACTCTCAAACACTGCACCACCAGGGAAGCCCTGATATCAACTTTTTTCATGGGTAATAAGCTTGATTTTTTTTCAATGGCAGAGCTAATATGATCTTTAGAAAAGGCTGTATATGAGGTGATTTTTGCTAGGAACTGTACAATTGGTGTCAGGCTCTGAATTAGGTTTAATGGGGCTCTAAGTCACTTTGCTATGGGAACTATTTTCAAGAAGAGAACAGGTCTCTATTCCTGTTGATTCTGATACCAAATTTTTGATAATAAACTATATTAAAGTTGAATCAAACCTTGTTCCATCTGCTAAAACAATGTATAATTCACCTTTAATGTAAGTCCATTTTAAAAAGAGCATGGAGGGAATTCCCTGGTGGTCCAGTGATTAGGACTCTGCACTTTCACTGCCGAGGGTCTGGGTTCAATCCCTGGTCAGGGAACTAATAAAAAACATTTAAAAGAGCATGGAATACAGTCATTTAAAAAAATCACTGCCGACACTTCAGCGTTGCGGAGAGGCAATCAGGCAGGGATTATATATCTCATTCATTGTTTTTCAATATCCAAAAGAGAAAAGAAGCAAAGATCAGAGCAATATATTTTCTTTGGATTTGTAATTTCAAAATAAATAATGAATGCCTTGGTTCTGTCTTCATTGAGTTACAACACATCCTTAAGTCAATTATCAATCGATTATTATGAGTGATCTCAATAGGGGAGAACAGCAGAAATAAATTCCAAACTAGTGCCCAGGCTGCACATATTTTACCCTACATGGTAATGCACTGGGCAATATTTGGTATCCCCTTTTGTGCATTTCTCAGGTCAAAGTAAATATTACTGTATGTTCTCTCATTTCACAATCACTGATCAGAGAAGCAAGGGAGTCGGAATGGCTTTCTGGCGTCTGCTATAGATAATTCATAGGTGGGTATTAGCTACGCCGTGTCAACAGAATCTCCAAATACACCATGGATGAATGGATGCCCTGGACATGATTGATGCAATCACCTTCAAAAGAATAGTAAGAATTTGGATATGAGTTGATTTAAGAGCATCATTTGAATACTCTATTTATGTGGAAATTTACTACTGAGGCAGTGGTACTTGAACAGGAGCCCCCCACGTGCAGAGTGGTTATTCCTGAGGCCAACATAGTTGAGTTCATTGTATCTGCTCATGGTAGCTGTTGTCTGCTGTTATGTAGCCATCTTTTGATAGAGAAAGGCTGAATTCGGATATAAGCAATGGAGGTACTTCAAATTCCGCACACATGAGAAAAAAAAAAAAAAAAACAACGAAGACTCCCTAGGCCTAAAGAAAGTTGATGCCCACGGAGCAAAGTCAATGCTGAAAGTGGTTTGACAGTGTTGGGGTAATGGACATGATTGATTCTAAAAGTGAGGGAAATCTCATAAAGGGGCACTGGTATATTTGTAAATTCAGACACTAAGGAGGCTGCACCTCCAATGTGCATTAAGGACGTGTTTACACAAAATGACCAGCTGAACGCAGACCTGATATATTTTTTAATAAAATCTCCTTTGATCTGTGGTTACACAAACAGCATCCCTTCAGGTAGCCCCTGGGATTCCCCTGCTGAAACTTTGTCCATAACTTGAAAGGCATCTGACTCATAAACTCTACCAAAGTCTCCAGTGGGAACTCTCACCACACAGGCTTTGATTCCCATTAATTTCACCCTTTTACAAATAAATAAGGAAATAGAGGCACCTTCGCCTGCACTCTGGGCAGTTGATCCCGCAAGATCCAGGAATCAGCCCACAGGACTGCGCAAGCGGATCGTGGATCCCCACCTGGGAATGTCCAGGACACTCGGCTGGGAGGGACCAGGTCCCCTTCTTTTCAAGGTCACCTTCTCCCACATTCGCTTCCTCTCTCTTTGCATCACTGGTGAGTCAATGGGGCCAGACCTGTGGCTCACGCCGTTCCCATGGGCTGAACCCTCCTGGGGGCAGAGGCTTCTCCACGGCAGGGAGTCCTCACGTCCACTCACCCTCTACTCCTCTCAGTTCCTTTAAAGTCTCTGCCCACCCTTGACACACACAGGGAACCCTCTTTTTTCCCAGTATTAATGCCGATTCTAGTCAGAATCTACAGGCTTAGTGAAATGTCTCTGAAGGAGCAGGGAAGTTCAGAACCTCCCATAAGCGTCCAGGGGCAGCAGCACAGAAACATGCCTAAAGCGAGTCAGACAACTGGGTAAGGAAACACCCAAGTCTGGGCACGCTGGGAGTTCACATAGAAGAGTCTGATTCTGTGCCCCCAGAGCGCCTCAGAATTCATGGAGTCCATGTCATTTGGGATGACAAAGCCCTCAGTGTCATCAAAGCCATCATCTACAGAGCTATGTGGGGGAGGCCACCGCTATGCAGCGAGCAGGGACTCTGTGGCACTGCAGGGTTGATTTTGGATATTAGAGAAAGCACTGAACACGGAGAATCACTTGCGAAGAATTTCAGTGTGAGACTAAAGCCAGTTTCCTAATGAAAACAAGCCAAACTTCAACTGTATCCAGAAATAACCCTAGAAATTAAACTGTGATTAATATTGCCGTCTAGTTCCTTTAGCACGTTAGTGCAGCTTAAAGTATTCAGCTCTAATTGTGCTTCTTATGGTGGAAAAAGAAAAAAGAGTGAAAAAGTCACACAGAAATTGAAGATGTGATCAGTGTTGGCAGGAGTCCCCACCATCGCAGCCTAAGGAAGAACTGCTGTGTGGAGAAGGTCCCAGCAGAAGTGTAGACACCACCATGAAAGCCTACCGCACGGCGGCTTCATGGGGGGGTGTGTGGGGGAGGCAGCAACAGTCGAACAGTGATGGGAAAGCAGAGAGTCCACGGGAGGCTAAAACGCTTGGACTACAGCTAACACTATTCTAAACCAATTGTTCTTCTGTTAAGTAATCATTCAAAATGATAACACCCACATACCACCACGCACCTACTGGGACGGCTAAACTCCAAAAACTCGGCAATACCAATTACCAGCGAGAATGTAGAGCAAGAGGAACTCTCCCTCATTGCTAGCGGATGCAGCCATTCAGCCACTTCAGAAGACAGTTTAGCAGATTTTACAAACCTACCGGATTCTGATTTAATCAGAGAGGACCAACGGGGATAAAAGCAAACTGGTTGGAAGGAACTTTAATTACAAAGGGAAATGAAGTGGGTAGAATAGGGGAGGGAGAGAACAAATCATTTCCTAAGACATTATTGTCTCCTATTTATAGATGGAGAAACGGAGACTCAGAGGGTATGAGCCACTTTCTCAAGGTTACGTGGGTCACTTGGGCCCAGGGTTAATGTCCCTTGCCCCCTTATTCCTGGGGGCTAGGAGACTACACAGAATATCTGGTTTCAACACTAGTGGCTTAAAAGTCCACTGCAGAAGACAAAATAACAAAATGCACCACCTCAATTGCCTTACAGGGTGCAGAGGACCTTTGCTGCGCTTGAAAAAGATTCGAAGGCGGAGGTGTAAACAATGCAAACGTTGTCTCGGGGCGCCATCTAGGGGACAATTCGTGAAGTGACACTCTTTTCCTCAGATGAAGACGGCAGGTCTTCAGTTCTTGCTTTTCCCGTGTTCCTTTGGAATCTGTGTACCAAGGCGACGTGCCATGGTTTCACAAGCAAAGTTAACAAGGCAGTTCATCATCAGGGGGGTCCTTTACCTTGCCCCCCACCCTGTCACCTGCGTCACCACCACTGAGCTTTGCCGGCAGCCCCCAGGGTCCACCTGCCTTCTCTGCTCACCTGGCTGGGGTGGCGGGGGGGGGGTTGCTGATCCCTTGCCTTGATGGTGTCCACCGAGTCACACGTGTCCAGCTTGCTGACGTGGTTAGTTTTGTGGCGCTGCGAAGGGCGGTTGGGACGGGCTGGCCTGGCAGTTGGGGCGCCGCCGGTTTCTCTGGCAGTAGGCTTAGCCCGAGGATGGGCGGCCATCACGTGGACCACAGGTTCAAAACAACGTCAGTTCCTCTTCCCGACGTTTTCCTTTTCCCCTGCGCCCTCTCTTCCTTTCCTGAACAATTCAGTCCTCAGTGCAGAGCCAGGTAGGCGCGTGAGATGGCATCAGGGCGCAGTGGGACCCAGCAGGTGGCCGGCATCCCGGCCTGGGTTGGGGGGGGATGCCATCCACGAAGGGGGTGGCCCCGCTCTGGAGGTGGGCCCTGCTGTGCACACCGTGGACCCGGGGTGGCGTCACCACGTGCAGAGCGAGGCCCCTGGGGAGAGCCTGCAGGTTTGTCCCCTGCGCTCAGGTCCCCGGGGTGTTTGCACCCTCATCACCCGGCCTCCTCCCAAGCACTCTCTGAGCCACCTTCGCCTCACCTGCTATCTGCAGCACACGTGAAATATTTCTCATCTGGCCCTAAATCCGGGGCTTCTCCCTCTAAGCTGAGCCTCTTCGATGCACCTGGAACCCGAGGTCCTGCCTGAGAGGTGGATTCGCTTCCCGAGGTGGACGGACACCCCTTGGTTCTCTGCAGCTGTAACCGGCAAGGAGACTCCAAACAGACAGGCTCGTCTTCAGCACCGGCAGCCGGACAATCCAGGAGGACGTTACTAGAACATTCCACCAATATCGCCCACTTCCTGACATCCACCTCAGCTTTTCACTTCTCTATTATTTGGTCACTGGCGTAAGAAAGTGAAAGGAATCCATGAACCTTTGGCCTTTCCTGATTTTGTCTGAAGCCTCCAGGGCTGGACAGCTCCTAACCTGGGACGGTTGGATAAAGTATCCAGGGGTCATTCCACCAGCAACCGCTAGAAGCTTCTACTCTAACCCTGAAGCTGCCCTCAAGTTAAGCAAGAGTGATTTCACACCTGTTGTCATTTCTCGATACTTTAGCCGTTTGGACTCCCCAGGGTTAATGTCATGTACTGATAAAAGTTTATAACACGTGAAGATGTATGACTCTGGGCTCCAAAGGCTAAAGTTATCGAATGACAAAGGTGAAATCAGTTCCTGCGAGGTGCTCAGGTGGAGAGTAGGGTGCTGGTGGCCTGCTGGATCTATCGTCATCAGGTTAGGGAATCTTTGTGCCTCATGCAACTAAAAATAGCTAAGTTGGAACATTTCCATAGGCCCACATTTTTTCTGCATAAGTGAAAAATGTGCCTATTAAGTCTCTCGAATCTGCTTAGTGTGGCTCTTTGCTTTAAATATGCTTTATTCTGTTATTGGTCAGTAAGCTGGCCTGGAAACCCCACAGTTAGTTAGGTGGCTGATTTTCTGTGCAAAGTCTAACTGATTTCTCAGCAAACAAAAGAAAGAAGTCTGTATTGTCTCCCTAAGCATCCTATAGCATTGCTGTTGGATAACTGCTTGTGTTTACCTTCCAGTCCTAAAATGAGATCCATCCAGACTCTTACCTGTCTCCTTGCTGATGTGTTAACATGAGCAGGCTAAAGAGTTAGAACATCATTTCTGAGGATTATAGAGTAATTAAAATTTCTGTACGTTCAATAAATATACCCATGAGGCATGCTTCTGGGCTCTATCGCCAGTTGGTAAGTTTGGCTCAGACACAAGGAAGCAGCATTTCAGTACAGGCATGAGCTTTGCCCCATGTTGTCCTGGATGCTCAATGCCCTTCAAGGACTCCTGTATCCTAACCCAAGAGGGCCAGCTGGGGGAATATCTGATGCCCTCCTATCCAGGTGTGTTTGTGACATAGACAAGTACTTTAGTGGCTTATGGATGGCACAGACAGAAAAGTTCAAATTTGTAGTTGATGTGAACCTGAGAATGTGTTTTCTTATCATCCAGTATTGTAGAAAGTTTAAAGGATGCAAGTGAAACCTCATACCTCATTATAATTGAGTCACCCCGAAGGCTGGAGGCTTATATTGATTGCCATGGATCTGCAAAGCAAATGTTCATAAATGCTTCAACCCCATTTTACTCTTGGGAAATTTAAATCTAGGTATCAATTATTTAATACTGGAATATGTATAATTAATGTTCAAGGTGTTGGGCGGTCTATGCAGTGTCTTCAGTCTGTTAATCTCGACCACCAGAAGAAGAAATAGTTTATAAAAAGAGGGGAGGAGACATGGTCAAAGACTATCAGAAAGTAAGTAGACAGTTGAAGAAAAAACTGACCTACCTTTTCTACATGCTGGATCTTGCTACAGATACCTCTGCAAGAACAAAGTTTATAGAACAATGATGATTTTAAAGCTTCTCTGTAAACAGACCTATTTTTATTTTTACATGACTGGCGGTTCTAGAAGCTTGTTTTATGATAAAATTGCAATCTGTAGGTGCTGATGTTTTCTACATAGGATTTTATATTTGTTGTCTACACAGCTGTTTTTGGAGGAGGGGCAGGACGTTGCCTAGTGCTGCACCTTGTGCTGAAGCCATGGCATCGGCCTCAGCCAAACCCCCAAATTTTGTATTCAATTTCTGGTAAAATGAATGCTTCCAGCTATGGAACCCTAGACAGGGCTTGCCTGTGGTCCATAGTGTTACTGCCTCAGCTCTTTTGTTTCATCAAAGCCAGTGCTGTCCCACTCCCTGGAGAGGGGTATCAATCCATGAGCTTGTCCACATGCACCTGGAAATCAGCAGACCACCACTAGTCATTAGACAAATGCAAATTAAAAGCACAATGAGAAAATGAATCTAGTCACAGCCCTCACACCCTTCACAAAAATTAACTCAAAATGGATCACAGACTTAAATGTAAAACATAAAACTATAAAACTTCTAGAAGAAAACATAAGAGAAACTTAGATGACCTTGGGTATGGCCATGACTTTTTAGATGCAACACCAAAGACATGATCCATGAAAGAAATCATTGATAACTGGGACTTCATGGAAATTGAAAACTTTTGCTCTGCAAAAGACAGTATCAAATGAATTAAAAGACAAGCCACAGGCTAGGAGAGGATATTTGCAAAAGATACATCTGATAAAGAACTGTTATCCAAAATATACAAAGAACTTTTAAAACTCAACAATAAAAAAAACAAGTTAATTAAAAAATGGTCCAAAGACCTTAACAGACACCCCACCAGAGAAGATGCAGATGGCAAATAAGTATATGAAATTGTGCTCCAAATCACGTACCATCAGAAAAATGAAGATTAAAACAACAATGAGATACCACTACACACCCATTAGAGTGGCCAAAATCCAGAACACTGACAACACCAAATGCTGACAAGGATGTGGAGCAACAGGAACTCTCGTTTATGGCTGGTGGGAATGCAGAATGGTACAACCACTTTGGAAGACTGTCTGGCAGTGTCTTACAAAACTAAACATACTCGGACCATATGATCCAGAAATTCTGCTTGTTGGTATTTACCCAAACGATTTTAAAGCTTATATCCACACAAAAACTGGCACATGGATGTTTATAACAGCTTTCTTCACAATTGCCAAAACTTGGAAGCAACCAAGATGTCTTTCAGTGGGTGAACAGATAAATAAACTGTGGTACATCTGGACAATGGAATATTATTCAGTGTTAAAAAGAAATGAAAAAAAAAAGAAATGAGGTTGAACCTTCAAGACGGCAGAAGAGTAAGACATGGAGATCACCTTCCTCCCCATAAATACATCAGAAATATGTTTATATGTGGAACAACTCCTACAGAACAGCTACTGAATGCTGGAAGAAGACTTCAGACTTCTCAAAAGGCAAGAAACCCCACGTACCTGGGTAGGGCAAAAGAAAAAACAGAGAAAAAAGAATAGGGATGTGATCAGCACCAGTGGGAGGGAGCTGTGAAGGAGGAAAGGTTTCCACACACACTAGGAAGCCCCTTCGTGGGTGGAGACTGCGGGTGGCAGAGGGGGGAAGCTTTGGAGCCGCGGAGGAGAGCACAGCAACAGGGGTGCAGAGGGCAAAGCGGGGAGATTCCCGCACAGAGGATCGGTGCCAACTGGCACTCACCAGCCCGAGAGGCTTGTCTGCTCACCCGCCAGGGCGGGCGGGGCTGCAAGCTGAGGCTCGGGCTTCGGTCGGAGTGCAGGGAGAGGACTGGGGTTGGCTGTGTGAACACAGCTGGAAGGGGATGAGTGCACCACAGCTAGCTGGGAGGGAGTCCGGGAAAAAGTCTGGACTTGCTTAAGAGGCAAGAAACCACTGTTTTGGGGTGTGCAAGGAGAGGGGACTCAGAACACTGCCTACACAAGCTCCAGAGACAGGCACGAGCTGCGGCTATCACCGTGGACCCCAGAGACGGGCATGAGATGCTAAGGCTGATGCTGCCGCCACCAAGAAGCCAATGTATGAGCCCAGGTCACTACGCACACCTCCTCTCCTAGGAGACTGTGCAGCCCACCACTGCCAGGGTCCTGTGATCCAGAGACAACTTCCCCGGGAGAACACACGGCACGCCTCAGGCTGGTGCAGCGTCATGCCAGCCTCTGCTGCCGCAGGCTTGCCCCGAACCCTGTACCCTTCCCTCCCCTCGGCCTGAGTGAGCCAGAGTCCCTGAAGCAGCTGCTCCTTTAACCCCGTCCTGTCTGAGTGAAGAACAGATGCCCTCTGGTGACCTACACGCAGAGGCGGGGCCAATCCAAAGCTGAACCCCAGGAGCTATGCGAAAAAAGAAGAGAAAGGGAAATCTCTCCCAGCAGCCTCAGGAGCAGTGGATTAAACCTCCATAGTCAAGTTGATGTACCCTGCATCTGTGGAATACCTGAATAGACAACGAACCATCCCAAATTGAAGAGGTGGAATTTGGGAGCAACCATATATATATATATATATATATATATATATATATATATATATATATATATATATATTTCCTTTTCCTCTTTTTGTGAGTGTGTATGTGTATGCTTCTTTGTGTGATTTTGCCTGTTAGCTTTGCTTTTACCATTTGTCCTAGGGCTCTGTCTGTTCGTTTTTTGCTTTTTTTTGTTTTTTTTGTATAGCTTTTAGCTCTTATTATTGGTAGATTTGTTTTTTGGTTTGGTTGCTCTCTTCTTTCTTTCATTTTTTATTTCTTATTACTTTTTAACTTTTAAAAATTATTTTTTATTTTAATAAATTTATTTTACCTTATTTTTGTTCTTCCTCTCTTCCTTCCTTCCTTCCTCCCTCCCTCCCTCTCTCTCTCTCTCTCTCTCTCTCTCTCTCTTCCTTCCTTCCATCCTTCCTTCCTTCCTTCCTTCCTTCCTTTCTTTCTCCCTTTTATTCTGAGCTGTGTAGATGACAGAGTCTTGGTGCTCCAGCTGGGTGGCAGGCCTAAGCTTCTGATGTGGGAGAGCCAAGTTCAGGACATTTGTCCACCAGAGACCACCCAGCTCCATGTAATATCAAATGGTGAAAGCTCTCCCAGAGATCTCCATCTCAATGCTAAAACCCAGCTCCACTCAATGACCATCAAGGTACAATGTGGGACACCCTATGCCAAACAACTAGCAAGACAGAAACACAACCCCACCCGTTAGCAGAAAGGCTGCTTAAAATCATAATAAGGTCACAGACACCTCAAAACACACAACCAGACACGGTTCTGCCCACAAGAAAGACAAGATCCAGCCTCACCCACCAGAACACAGGCACCAGTCCCCTCCACCAGGAAGCCTACACAACCCACAGAACCAAACTTACCCACTGGGGGTAGACACCAAAATCAAGGGGAACTATAAACCTGCCTCCTGTGAAAAGGAGACCCCAAACACAGTAAGTTCAGCAAAATGAGAAGACAGATAAACACACAGTAGATGAAGGAGCAAGGTAAAAACCACCGGACCAAACAAATGAAGAGGAAATAGGCAGTCTGCCTGAAAAAGAATTCAGAGTAATGATAGTAAAGATGATCCAAAATCTTGGAAATAGAATGGAGAAAATATAAGAAATGTTTAACAAGGACCTAGAAGAACTAAAGAGCAAACAAATAATGATGAACAACACAATAAATGAAATTAAAAATTCTCTAGAAGGAATTGATAGTAGAATAACTGAGTCAGAAAAACGGATAAGTAACCAGGAAGATAAAACAGTGGAAATAACTACTGCAGAGC
Organism: Phocoena phocoena; assembly: GCF_963924675.1. NCBI lineage: Eukaryota > Metazoa > Chordata > Mammalia > Artiodactyla > Phocoenidae > Phocoena > Phocoena phocoena. The sequence continues at coordinate 6,631,478 of NC_089221.1, read as the reverse complement.
GGAATAAAGAAAAAAGAATGAAAAAAATTGAGGACAGTCTCAGAGACCTCTGGGACAACATTAAAAGCACCAACAGTCGAATTATATAAGTCCCAAAAGAAGAGAAAAAGAAAGCGACTGAGAAAATATTTGAAGAGATTATAGTTGAAAACATCCCTAATATGAGAAAGGAAATAGTTAATCAAGTCCAGGAACTGCAGAGAGTCCAATATAGGATAAATCCAAGGAGAAACATGCCAAGACACATATTAATCAAACTATCAAAAATTAAATACAAAGAAAAAATATTAAAAGCAGCAAGGGAAAAACAAAAAAATATATACAAGGGAATCCACATAAGGTTAACAGTTGATCTTTCAGCAGAAACTCTGCAAAAAGGAAGTGGCAGGACATATTTAAAGTGATGAAAGGGAAAAACCTACAACCAAGATTACTCTACACTGGAAGGATCTCATTCAGATTCAATAGAGAAATTAAAACCTTTACAGACAAGCAAAAGCTAAGAGAATTCAACACCACCAAACCAGCTTTACAACAAATGCTAAAGGAACTTCTCTAGGCAGGAAACACAAGAGAAGGAAAAGACCTACAAGAACAAACCCCAAACAATTAAGGAAATGGTAATAGGAACATACATATCGATAATTACCTTAAATGTAAATGGATTAAATGCTCCAACCAAAAGACATAGACTGGCTGAATGGTTACAAAAACAAGACCCATATATATGCTGTCTATAAGAGACCCACTTCAGACCTAGGGACACATACAGACTGAAAGTGAAGGGATGGAAAGAGATATTCTATGCAAATGGAAATCAAAAGAAAGATGGAGTAGTAATTCTCGTATCAGATAAAATAGACTTTAAAATAAAGACTATTACAAGAGACAAAGAAGGACACTACATAATGATAAAGGGATCAATCCAAGCAGCAGATATAACAACTGTAAATATTTATGCACCCAACGTAGGAGCACCTCAATACATAAGGCAAATGCTAACAGCCATAGAAGGGGAAATTGATAGTAACACAATCATAGTAGGGGAGTTTAACAATCCACTTTCACCAATGAACAGATCATTCAAAGTGAAAATAAATAAGGAAACACAAGCCTTAAATGATACATTAAACAAGATGGACTTAATTGATATTTATAGGACATTCCATCCAAAAACAACTTTCTTCTCAAGTGCTCATGGAACATTATCCAAGATAGACCATATCTTGGGTCACAACTTAAGCCCTGGTAAATTTTAGAAAATTGAAATCATATCAAGTATCTTTTCCAACTAGAACACTATGAGACTAGATATCAATTACAGGAAAAAAACCTGTAAAAATTACAAACACATGGAGGCTAAACAATACACTACTTAACAACTAGGAGGTCACTGAAGAAATCAAAGAGGAAATCAAAAAATACATAGAAACAAATGACAATGAAAACATGACGACCCAAAACCTGTGGGATGCAGCAAAAGCAGTTCTAAGAGGGAAGTTTATAGCAATACAATCCTACATCAAGAAACAAGAAACATCTCAAATAGACAACCTAACCTTACACCTAAAGCAATCAGAGAAAGAAGAACAAAAAAACCCAAAGTTGGCAGAAAGATAGAAATCATAAAGATCAGATCAGAAATGAATGAAAAAGAAATGAAGGAAACAATAGCAAAGATCAACAAAACTAAAAGCTGGTTCTTTGAGAAGATAAACAAAATTGATAAACCATTAGCCAGACTCATCAAGAAAAACAGGGAGAAGACTCAAATCAATAGAATTAGAAATGAAAAAGGAGAAGCAACAACTGACACTGCAGAAATACAAAGGATCATGAGAGATTCTTACAAGCAAGCATATGCCAATAAAATGGACAATCTGGAAGAAATGGACAAACTTTTAGAAAAGCACAACCTTGCGAGACTGAACCAGGAAGAAATAGAAAGTATAAACAGACAAATCACAAGCATTTATATTGAAACTGTGGTTAAAAGTCTTCCAACAAACAAAAGCCCAGGACCAGATGGCTTCACAGGCAAATTCTACCAAACATTTAGAGAAGAGCTAACACCTATCCTTCTCAAACTCTTCCAAAATATAGTAGAGGGAAGAACACACCCAAACTCATTCTATGAGACTACCATCACTCTGATACCAAAACCAAACAAAGATGTCAAAAACAAAGAAAACTGGGCTTCCCTGGTGGCGCAGTGGTTGAGAGTCTGCCTGCTGATGCAGGGGACATGGGTTCGTGCCCCGGTCTGGGAAGATCCCACATGCTGTAGAGTGGCTGGGCCTGTGAGCCATGGCCGCTGAGCCTGCACCTCCTGAGCCTGTGCTCCACAACGGGAGAGGCCACAACAGTGAGAGACCCACGTACCACAAAAAAAAAAAAAAAAAAACAACTACAGGCCAATATCACTGATGAATGTTGATGAAAAAATCCTCAGCAAAATACTAGCAAACAGGATCCAACAGCACATTAAAAGGATCATACACCATGATCAAGTGGGGTTTACCCCAGGAATGCAAGGATTCTTCAATATACACAAATCAATCAATGTGATATACCATATTAGCAAATTGAAGGAGAAAAACCATATGATCTTCTCAATAGAAGCAGAAAAAGCTTTTGACAAAATTCAATGCACATTTATGATAAAAATCCTCCAGAAAGTAGGCATAGACGGAACTTACCTCAACATAGTAAAGGCCATATGTGACAAACCCACAGCCAACATTGCTCTTTATGGTGAAAAACTGAAACCATTTCCACTAAGATCAGGAAGAAGACAAGGTTGCACACTCTCACCACTCTTATTCAACGTAGTTCTGGAAGTTTTAGCCACAGCAATCAGAGAATAAAAAGATATATAAGGAATCCAAATAGGAAAAGAGGAAGTAAAGCTGTCACTGTTTGCAGGTAACATGATACTATACATAGTGAATCCTAAAGACTCTACGAGAAAACTACTAGAGCTAATCAATGAATTTGGTAAAGTAGCAGGATACAAAGTTAGTGCACAGAAATCTCTTGCATTCCTATACACTAATGAGGAAAAATCTGAAAGAGAAATTAAGGAAACACTCCCATTTACAATTGTAAACAAAGAATAAGGTACGTAGGAATAAACCTACCTAAGAAGACAAAAGACCTGTATGCAGGAAACTATAAGACACTGATGAAAGAAATTAAAGATGATCCAAACAGATGGAGAGATATGTCATGTTCTTGGATTGGAAGAATCAACATCGTGAAAATAACTATACTACCCAAAGCAATCTACAGATTCAATGCAATTCCTATCAAACTACCAATGGCATTTTTCACAGAACTAGAAAAAAAAATTCACAATTTATATGGAAACACAAAAGACCCTGAATTGCCAAAGCAATCCTGAGAAAGAAAAATGGAGCTGGAGGAATCAGGCTCCCTGACTTGAGACTATACTACAAAGCTACAGAAATCAAGACAGTATGGTACTGGCACAAAAACAGAAATATAGATCAATGGAACAGGATAGAAACCCCAGAGATAAACCCACACACATATGGTCACCTTATGTTTGATAAAGGAGGCAAGAATATACAGTAGAGAAAAGACAGTCTCTTCAATAAGTGGTGATGGAAAAACTGGACAGCTACATATAAAAGAATGAAATTAGAACACTCCTTAACAACATATACAAAAATAAACTCAAAATGGACTAAAGACCTAAATGTAAGGCCAGATACTATCAAACTCTTAGAGGAAAACATAGGCAGAACACTCTATGACATAAATCACAGCAAGATCCTTTTTGACCCATCTTCTAGAGAAATGGAAATAAAAACAAAAATAAACAAATGGGACCGAATGAAACTTCAAAGTTTTTGCACAGCAAAGTAAACCATAAACAGGATGAAAAGACAACCCTCAGAATGGAAGAAAATATTTGCAAACAAAGCAACTGACAAAGAATTAATCTCCAAAATATACAAGCAGCTCAATATCAAAAAAGCAAACACACCAATCCAAAAATGGGCAGAAGACCTAAATAGACATTTCTCCAAAGAAGATATACAGATTGCCAACAAACACATGAAAGGATGCTCAACATCACTAATCATTAGAGAAATGCAAATCAAAACCACAATGAGATATAACTTTACCCTGGTCAGAATGGCCATCATCAAAAAATCAAGAAACAATAAATGCTGGAGAGGGTGTGGAGAAAAGCGAACCCTCTTGCACTGTTGGTTGGAATGTAAATGGATACAACCACTATGGAGAACAGTATGGAGCGTCCTTTAAAAACTAAAAATAGAACTACCATACGACCCAGCAATTCCACTACTGGGCATATACCTTGAGAAAACCTTAATTCAAAAAGAGTCATGTACCACAATGTTCATTGGAGGTCTATTTACAATAGCCAGGACATGGAAGCAACGTAAGTGTCCATAAATAGATGAATGGATAAAGGAGACATGGCACATATATACAATGGAATATTACTCCACCATAAAAAGAAATGAAATTTAGTTATTTACAGTGAGGTGGATGGACCTAGAGACTGTCATACAGAGTGAAGTAAGTCAGAAAGAGGAAAACAAATACCATATGCTAACACACATATATGGAATCTTAAGAAAAAAAAAAGGGTTCTGAAGAACCTAGTGGCAGGACGGGAATAAAGTCACAGATGTAGAGAATGGATTTGAGGACACAGGGAAGGGGAAGGGTAAACTGGGATGAAGTGAGAGAGTGGCATGGACATATGTACACCACCAAACATAAAATAGATAGCTAGTGGGAAACAACCGCATAGCACAGGGAGATCAGCTCGGTGCTTTGTGACCACCTAGTGGGGTGGGATAGGGAGGGTGGGAGGGAGAAGCAAGAGGGAGGAGAAATGGGGATATATGTTTATGTATAGCTGATTCACTTTGTTCTAAAGCAGAAACTAACACACCATCATAAAGCAATTATACTCCAGTAAAGATGTTAAAAAAAACAACAACAACAGAGGAATGGATAAAAAGAGGTGGTACATATATACAATGGAATATTACTCAGCCATAGAAAGGAACGAAATTGGGTCCTTTGTAGAGACATGGAAGGACCTAGAGACTGTCATACAGAGTGAAGTAATTCAGAAAGAGAAAAACAAATATCATATATTAATGCATATATGTGGAACCTGAAAAAATTGGTATAGATGATCTTCTTTACAAAGCAGAAATAGAGATACAGACATAGAGAACAAACGTATGGATACCAAGGGGGAGGCGGAAGGGGGGTGAATTGGGAGATCAGGATTGACGTATATAAACTATTGATACTTTGTATAAAACAGATAACTAATGAGAACCTACTGTATAGCACAGGGAACTCTACTCAGTGCTCTGTGGTGACCTAAATGAGAAGGAAATCCAAAAATTAGGGATATATGTATACATATAGCTGATTCATTTTGCTGTACAGTATAAACTAACACAGTATTGTAAAGCAACTATACTCCAATACAAATTTTTTAAATTAAATAATAGTAGAAAAAAAGCAGGGTTGTAGCGGTTGATCAATGAGCATTTGTTGGATGGATGAGTTGAGTGAGTGGATGGATGGGTGGGTCGATAATGGATGGATAGGTGAATGGATGGTGGATGGGTGAATAGATGGATGGATGATGGATGGATGAGTGGATGATGGATGGATGGATGGATAGGTGGATGGGTGGATGGATGATGTATGGACAGAGGAGTGGATGGGTGGATGGATGATGGATGGATGAGTGGATGATGGATGGATAGGTGGATGGGTGGATGGATGATGGATGGATGAGTGGATGATGGAGGGATGGATAGGTGGATGGGTGGATGGATGATGGATGGATGAGTTGAGTGAGTGGATGGATGGGTGGATCGATAATGGATGGATAGGTGAATGGATGGTGGATGGGTGGATAGATGGATGGATGATGGATGGATGAGTGGATGATGGATGGATGGATGGATAGGTGGATGGGTGGATGGATGATGGATGGATGAGTGGATGATGGAGGGATGGATAGGTGGATGGATGATGGATGGATGAGTGGATGATGGATGGATAGGTGGATGGGTGGATGGATGATGGATGGATGAGTGGATGATGGAGGGATGGATAGGTGGATGGGTGGATGGATGATGGATGGATGAGTGGATGACAGATGGATGGATGGATGAATCAACATGTACATTAAGCTGAAAACACAGCTCCCAGCTTTGTAGCTGGACCACTCAGTAATGTCCCTGCTACTCCAGTCCTCCTCCGCTGTCTCTGTCTGTTTCTCCAGCCTCAGGAGACTCTCCGTCTGACCCAGCTTTCCCAGCCAAGTGATGCTGAGGGGCTGAAAAGGTCACAGAGCCCATTCTTTCCCACAGCCCCAGCATGGAGAGTGGGAGGATTCCTCCCCTGCAGCTGGGAGGGAGCCTGTGAAGTGACATCACTCGATTAGGGTCCATGCTGTAAACTTGTCAGAATCCCACCCTCGCCACCTCAGGCTCCAGACACGATTCCTTGCCGTCATCAGCAGATGCTTGGGGGCTGCCAGGGACAGCACTCATCTCAGAGACACCCTGTTAACATGATCTGCTGGCTGTTTTTACTGCTTTAGCCTTAATATCTGGGTCCCACAGCTGTTCCTTCCCACCCCCTCTTGCTAAACCTGAATAGCTAGGCCTCAAAGTCTGATAAACTCCAGAAAAATTCCTTTCTTCTGAGAACCATCTTTGACAAGCTATTCCAGAAACTAACATAGGCTGACGCACTTGCTTCATCATAGAAGGAAAACTGAGAGACACGGGGTTCTAATACCTGTCGACTTGGGGACTCGGCTCAGGTCAGCTTCGGCACGTTGGAAGGAGGAATTGAGCCCCATTTAGGCATGTTTGAGTCCCTCTAAGAAAACCAGGGCATTTACTGCTCTGTGGGGAACTATTTTGAATTTTGGCTACTATTACTTCATTTATCCAGCAAGAGGAACAGCAGATCTGATATTCTAGGGAGAAGGTGGGCAAGAAGTATCTCCCTTCACTTTTCTCTTGACCTTTAGATTTCACAGTCGACGATGTCGTCTCCCAGAATTGCGACACGTGCTGGGCACTGGGTCTGAAATTATTAAAGCCCATCAGTGCATCCCTAAGTGCATCCCCACAAGGCTGCCTGGTTACCAGTATGGTCCCAAATCTTATTGGAGCAAATCACACTCATCCTCCGGGTTTTTCTAGTCCAGCTGCAAACGAAACCCTCCCCAGTTTATCCCTTTTGACTAGTAATTAAGCAAAAATGCAGGTGAGCGATAACCTGCTACAACCCTAGCTTATTCATCCATAATGGCCGTTAAATAGTGTTCAAATGGGAAAATAATCTGTGCATGTGGCTAAGCCTCCTCGCTGCAGTAGGTCTCGTGACAGTAGTTCACATATCTTCCTGAGAAACGTCTTACAAAGAAAATACAGGTTTCTCACTTCCCCTTGAAAACACTGAAGAAAAAAAATCTTAATAACCTACAGATACGTTCTGAAATAAAGGCAGAATTTAACTGCTCTTAGACCCAATGGAGTCATGCTCTTTTGTTAAAGTCAATCACCTGGAAAAACAGAAACATGATTTAGAACTTTTCCAAACCTGTTCCTTTACCTGTTAACCTTTGGACCATGAATTAAAGCTGGTGAGAGGTGCTGAGTTAACTGCTATTGAATCGAGGGCCAGGGAGACAGATGTGTGCTCTGGAACCACGCCATGGGGTGGGCGCTTGCCAGGGAAATGAGAAATGTATCAAAGTGACCTTGCCATACATCAAACACACTTCTGGAATTCAGAGCACGCCCAGCCACAAAGGGGTGTTGCAGGAATAAATGTAGAAGTTCTAGGGGTAGGAGCATAGTAGCAACAGGACTAGTATCAGCAATAAATAGCAGCACACTGTAAATCCTTATTTTGTATCTGGCATAGCTCTAAGGACTTGAAATCTGTTAACTCATCTCATGGACCATCATCGAGATTCCTGTTCACTTAGGTTAACCTTTCTACCCAGTTACCAATATTGATAAAGGTTTAATAATTTTCGCAGAAGATAGACGGTGTGACACAGGCTTTCACACCAAGTCTACCGGGCAGAATTCTAGGTCACGTGAAGGCAAACAGACCGAGAGATGTATGTGCCATTACACTGCACCCCGCTGCCCTTTACCCAGAGCTGCCAGCTCAAAATACCGTCGGGATTCTTTGCAGAGAAAAAGATGTGAGGTATCACTCCGTGTACATCACTGACTTTATGATTAACCATTAAAGAAATACTATGCAATTAAGTCTCATCCTGCACAGAGTAAGAGAGTGTCCTGTTGCCTTTTCAGAAAACCTGTATCAAAAGTGTGGATGGAGTTGTGAGGAGAACTTGAAGCCATAAAGACCCGCTAAGTTTCCAGGCCATTTTAAGCCACATTTGTCTTACACCATTAGAGGAAATGAAAGGTGTCTTTTATAATGAATATTGCACTTGTCCTTGGCTTATAGTCTAATACTTATTTTTTTTAAAATCAGCTTTTCTTATATGTATTTGAAAACTGAAGTTAAAAAAAGGTGAATGTTCAGAAACTAGAATGTAATTAATACATACAGAAACACCGTCATACATTTTCTCAATTTGATGCAATTTAAAAAACAAAAGGATCCGGGCAGACTGCTTTGCAATCTTTGGATAAAGGGCTGGGGTGGTGATCACTGGTCACCGTGGAGCTAAGTGTCTTACCGTTGCCAAAGCGCATCCGAGCTCACACCAGCCACACAGGCCTTCAAGAGGATGCGTGTGTGACTGTGACCGTCCATTTCCCCCTCGACCTTCACGGCTGCCATGTTGCTCCATCAGAGCCTGTGCGACCCTTATGGCCAAATTACAAGCCCAAGGGAACAAAACAATCCTGACCAAATTCCACTTCGTATTCTGCTAATATATTACAGCAGACATGAAATTCCACTTCAGCAACCTCACACCCACCAGTGGTCATTCAGAGGCCGTGTAAGATGCTAAACGATGAAGAAAGTGCATTTTTTTTAATGACAGAAATAATGAAAGCAAAGGAATGATGGTCATGTGCTAGACGTTCTATATTCCAATTTCTTTATCTTAACATAGTAACAAAAATTATCGCATGTTAAGAAAACGGTAAACATTTTAAATCTTTTTCTTTTTCTTTCATTAGTTTTTTTTTCTTTTTTTTTTTAATGAAAGACTTCTTCCTTCCCAACAGAAAGCACCTCCCCCACGAAGCTGTGTTCTTTATTATTATGAGCCTACAATACTCCTTTTTTCTGAAGCCAAACTTCAGGTCAGCAGCAGCCTAATTAACATGTCAGACACCTGGTAGATCATGGTTTACCATCACCTCCTCTTTGTGACAATTATTTTCAGTAGTAGCTATGTAGTGAAACACATAATAATAATGGTAAGAAAGAAACACAGTAAAAATTTCCTCTTATTGCACTTGATATACGTATAATCATTTTTTTTTTTTTTTTTTTTTTTTTTGCGGTACGCAGGCCTCTCACCGTTGCGGCCCCTCCCGCCGCGGAGCACAGGCTCCGGACGCGCAGGCCCAGCGGCCACGGCCCACAGGCCCAGCCGCTCCGCGGCACGCGGGACCCTCCGGACCGGGGCACGAACCCGCGTCCCCTGCATCGGCAGGCGGACTCTCAACCACTGCGCCACCAGGGAAGCCCCGTATAATCATTTTTAATTATAAAAATTAAAATGAAATACAATAAAAAGATAAATAGCAATGAATTGTTTCTTTTAATTGCACTAATGCACTTTTGGAAGAAAGGGGGAAATTTATACCTACATATGAGCCTAATGCCTTAATAAATTACAGTACAGCATTCGCTTCAATCTGTAATTGCTGCATATTTGCCAAAATTAACATTCTTTGCATATTCATGTTCAATGGACATATAGCAAGATTTGTCATGTCCCTTTCCCCATAGTTAATTGAAAAACACTTCTTAAATGTCAAGTTTGGAGTTCCGGCTGAGAGCGCGGTGAGAAGCGGATCTCGGCCTTCTAGCCCGGGGCCCTCCAGGCCCTCCGGCCTCCGGTCGGCAGGTGAACTGCGGGGCCCCCGGGACAGGCTCAGGCTGTGTCTTGCCGAGCCCCAGAGCCCTCGCCGCAGCTGCCCACCAGCAGTGCCCGAGCCTGGAAGCAGCAACGAACTGCTCCCCCACCCCACCTCCGCGACCTAACGGCGGCGGCCCCTCGGAGCCCAGATCCTGCCCACCGCCAGGTCTCTAGACTCCACGCTGCAGGGGTTAGGCGAAGCCTCTGGCAGGCCACCGAGGACGTGGCACCTTTGGGCGTCGGGCGTGGCAGGGAGAGAAGCATGGCGGCCATTGGAGAGCCTCCAGGGCCTGGGAAGGGGGGGTCTACGTGGACGCCAGCTCGGCCACCCTTAGGCCTTGGAGCCCGCGTGATCCGGGACCTGAGGGGACCTCTCTGTCCCAGTGGGATGAGACGTCACCTCGTCCAGACAACGACGGACAAAGGCCTGAACGGGCCCGGAAGGTGAGCGGAGCCCTGGTCGACGACGGGTGGAAAGTTAGCAGGTCATAGGGCGGTTGGTCGTCATTCTACCAAGACCTCGATGTCGGAAGATAGAAATGGTAGAATCACGTACCACGTGCGGCCAATAGGAAGTGCCTGCCACCCTTCGGGAAGACTTACTGGCCATTTATAGAAGGCCTGTGTGTATAATATGAAAAAGCTGCTCTCAACTTTCCCCCCAACCTTTCGAAAGAAAACTTTTCGCTACATCTAGGCCTTCTAGATGTGAAGAGGTTAACGACATATGATAGAGTTAGAAAATCACATGTCTTGTAAATGCCATTTGTTTCTTTAAAATAAACCGTAGAAAAGCAATGTCTTTTGGAAATGACTTTTCGAAATGGAGTTGTTTGACCACCTCTAGAGGCGACATCAGGAGCCACAGAGGTCCACGTTTGTTCAGTGGGTTAGAGGACATGGAATGGAAGACGTTGAGGAGGAAGAAAAGAAGGTTCTGTGCCAGACTGATCACAGTTAGAAGACATTTGCGTATTAGAACCACTGGTTTGTGTGTGCGTTTTACTCCTTACTACTGTATGTGTAGTTGACGGTAAGTACTTTTTTGAAATATCTAGTCTTTCTAGATCTTCTAAAGTCCCTGATATATGTTCAAAGTAGAGGTAGTAAAAAGACATTTTGTAAATATCTTTTTGTTAAAATTCGTACGAAATGTTGTTTTGGTGGGGAGGGGTGGCCAAACCACCTTTTTGAACAGTACGCGGTATGCACTGTGTTTGTTTGTGCACTGGTGCAAGGTCGGGGGGAGGAGAAGGAAGTGCAAAGAGCTCTGTGCCAGTGTGTTTATAGTGAGGCAAGATTAACCATTGTCTTTTTTATGTTCCTGCATTTTGTTTCACTTTGCTGTGTATATAGTGTATATAATGGACAAATGAGTCCTAATTTACAACACCTAGTCTTTCTAGATGTTAAAGAGCTTGCCAGTGTATGACAAAAATAGAGTTAGTAAATAATACATTTTGTACATTTTGTGTTAAAATTTCTAGGAAAGATCGTCTTCTGAAAATTTGAGCATTATAGCCCTCTGGATTGGTGGAGCGGGGAGAGAGAGAAGGGGATTGGTCTTAGAATGGCTAGAATGCTGGTATTTTGAAGACACTTTCAGATTATAACTGTTACATGTGTGCAGTCTGTTCAATACTGCTCTGTATATAGTGGACAGATTAAGTCCTTATTTGAACCATCTAGTCCATCTAGATGTTTAGAAGTGCCCAATGTACGTTAAATGTAGAGGTAGTAAAATATCACTTTGTAAATATCTTTTTGCTAAAATTCACAGGAAGTACTCTCTCTGGGAATGTTAAATGTTAAACCACCTCTCTGAGCAGTATACTATTGTCTATACTTGTTCAGTGGTTTGGAGGAGGGAGGGAAAGAATTGCAAAAGGTAATATGCTAGTGTGTTCATACCTGGACATTTTCAGACAAAACCATTTTTTGTATGTTCATTTTGTTTTGCTGTGTATATAATGGACAAATTGAGTCCTAATTTTGCAACATCTAGTCTCTGGATGTTAAAGGGGTTGCCAGTGTATGACAAAGTAGTTAGTAAAATGAGCACATTTTGTACACTTTATTGAAATTCATAGGAAAGCTTGTCTTCTGTAAATGACTTTTGGATATGAATTTGTTCAACCACCTCTGAGCATTACACATGCATGTACTTGTCCACGGGATTGGTGGTGGAGAGAAGGAAGTGAGGGAGGAAATGGTTCAGGCCAAAATGGTCATATTTAGAAGATACCTCAGATTATAACCATTGTTACATATGTACAATTTTATTTAACAGTGCTGTGTACATAGTGGACAAGTAAGTTCTTATATGAAATATCTATTCTTTCTAGATGTTTAGAAGTGCTTGATGTATTTAAAAGTAGTTTTAGTAGAATAATACTTCTTGTAAATAGCTTTTAAAAACTAATGGGAAATACTGTCTTTGGAAATGGAATTGTTAAACCTCCTCACTGAACAGTATACTCTATGCTTGTTCATTGGGTTTAGGGAGGTGGGAGGGAAGATTGCAAAAGATGTTTTGCTAGCAGGTACTAGAACATTTCAACTTATCCACTGCTCTATATGTTACATGAATTTTGTTTAACTTTACTGTATATATTTTGTATATACTGGACCAATGGGTCCCAATTTTATAATATCTAGTCTCTAGATATTAAAGAGGTTGCCAATGTATGGCAAAAGTAGAGTTAGTAAACTAACACATTTTGTACACTTTGTGTTAAAATTCATTGAAAGGCCGTCTTCTGAAAAGGACCTTTGGAAGTGAAACTGGAAATCACATCTAAGTGACACCTGTGCCTATACTTGCCCAATGTTGGATGGATGGCAGAAAGGAGGTACTGGGAGAAATGAAGTGTTCTACATTAGAATGTTCCTATGTAGAAGACACTTTCAGATCTAACCATTGTTACATGTGTGTAGTTTATTCAACACTACTCTGTATAAAGTGGACAAACCTAAGTCCTTATTTGAAACATCTAGTCTTTCTAGATGTTTAGAAGTGTACAAAATATGTTAAAAGTAGAGGTAGTGAAGTAACATATTTTGTAGATATATCCTTTTGTTAAAATTCATATGAAGTACTGTCTTTTAGAAATGGAGTGATCGAAATGATCAAACCACCTCTCTGAGCAGTACACATTATTTGTGCTGGTTCAGGAAGAAAGAAGAAAGTGTAAAGGGCTTTATACCAAGACTAACCATTGTCCGATATGTCTCTGCGTTTTGTTTTACTTGACTGTGTACATAGTGAAGGACAGAGGTCCAAATTTACAACATCTAGTCTTCCTAGATGTTAAAGAGGTTGCCAGTGTATGACAAAAATAGCCGATAAATACATTGTGTACACTTTGTGTTAAAATTCATAGCAAAGACTTCTGAAAACAACTGCAGGAAGTGAAATTGTTAAAATCCCCTCTAAGCATTACAGATGCTTATTATTCTTGTCCACTGGGTTGATAGAGATGAAAAGGGGAAGCGTTCTAGGCTAGAGTGTTCCTGTTTAGGAGACACTTTGTGACTACAGCCTTTGTGTGCAGCTTCTTCAGTGCTACTACATATATACATAGTGGACAAACTTAAATCCGTCTTTGAAACATCTAATCTTTCTAGATGTGTAAAAGTGCACAATATATGTTGAAAGTAGAGAGTTAAAAGTAACACCTTTTAAGTATTTTTTTCTGTTAATTCATAGGAATGGTTGTATTGGGGAAGTGGAAATTGTTAAACTTGAGTCTTGGAGAGTGAGCTAACTATTCACTGGGTGGTGGGGGGGGCGGGAGCGGACAGGGAAGGAGGTACAGAGAAGGGATCTGTGCCCATGAGTCTTCAGACAAGTTCAGATTGTCTAACCATTGTTCTATTTGTATGTTTTAGTTAATATTGCTGTGTATTAAAGAATAAGCAAGTCCTAATGCCCAAAGTATATTAAAAGTAGAGGTAGTAAAATAACCCCTTAATAAATGCCATTTTGTTGGTTTTTAGGAAGGGCTGTGTCTTCTGGGAGCGTCTATGTTAATCCACGTCTTGGAGCTAGATATAGTCCTGTGCTTAGTTGCTGATATGCTGGAGGAGGGGTAAGAGGAAGGGTGAAGGGAAGGGCTCTTGGCTAATATCTCCATATCTAGAAGACAGTTTTAGGTTATAACCATAGGTCTAAATGTGCATTTTTGTAAAGTACCAATGCTTACTATGGACAACGTTCATTCATTATTTTGCAACACCTAGGGTTTTTAGGAGTCCTGAGGTGACAATGTATGATAAAAAGTAGAGCTAGTGAATTAACCAATTTGTAAATATCTTTGTTATAATTGATAAAAAAAAGTAGCATCTTGGACATGGAATTGTTAAACCATCTGAGAAATGTACACCAGGACTTGTTCATTAGGTTGGCAGCAGAGGGGCAAAAGGAAGTGTAAAAGGGAGGGCAGTATGTGGATGTGTTCCTTTTTATATTTTGATGATAACCACTGATGTGTGTGCATCTCTTAGCTGTACTGTAGGAATACACTGTTAAGTAATTCAGCGGAAACATACCTCCTTGCTAATACTTCAATAGTTTAGATCAGATAATGAAACCTCTTAAAAGCATTATACTTTGGGTACGCTGTTGCTTTATGTCTCATTTTTAATTGAACGTTAAGGGAATATAGTACTTTAATCATAACTTTGCCACTATCCTTATCTAGATAGACGCCTGTTGCCATTTTTGTCTTTTCTGAAGTTTTTGTCGCCAAGAAAGGACTACATTTTTTCTCCTTCCAGATTAAGTTGGTGTAGTGCATTTTTGGTTATCAAAATACTCATAGCTTTGGGACTTTGAAATGGTAAATATTCATGATGTGTGAAAAAGCATGATACATAACTGTATGATCTTAATTACATAAAAATGGATGCTTAGTTGTGTTTAAAAATATAAACAAGACCTAGAAGGACACATCAAATGGTAAACTGCTTGTGATGATGGATGACTTTGTTTTTTGCTTCTTGTGTTCTTTGGTTTCCTATGATGCACATGTTAACTTTTAGGAAATAAATGTTATTTTAAAAACCTTAAAAAAATGTTAAGTTTGGAAAGTTTTTTCATGTAAAGGAACAGATATATGAATTGTTAGGAAAAGTCTTAAATGTAAGTTTGTCAGAGATCCATAAAGAAAAAAAATCACATTTCACAATAAATTCCAGAAATTGAAAATACTGTTATTGTCTTTGTTCCTTCAGGACTGATTCTAATGGCTTTCAAATGTCTCTGCAGTCAAGAATTTCCTCTAACATACCTTCACCATAAATTTCTATTAAGTGAAAATGTCCGAAAGAGTCTGAGAAAAGGGCTGGATGTTAAGAAACATTGAGAATATTTAACCCATTGCTTCAGAAGAACTGTCCAGTTCTTGGTGAAATTAATAAAATACTCAAATGTGCCCTGCAGTTCCTTCTGGCAGCACAAGGCCAGCCCCTTTTGTCCTTTCTCCTGATGTTCTGCCTTAAATTGGATTTTTTTTCTGTACAAATGTCCATTTACTTAAGTTTTATTGTTGCTTGGTTAATGGTTTTCTCCAGTTTCTGTGTGCTGATCTTCAAGGAACAGTTTTAAAGTGTGGGTTTCACTATATCATTTTTAAGGTTGATTCTGGCTGTTTATAAATATTTTTATATCTGATTTACTTGATTTAAAAGTTTACACCAGAAAAGAAGATGGCTCAGGAAAAAAAAAATCACATACAGTAGGGAACAAAATCTGAGAAGCACCTGTTGTGTCCACGTTAATTTTCAGACGGCAACGCACTTCAGAGGTTGAAGTGGATGTCCCAGCGTTGGTCTGTAGTCCACGCAGAGCTTCTTAATGAGCACATCATATGATCACGGCTACACCTATATTTCAAAGCATTTTTCACCTATAAAGGAAGACTGAAGCAAGTAAGTGTTTTCCAATGTTAAAAAAAGTCACCATGAAGAAAAACTTCAAGTGGTCATACAGAATAACAAAATTCAAGTAACTCAGGTTCTGTCTCTTTGTTTCTATCATCTCCATGCCATCCTTTGAAACTTTGACTCTCCTGTTTGAATGCAGTAACACATGACGCCACGGAGACCGCAGACGGGACAGTCCTGAAGCTCTAACAAGGCTGAGCTCCTACTAATTTACTCTCAAAGTAAGTGCACGAGCTCTCAGCCATCACTGGTGGGAAATGCAAAACAAGACAGGTGCTTTGGAAGACAGCTTGGCAATTTCTTAGAAATTATTTTTTTAAAGGAAAATAAAAGAAAACTTAGCATCTGACCCAGAAATCCCACTCCCACATACTTATCCAAGTGAATTGAAAACTTACGTTTGTGTAGAAGATTTCTTTCAATCGGTGAATGAATAAGCTTTTGTATATCCGTGCAACAAAATATTACTTAGCAATAAAAAGGAACTAGATGTCAATTCACACAATCACATGGATGAATCTTAGAGACATTTTGCTAAATGAAGGAAGACCCACCCAAAAAGCAGCCTGTTGTATAATTCTAATCAAGTCACAGTCTGGAAAAGGCAAAATTAGAGAGATAGAAAAGAGATCAGTGGTCATCAGGGGTTCTCTAATAGAAGGAATCAGGGCTCTTTGGGAAAATGTTTGATTGTAACACTGGGGCAGGGAGAATACAAGATGATCCTGGAACATCTCAGAGTACCAGAAAATAAGGAAGTACTTAGAAAATAAAACAAAGGGGCATAATGCAGGGACACAAGAGTCAACCTGAAAGACCTTGCAGTAGTCAAAGATGAACAATTTGAGCAAAAAACCCCATAATATTATAACCCATAGTATTTAAATAAATACCCATGAGTCGATCTGATAGAAACAGATGATAAAATAAAATACATAACTTGGAGAAGGGAAAAATTTCCTTACAAAGCATAAAAATAATATATATAGATACTCCTCCAGGAGGTCAAGCTTAATTTCCCTCCCTTTTAATATGGGCTGGATTTAGTGACTCATTTCGAAAAGGAAAAATAGGAACTTCCCAGTGGAGAAAGCCAGCAGGTTCCACCTTAACCAAGTGACAGGGTTACCTCACCAGTGATTAATCATGTTATACCACGTGCTCCCAGAAATAAGGTGCCATCTCACCTCGGGTGTATTCTCTAAAAACTATGATCCCAGTGTAACCATAAGTAACTATCAGGCAAACCCCAAACAAGGGACCTCCTACAAAATACCTGACAAGTGCTTTTTGAAACTTCAGTGTCATGAAAAACAATGAAAGGCTGAAACACTGTCACAGGCTGGAGGAGACCGAGGAGATAAGAACACTAAATGTAATGTGGTGTCCTGCGTGGGGCTCTGGAACAGAAAGATGTTAGTGAGAAAAGCGGCAAAATCAGAATAAAGCCTGGAGTTTAATTTTTCTAAGCCGATCAGAATTAATTCCACAATAACATTATTATTGTGTGGTTTAGTAAAGCTATTTAATATTATTTGATAAATCTACTAAATTCCTATGATTAATATTATCTATATCCTATTTTCAAACTAGTTTTTTTTCAAATTCTAGAAAGTCATTTAAAGTTTTTAAAAAGTAATTTAAGAATCACAGAATATCCAGTGTTCCTAAGAATAAAATGAACAAAAGATGTATAAACGCTGTGTGAAAAAAATTACAAAGCTTTACTGAAGGACATTACAAAAGATTTAATCAAATGGAGAGCAGAATCATCTTCATGATAGCAAGCAACAACATGGCAGAGATTTCAGTCCTACCAAAATGTATTCAAGGCAATTCCAACTTAAAAGTCTCATCAGGATGTTTTGATGAACTTGAAAAGCTGATTCTAAAACTTACAAAGAATAACAAAGACCTGAGAATAACCAAGACACTCATTTAGAAGAAAAATAAGGTTGTGTGAGTTTATGGAGCAGTTAAATCTTCTTAGCCAAACCTTCTCATTTGCAGACTAAGAATAACAACACGTATCTCACAGAATCTCAGTGATGACTCCGTGAGGCCCACAGGGTTGACACACAGGGGTGGATAAACTCTGTTAACCCTGGTATGAGACACATGGCAGAAGTGGGCAGACCAAGGAACCCTAGGTTCTGAACTGGGCTTCTTCTCGGATCATGCCACCCACTGTTTACAATGGTGGGTTGTGCACACATGTCCACTGAACGTAATAAATGCTGAAGAGAGACTGATCAGACAGTAAAATGCATTCAACATACTTCAGCCAACTCTAGTCTAATATTCTTAACCTAAAAGAATACTTCTAAAAGTAAAAGTTGTCCTAACCTAAAAAAACACAGCTGAACCTCAGGTCATGAAAATTTAATGGATGTCAAAAGCGATATTTGGATCTCCATGAAATGTCAATCAACCTCATTTAAAAAGAAAAATGTTAGCATTAAACAAAGCATAGATGAAAGCCTGGAAGAACTGATTTAACAACACTGTGAGTAACACTGCTTTTAATAGTGTTTAACTTGAGGATACGGGGAGGGGGAAGGGTAAGCTGGGACAAAGTGAGAGAGTGGCATGGACATATATACACTACCAAACGTAAAATAGATAGCTAGTGGGAAGCAGCCACATAGCACAGGGAGATCAGATCGGTGCTTTGTGACCACCTAGAGGGGTGGGATATGGAGGGTGGGAGGGGGGTAGACGCAAGAGGGAAGAGATGTGAGGACATATGTATATGTATAACTGATTCACTTTGTTATAAAGAAGAAACTAACACATCATTGTAAAGCAATTATACTCCAATAAAGATGTTAAAAAAATGTTCCTTCCTGAGTGGGAAAATGTATCATATCCATTCAAATGTTGCAAAAGTATTTAAATTATCTCAGTTTTAAACTTTGATGAAAATAAGCCACCTTGACGTGTATGTCCGCACACATTTGGTAAACTGCATCACCTGAGTGACTAGAAGGACTAATCTTTGTGGCTCACAGAGCAGGAGGGAAACCAGAACTGACCAGACCTTGTCACATGGGACATTCTACATGGCAGTCTGCATGGGATGCAGGGCATTCATTCATCTCACCAAAAATTGTAATTCAGGCAGCTCTGGGTCTGTGTAGAGCTATTTGAAATTGTCCATATTCATGAATGCTTACTTTCATGTTTGAACCATTAAATATTTATCACTAATACCTCAGAAGCAAAATAAACTGAGAATCTTACAGGACCAGAAATTATCGTAGTTTATATCTCGGTATTTTATAGAAAAAAATGGAAATATATATCACAGAGAAAACAAAAACAAAAATCTGAAGTTGTTATCATTAATAGCAGTTCCACTTATAAAGGACTCACTGAATGCCAGGAGCTATTCTAAGTTCTTTATATAAATTAGCTCATAATCCTCATTTAACAGACTGAGGCAACGAGAGGTTAAATAACCTGTTCAAAGCCATCAACCATGCATGAGAGTTGAGTTTCAAACATGTGTCTGTTTCAAACACGTATTTATGCTATTAACTACTGTGCTCTCTGTCTCTCCAAGGAGCTGCAGCTCTTAAGTTTCTGATTCCAGACTATGAACTTTCCCCCCATCCCCACCACAATGCCCCTCAAGCACATACTGAAGCTGAATGAAACTTTCCATCACCAAATATGAAAAAAGAAAATCGTGGAAATCTCTGTGTAAACCAGAATGAGCTAAGCACTTCAATTAAAAGAAAATAAATAAATGGATAAAAATTTAAGTCCCCAATCATGGCAAAATACAAATCCAGTTGAGATAACTTTAAAGTATAATTAGTGCTGTGATTAAAGAACTTAAAGCTTAAATTTATTAATGTGGATATTCTTTCCAGTATTTTATTAATCTGACTGATTAAAGATGAAATTGAAGTACAACCCACTCGGTGATAACATTTTAGGAAAATTCAAATAAAGCCAAGTCATGTCCAGTGAAAAAAGTCCACAGAGTGAAGAAACAGTCCTGAATAGGCAAGAAAGCAACACACCTTAGAAGCCCCAGGTTATTGGAAATCGTCTTATTGCCACGGGAATTTTAAAGCCAAGGTATAACAGTTTAGGCACTTGGGAGCAGTGGGAGATCAGAAAGACTCACTAAAGTTTGATCAGAAAGTCCAGGTTTAAGACTTACTTCAACTTACTTAAGGTAACTGTTTATTTTTCATGTAGCAAGTTTTAAATTTATAGTAACAATCTGGATGTACAGAAATACAATATCCTTTATTTTTTCCTAAGTGATCATAGCTTGTTCATAAATCTCTTAATTCAGGCTCTTGGTAACCAAACTGTTTTCACTCACAATACTTCTGACATCAAACGTGCAGGTATTTTCTTATTATGTTGAGGTACGTTCCTTCTGTACCCAATTTGTTGAGAGTTTTTATCATAAAAAGATGTTGAATTTTGCAAAACTATAAGACATAGATGAAAGAAATTGAGGAAGACACAAATAAATGGGAAGATAGTCCATGTTCATGGATTGGAAAAAAACAACACTATTAAATGTCCTACTATCTATAGTGATCTATAGATTCAGTGAAATTGCTACCAAAATTCCATTGGCACTTTCCACAGAAATTGAAAAAACAATCCTAAAATTTGTATGAAGCCACAAGATATCCCAAATAGCCAAAGCAATCTTGAGAAAGAGGAACAAAACTGGAGACATCACACACCCTGATTTCAAGCTATATTACAAAGCTGGAGTAATCGAAATAGTATGTTACTGGCATAAAAACAGACACACAGATCAATGGAACAGAATCTAGATCCCAGAAATAAACCCACACATACCCAGTCAACTAATCTTTGACAAAGGCACAAAGAACACACAATGGCAAAAGGACAGTCTCTTCAATAAATGGTGCTGGGAAAACTGGATATTCACATGCAAAAGAAAAAAACTGGTTCCCTATCTTATACCACTTACAAAAATTAACTCAAAATGAATTAAAAACTTAAATGTAAGACCTGAAATCATAAAACTCCTAGAAGAAAACATAGGATAAAAGATCCTTGACATTGGTTGGCAATTATTTTTTGTTATGAAACCAAAAGCAGAGGCAACATAAGCAAAAATAAATAAATGGGACTACATCAAACTAAAAAGCTTCTGCACAGCAAAGGGAACCATCAACAAAATGAAAAAGCAGCCTATGGAATGGGAGAAAATATTTATAAATAATATAACTGATAAGGGCTTAATAATATCATATATATATATATATAAAACATATAACTCAGTAGTAAAAAAAAAAAAATTGCAAAAGGCAACAGACATTTTTCCAAAGAAGACACAAATAGTCAACAGGTACATGGAAAGGTGTTCAATATCACTAACCATCGGGAAATGCAAATCAAAACCACAATGAGCTATTATCTCACACCGGCTAGGATGGCTTTTATCAAAAAGATAAGAGATAATAAGTACTGGTGAGAATGTGGAGAAAAGGGGACACTTGTGCCCTTTAGGTGGGAATGTAAATTGGCATAGCCACTATGGAGGTTCCTCAAAAACTTAAAAATAGAACTACCATATGATTCAGTAATTCCACTTCTTGATATACATCCAAAGGAAATGAAATCAGGATCTCGAAGAGATATCTGCACTCCCATATTTGTTACAGCTTTATTCACAATAGCCAAGGTATGGAAACAACCTCAGTGTCCGTCGACAGATGAATGCATAAAGATGATGTGGTATATATCGTTACATTAACTAAACGAGGCTGAGGTGGCTTTTTTTTTTTTTTTTAACACAACAATATTTTTGTTTGTTTATTTTTGGCTGTGTTGGGTCTTCGTTTCTGTGCGAAGGCTTTCTCTAGTTGTGGCGAGCGGGGGCCACGCTTCATCGCGGTACGTAGGCCTCTCACTATCGCGGCCTCTCTTGTTGCAGAGCACAGGCTCCAGACGCGCAGGCTCAGTAGTTGTGGGGCACAGGCTTCGTTGCTCCGCGGCATGTGGGATCTTCCTGGACCAGGGCTCGAACCCGTGTCCCCTGCATTGGCAGGCAGATTCGCAACCACTGCGCCACCAGGGAAGCCCTGAGGTGGCTTTAATGCCTTGGCAGCCTATGTAAGCCACCAAAACCTAAGCCTGTAGTGCCTCAAGGTTAAGAAATCAAAACCTAAGGACAGACAGCCAAATCAGAAACAGCCAAATAGGATTTCCCAAATAACGTACCTGCTTAAGCCATAGCCAAACAATTCCCTTGCTTTGCTTCCTCATCTTCCTCATTAGTCTTTCCCTAGTTTCCATGGGTGGAGCACTCCTGAAAGTTTCCTGTTTGGTGCTGCCTGGTTTGAACTGATTTTTGCTCAAATAAAATCTTAAAATGTTTAATATGCCTCAGTTTATCTGTAACAATATACACAATGGAATATTACTCAGCCAAGAAAGCAATCCTGCCGTTTGCAACATGAATGAACACAGAGGACATTTATGCTAAGTGAAATAAGCCAGAGAACGGCAAATATTGTACAGTCTCACTTACATGTGGAATCTAAAAAGAACAAAGTCATAGAAATAGTAGAATGGTGGTTACCCCAGGCTGGAGGCTGGGGAAATGGGGAGATGCCAGTCAAAGGGTACAAGCCTTTGGTCATAAGATGAATAAGATCTGGGGCTTCCCTGGTGGTGCAGTGGTTGAGAGTCCGCCTGCCGATGCAGGGGACACGGGTTCGTGCCCCGCTCTGGGAAGATCCCACATGCCGCGGATCGGCTGGGCCCGTGCGCCATGGCCGCTGAGCCTGCGCATCTGGAGCCTGTGCTCCGCAGCGGGAGAAGCCACAACGGCGAGAGGCCCATATACCACACACACACACACACACACACACACACACAAAGATGAATAAGATCTGGGAATCTAATGTACAGCATGGTCACCATAGTTAATAATACAGTATTGTATACTTGAAATGTGCTAAGAGAGTGAAGGGCTTTGTTCTACTTTGGTAGAAATAGGACTGAATTGATGCCCTGCCGTTAGGCCGTAGCGCTGCTAGGATTGCATCGATCTTCCTGTTTGTACTGTTTGTAACTATGGCCCCATCTTAAGTATTTCTAATTGAGAAACAAAACCTCAGGAAACCGAAACTTAACCAGCCGCTCTCGCTTCTGTAACTATGCTTGCTGAACCCCCTTTTGCAACCATCCAACCAATCAGATGGTGACTAGTGTCTTTGTTTAAAAGTTAACCAATCAGTGACTAGTGTCTTTGTTTAAAAGTTAGCCAATCAGTACTCCCCACCCTGGAAAGCCCCGCAGAAGGTCCCGAGCTTGTTTGTACCTGTCTATAAAAGAGCTGTACTAAACTCCATCGGGACCTCTTAGCGTCACCGGCAACGAGTGCGCGGAGGTCCAGGTTCGAACCTGCAATAAATGACCCTTGCCGTTTGGCCTTGACTCTCGTCTCTGGTGGTCTTGTGGAGGGGTCTCGCGACCGTGGGCATTTCATTTGGGGGCTCGTCCGGGATGCCCCCAAGCCCACCAGACATCAGGTCAACGGGTCATCGCTGACAACCGATCGGTAAGTAAGCTGGCTCAAGGTACCTTCTGTTTTGGGGACTAAGACAGTCCTGGCGGACGCGCTATAGGACACCTAGTCGGGCGTGGTTGGAGACGTCCACCGCGACCCATCTGGGGGTTGATAGCCCATCTGAAGCGCGCACGCGATAACCTCCCTTCCTCCTTTTACAGGCTCCACTATTGGGACTGCTCTTAATCACTTTCGTTTTCAGAATAACCTTTTCTAACCAATCTCTTCCAGGACCTAAACATGGGCCAAACACAGAGTACCCCTCTCTCCCTCCTTCTCACTAATTTTGGGGATGTGAAATCCCGAGGACACGACCTCAGTCTGGACATCCGGAAAAGAAAACTTATTACCTTCTGCCGCTCTGAATGGCCAACTTTCGGGGTTGGTTGGCCCACCGAGGGTACCTTTTGTCTTCCTATAGTCCTAAAAATTAAATCTAGAGTTTTCTTACCAGGGAAAGAAGGCCATCCGGACCAAATCCCCTACATCTTGGTATGGCAGGACCTGGTAGAAAACCCACCTCCCTGGATGGCCCCCTTTTTGTCATCAGGGACATATAAGATCCTTACGGCCCGACCAACTAAACCTCCCAAGCCTCAGACCTCAACCGCACCCATACTTTCTGACAGCCAAGACCACCTTCTCATAGAACCCCCCCCCCATATCAACATCCTCCTTTGGCCCCACAACCGGTCCCCCTTCCTGCTCCTGACCCTGCTCCTCTCCCCTTGGAAGAACCTCCTGTGGCCCCTCCCGAGGGGCCACCCAGGTCAGAACCGGAGGACCGAGAGGCAGAGGCACTGCCGGCCCTCCTGCCCAATGAAAATAACTCCCCTGGGCCGGCTGGACGCACCCGTGGACGCACTCAGCGCGACCCAGGGTTCCGCCATCCAGATTCCACCACAACCCTACCCCTGCGAGAAATAGGCCCTCCCAATGAGACAGGGAACCCCCGACTCCAATATTGGCCATTCTCTACCAGTGACTTATATAATTGGAAAACCCAGAATGCTCGTTTTTCTGATAATCCTAAAGACTTGATAGCTCTTCTAGATAGTGTTATGTTTACTCATCAGCCCACCTGGGATGACTGCCAACAGCTTCTCCGGATCCTGTTCACTACCGAGGAACGAGAACGAATCCAGCTGGAGGCAAGAAAACTGGTTCCTGGAGATGGTGGTCAACCCACCGCTAACCCTGATCTTATTAATGCAGCCTTTCCCTTAACTCGCACCCCGCAGGATGATTGGGACTATAATACCGGAGAAGGTAGGGGACGACTGCTCATTTATCGCCAGACTCTAATGGCGGGTCTCCAGGCTGCCGCGCACAAGCCCACTAATTTGGCCAAGGTATATTCAATTGTACAAGGTAAAACAGAAAGTCCCTCCTCTTACTTAGAAAGATTAATGGAAGCCTTTAGGCAATATACCCCTATGGATCCAGAGGCCCCCGAAAATCAGGCTGCCGTTGTAATGTCCTTCGTTAACCAGGCAGCCCCTGATATTAAAAAGAAACTCCAGAAGTTAGAAGATCTGGAGGGCAAACAGATACAGGACCTACTCCGGATTGCTCAGCGCGTCTTTAATAACTGAGACGCCCCAGAGGATAAACAACTTAAAGCCACTGAGAAAATGACTAAGGTCCTGGCCGCCATTGTTCAGAAAGATCAAGGGGGCCCCCCAGCCACTCGACCTCCCAGGCGACCATTGGACAGAGATCAATGTGCCTATTGCAAGGAAAAAGGCCATTGGGCTCGGGAATGCCCCAAAAAAAGGCAGCCGCGCCCCAACCAGGGGCAATGGCAACCGAAGGCCACCACCCCAGTCCTGTTTACACATGATGCAGAGTAGGGGGGACGGGGTTCGGACCCCCTCCCCGAACCCAGGGTAACCCTACAAGTGGAGGGGAAACCAGTCCAATTCCTGGTGGATACAGGGGCACAGCATTCGGTCTTGGTTAAGCCCCACGGGAAAATTTCTGACAAAACCTCCTGGGTCCAGGGAGCTACGGGAGTTAAACGTTACCCCTGGACCACTCAGAGAACTGTGGACTTGGGCACGGGAAAAGTAACCCACTCCTTTCTGGTCATTCCCGATAGCCCTTGCCCCTTACTGGGGAGAGACTTACTTACTAAAATGGGAGCACAAATTCATTTTCGGTCAGAGGGGCCGATCATAACAGACCCTCACAACCAACCCATATCTGTGCTCACCCTGAACTTGGAAGATGAGTACCGACTTCACCAGGAACCACCCTCCCAAAATCAAGATATAAAGTCAGTTCCCCGAAGCATGGGCAGAAACAGGTGGGATGGGACTAGCCAAACATCGCCCAGCCCTATTCATAGAAATCAAACCAGGGGCAGATCCTGCACGTGTCCGACAATATCCCATGCCCATAGAGGCCAAAACTGGTATCACTCCACATATTCGCCGGCTTCTTGACCTAGGTATACTGCGTTCCTGCCAGTCGGCCTGGAACACACCCCTGCTGCCAGTCCACAAACCTAACAGTAAAGACTACTGCCCAGTACAGGACCTGAGGGAAGTTAACAGATGAGTCATAGACATCCATCCTACTGTACCCAATCCATATACTCTTTTGAGCGCCCTTAGTCCAGAAAAACAATGGTATACTGTGCTGGACCTCAAAGATGCCTTTTTTAGTTTACCCTTAGCACCCAAAAGTCAAGAACTCTTTGCCTTCGAATGGTCGGATCCCGAGAGAGGCATAAACGGACAACTCACCTGGACCAGACTTCCCCAAGGATTCAAGAACTCACCTACCTTGTTTGATGAGGCCCTACACGAGGATCTCAGTGAGTACCGGAGACAAAACCCCAATATAACCCTCCTGCAGTATGTTGATGATCTCTTAATAGCTGCTGGGACCGCTGAAGCCTGCCTGCAGGGAACCAGAAACCTCCTACAGACTCTCGGCACCCTGGGATACCGGGCCTCTGCCAAAAAGGCGCAGATCTGCAGGCCTGAGGTAACTTACCTGGGATACCTACTGAAAGGGGGGCAACGATGGCTCACAGATGCACGGAAAGAGACTGTCCTCCGCATCCCCAGACCCACCACGCCTCGACAGGTGAGAGAATTTTTGGGGTCAGCTGGGTTCTGCCGTTTATGGATACCCAAATTTGCTGAAATGGCCAAACCACTATACTTAGCCACCAAAGAACAGACGCCCTTCGAATGGACAGAGGAGGCTGAGCAATCGTTTCAGCAGATCAAAACTGCCTTGCTATCCGCACCCGCCCTGGGTCTCCCTGATGTCTCCAAACCCTTCCACCTCTTTGTGGATGAAAACAAAGGCATAGCTAAGGCCGTGTTGACCCAACCCCTCGGTCCTTGGACCAGACCTATCGCTTACCTATCAAAGAAATTGGACCCCGTGGCTGCAGGCTGGCCTCCTTGCCTCCGGGTGATCGCCGCCACAGCCCTAATGGTAAAGGATGCCAATAAACTAACTATGGGACAGGAATTACATGTCACCACCCCCCACGCCATCGACGGGGTTCTCAAACAGCCTCCCGACCGATGGATGAGCAATGCTCGATTGGTCCACTACCAGGGTCTACTGTTAAATCCTCTCAAAACCAGCTACACTCCACCACGGGCTTTAAACCCTGCCTCTCTATTACCTGACCCAGACTTAGACTCCCCACTCCATGATTGTGCAGAGGTACTGGCTCAGATCCATGGGGTTCGGGAAGACCTATGTGACCAGCCCCTATTAGATGCACAAGTCACATGGTTCACTGACGGCAGCAGTTTTGTCCAGCAAGGTCAGAGGTATGCGGGGGCAGCGGTAACATCGGAAACTGAGGTGATATGGGCGAAGACTCTCCCCCCAGGGACCTCAGCCCAAAAAGCTGAATTAATTGCCCTGACCCAAGCTCTCAAGATGAGAAAAGACCAAAAAGCCACCATATATACAGACAGCCGGTATGCTTTCGCTACCGCACACATACATGGGGCAATATACCAAGAGCGGGGACTACTCACAGCAGAGGGCAAAGACATCAAGAACAAAGAGGAAATCCTGGCCTTGCTAGCGGCCATATGGGAACCCAAAAAGTTAGCCATTGTACATTGCCCGGGGCATCAAAAACCCACAAATCCAGTCGCCCGGGGCAACAATTTGGCAGACCAGACGGCTCGAAAGGCGGCATACACTCCAATACCATTACTTCCCCTACAACTGCCGGATCCAGGGCCCCGGGAATTACCGCCCCAACCCGACTACTCGGAAGATGACATTAGATGGATAAACAAACTCCCTCTA
Organism: Phocoena phocoena; assembly: GCF_963924675.1. Lineage (NCBI taxonomy): Eukaryota > Metazoa > Chordata > Mammalia > Artiodactyla > Phocoenidae > Phocoena > Phocoena phocoena. The sequence continues at coordinate 6,603,516 of NC_089221.1, read as the reverse complement.
ACCCAGGTTAAAGACGGATGGTGGCGGGACGCTAAGAACAATATCCTCCTTCCAGAAAAACTAGGAACCTTGGTCCTTGAACGGATCCATCGTAGCACCCACTTGGGCGCCCGACGGCTACAGGATCTCATCAGACAGACTGGACTTAAAATTAAATATGTCTCCGAAAAAACTGAACGACTGGTTGCTGGCTGTGCAGTCTGCCAACTCCATAATGCTAACACCCACCCACCAACCGCTGGCATCCGGGAAAGAGGGAACCAGCCCGGAGCCTACTGGGAAGTGGACTTCACGGAGGTAAAGCCTGGCAAATATGGATATAGATATTTACTGGTGTTTATAGATACCTTTTCAGGTTGGACCGAGGCATTCCCGACCAAGAATGAGACAGCACAAATAGTAGCTAAAAAGCTACTAGAAGAAATCCTGCCCAGGTATGGCTTTCCAGTTATGATAGGGTCAGACAACGGGCTGGCCTTCATTTCTAAGGTAAGTCAGGATCTGGCTTCCATACTTGGGGCTGATTGGAAATTACATTGTGCATACCGCCCCCAGAGTTCAGGACGGGTAGAAAGAATGAATAGAACTCTAAAAAGAGACCTTGACTAAATTAACCATGGAGACTGGCGCTAACTGGGTAGTCCTACTCCCCTACGCTCTGTTTAGGGTGCGAAATTCCCCCTATAAGCTAGGATTTACCCCCTACGAAATAATACATGGTAGGCCTCCTCCTATTATCCCTAACCTAAAGACTAACCTTATCCAATCGGACCCAGAAAATAATCTGTCTTCCCTCCAAGCCTTACAGCGGATACACGAGACAATCTGGCCCAAACTAAAAGAGCTATATACAACAGGACCCCCGCCTACTCCACACCAGCTCCGACCAGGTGACTGGGTCCTTGTCAAACGCCATCGACAAGAGACCCTAGAACCCAGGTGGAAAGGACCTTACCAGATCATCCTGACAACGCCGACGGCCATCAAGGTGGACAGCATAGCTGCCTGGATCCATTACACCCACGTCAAGCCGGTGGACCCACTTTCTGACCTCATCAAGTCCACTAAAGCTGACGTCACCTGGACGGTTGATCGGAGTGAGGACAATCCCCTCAAACTGACCTTACGCCATACCCTCCCCCATGAGGACCAAGGTACTGCTGATAGCTCTAATGATAGTCCTAACCCTCAACCCTCGGGCCACGAGGGGAGGATTCAACCCCCCCCCCCATTAGAATGCTTTAATGCAACAACTATATGGTGCACCGTGCGAGTGCAGGGGAGGTACTAGCGAGACTCCTGTTGTTCCCCGAAGGTATACTCATATGCAGGATTGCGGGGGAATAACTGCATACCTTGTTCAGGTATATGGAGGCACCGGGGTCAAAACCAGCTGGTAATGCTACCATAAGCCTAAACCACTGCCCCCCCCCCCCCCCGAGCTATTTGCCCCTGTTCTACTTTTCAGGAATCAATGCATAGCACGTGCTATTCCTCTTACCAGCAATGTACAGGGACCAATAACAAGACTTATTTCACAGCCACACTACAGAATAATAAAAGTCCCACCATTAGTGATAATAATAAATACCTTCAGGCTGGATGCATTGGCACTCCCGGGACCCCGGTGTGCTGGAATACCAGGGCCCCCATACATATGTCAGACGGTGGAGGGCCCCAAGACTAAGTGCGCCAGATAGAAACCCGAAGACAAATAGAAAAGGCCTATCAGAATCTGTACCCACAGCTCAGCTACCACCCCCTAATTTGCCCTAAGGTCAATCCCTCTGAACTGGACCCCCAAACCACGACTATACTAGAAGCTACTTTTGTGCTTTTAAATACCACCAACCCCAACTTAGCACAAGATTGCTGGCTCTGCCTTCCTCAAGGACCGCCCCGCCCTATAGCCATCCCCATTTTCGCCAATTTAAACATCAGCAAACAATGTAACCCAACTTTACTCCCCGAGCCGTTTCCCATACAATTTTCAAAGTTTTCAACTACCTTTAATACCTCATGCTTTGTCAAGAACGATTCCCTCTCTAACGCCAGTATTGACTTGGGAATCCTTTCATCTACTGGATGTAGTCAGTATATCCCTGTAAACTCCTCCCTCTGTAGTCCTAACACCACTGTCTTTGTTTGTGGAAATAACCTAGCATACACCTATTTACCCCAGAACTGGACAGGGGTCTGCAACCTAGCCACCCTCCTCCCTAATGTAGACCTGATCTCGGGAGACACTCCATTGCCCATTCCCAGCTTTGACCTTTGGGCAGGAAGAACCAAACGAGCCATTACAGCCATACCCCTCCTGGTAGGACTAGGAATTACAGGAGCTGTGGCCACAGGGAGTACAGGTCTTGGGGTCTCCCTTCACTCCTATAATCAGCTGTCTAGACAATTAATAGAAGATGTAGAAGCCCTCTCTGGAACCATTCAGGACTTACAGGACCAATTAGATTCGCTGGCCGAGGTGGTCCTACAAAATAGGAGGGGCTTAGACTTGCTGACAGCTGAACAGGGTGGGATATGCCTCGCCCTAAAAGAAAAATGTTGTTTTTATGCAAATAAATCAGGCATTGTAAGAAACAAAATTCACCAGCTCCAGGAAGACTTAGCCCGCCGCCGGAAAGAATTAGCGGACAATCCCCTTTGGTCAGGATTTCATGGGATGCTTCCCTTCCACCTCCCCTTCCTGGGCCCTCTACTATGCCTCCTTTTCCTCCTCACTATAGGCCCCTGTATATTCAACAAAATCATGGATTTCGTCCGAAAAAGAATAAACACAGTTCAGCTAATGGTATTAAGATCACAATATCAGCCATACGAGGACTTAGAAAATGAAGAAGCTGAGCCTTGAGGACCCAAGATTGGCTCCTCTGGTTCATGAAAGAAGGGGGAATGAAGGGCTTTGTTCTACTTTGGTAGAAATAGGACTGAATTGATGCCCTGCCGTTAGGCCGTAGCGCTGCTAGGATTGCATCGATCTTCCTGTTTGTACTGTTTGTAACTATGGCCCCATCTTAAGTATTTCTAATTGAGAAACAAAACCTCAGGAAACCGAAACTTAACCAGCCACTCTCGCTTCTGTAACTATGCTTGCTGAACCCCCTTTTGCAACCATCCAACCAATCAGACGGTGACTAGTGTCTTTGTTTAAAAGTTAACCAATCAGTGACTAGTGTCTTTGTTTAAAAGTTAACCAATCAGTGACTAGTGTCTTTGTTTAAAAGTTAGCCAATCAGTACTCCCCACCCTGGAAAGCCCCGCAGAAGGTCCCGAGCTTGTTTGTACCTGTCTATAAAAGAGCTGTACTAAACTCCATCGGGACCTCTTAGCGTCACCGGCAACGAGTGCGCGGAGGTCCAGGTTCGAACCTGCAATAAATGACCCTTGCCGTTTGGCTTTGACTCTCGTCTCTGGTGGTCTTGTGGAGGGGGTCTCGCGACCGTGGGCATTTCAAGAGTAGATCTTAAAAGCATTCTCATCACACACACTCAAATATGATAACTATGTGAGGCAATGAATGTGATAATTAACCTGATGTGGTCATCATTTCACAAAGTATGCATAGATCAAATCATCATGTTGTACATTATAATTCTATACAATTTTGTTAATTATACCTCAATAAAGATGGAAAAAATCTTAAACAATTTTTGCTTTGCTGGTTTTCTCTATTATACATTGTTTTTTCTATTTCATTTCATCTTTACTACCTCCTTTCATATTCTTGGTAGTTAACGTACTGATCCTTTTCTAACTTCCTAGTATTAAAGCGTAGATCACTGACTTCTGAGCTTTTTTAATTTTATAAGAATTTAGACGCACAAACTTCCCCCAGAGCACTGATTTAGCTGCATACTACAAATTTTGGAGTCTTTTTTCATCTTCATCAAAATATTTTCTAATTTCCTTGTGATTTTTCTTGACTCATAGGTTACTTTGTGTTGCTTATTTTCCAAATATTTGGAGGTTATTCTAGCTTCATTTAGTTATTGACTTTTAGTTTAATTCTCAGAAAACCTATTGTACAGTTTCTATCTCTTTAAAAGTTGGTCTATTCTGGTAAATATTCAATGTAAACTAGAAGACAAGTTCTATTCTGAAGTTGTTGGCGTTAGTGTTTTATATATGTCAATTAGATCCTATTATGTTGTTAAAAATCTTTTAAATGCTTACTCTCGTTTGCTTGTTCTATGGTATAACTTTCCAAATGTGATTTTGGATTTGGCTTTTCCTCCTTTTAGTTCTGACAATTGTTGCTTTATATATTTTGCAGCTTTTTTATTGAGTGCATGCATATTTAGGATTTTCATGTCTTTCTCATCAATTGACTAATCACCATGAAAATCTCTCGTGATATTTCTTGCTTTAAGCCTCCTTTTTATATGATTTTAACTACACTTGCTTTTCTTTTGTTTGCATGGTATTCTTTTCCAAACCTTCCAACTTAAAGTCTATCTCTTCGAAATAACATATGGGTTGGTTTGCTTAATAATCTTGCTTTTATTTGGATTGTTAGTACAATTACAGTTAATATAATTACTGAATACTTTTGGTGGGATGTCCTTGGTTTGTCTACAGTGCTCACCTAGATAAACCTAGGATGCGTAGATTTATAGGGCTGAGCGTTCCAGAAAGTGTTGCATTAGCTGTGTAATTTTGGGCATATAAAAGAGATATTCCATGACCTAAATAGTCCCTTTGTGTAAGTGATGCCCTATTTGCAATGTATGCGTTTTATGATAATCTCGGTCTGCAAGGGCCTAACGCAGCAGGAAGATTCTAGGGACTGGTGGAGGCAGTCCTAGCTTTCTCCCTTCTCCACGTGTCCTGCATTTACCTGCATCCTTGACATTAGTAAAGCTGGAGAAGGTTAAGATTTCTGACTCTCGTGAGTCTGATTTGATGACCTGACCCTTTGTATTATGTCAACCCTCTAAGTGATTTCAATGGTTCAATCCTTGGCTCTTTCAGTTCAGTCTCAACCACAACAGACAGAGTTAAGTCCTGCAGAATGTAAACTATCAATAGATCATGTGATTCCTCTGATCCAATGGCTTTCCAGTCACTCTGAGTAAAACCCAAAATCTACAATGACCTCAAGGCAACACATCATCGGATTTCCCCATTTCTTTTCTCTCCCTCCAACTTACCAGACACCGTCCTACCTCAGGACCTTTGCACGATCTGCCCCCTGGCCTGATATCCACAGCAGCCGGCTGCCTGCTCTCTTCCAGATCTTTCCCTTCTCAGTGAGCCCTTCCCTGACTGCTGTCTGGTTGCACAGCCCTTCCAACACCGCATACCAAAGCCCCTTTAGCCTGGTTTGTCCTTCTCCATACCAAAGCCCCTTTAGCCTGGTTTTTCCTTCTCCATGACGCTTATCACCTTCTCAGACATCGTAATTGGTATTTATTTATTCATTCATTTACGGCTCTCCTCAAATAGAAATGTAAGCTCTGAGAACAGAGGCATTTTACCTACTTTGTTCACTACTGTATCAACAGTACTTCAGTACCTGGCAAAGTAGGCCCTCAAAATATCTGTGAAATGGATGAAATTTCCCTCCGGGTGTTCCTTTGGCCACAACCGTGTGTCCAGTTAGCACTTTAGAAGAAACGAGTCCTAAATCTTCTGTCATCTAGTTTTATTTCCTATGCCATGAATCATTTGCATGTGTTTAAAAATTCTTCAATGTGGCCTTTGTGGGCTGCTTTTTATAGTTTTTAATTCTATTAGGATCAGCAAACAATGCCTTATTTCATGCAATCTGTTGAGTTTTCCTTTATGGCCAAGTTCATGGCCAATTTTTAAAATGTTTCAAGCATATCTGAAACCAAAATGGGTACCTAGTTTGTTGGATGCAGCATGTACATCATCTACTTTGCTAACTGCAAAGGCCAAATTCTCCAAGTTTTTTATCTGACAGTTTATGACTAAATAGATTAGTATCCCAGTGTTACGGTGCCTGGAATTCAGTCTAGAATACTTCAGATACACAGGTGTGTTAGAGAGTAAGGAATCCTCGGGGTGCAGTTAGCATTATAGTGAAGAAAACCTTAATGCAGACAGCTACCCCCAGCTCTTCTATTAATAGATTTCATCACTGATCAACATTATGTTACTGACAATAATGTGTCCAACAGTAGATTCTTAGAAAAACTGAGGTTAGAAAAGGGCTCTTAATACCTAGCACTATTAAGATATGATGGAGTTTGAACAGATTAACTCAGAGGTACTCTTCACTGCAGCATAAACAAGGTCAAAGACTTTTTCTAGCAAGACCCTCGGGGTAGCGCCTGAGGCATAAAATAGCACTGTGTCCAGCCAACGGGTTGGAGGGTAGCTCACAATGCTGCTAGGAGAAACAAAACCCTGCTCCTGGAGTAGTCACAACCACCTTGAATAAACTGACACAAGATGTGAAACTTTTTATGCAAGATGTAGCTGGCCCAGCTAGAGAGACAGGGCTGGAACTTCATTAAGCTTACATGACAGGCTGTAAGATGTTTTATGCCTGAGTGCTAGTAAACTATTAAATACCTGCCATGTGCTACAGAATCTGGCCTAGGATCTAGTTTCACCATCACTTGCTGGCACACTGTGAGGCAACAGCTGATCAGTACTCACCTGAAATTGGCATCTAACAACCTAACAGAAATAACCCGGATGTTGTGCATAAATCAGATGGCTCGGGTCAGGTTCTGGGGCCACTACAGACACTCCTCAGTCTGTCTTTAGGGACCTATCAGTTTTGGGGTCACGCATGGACAGACAACAAAATGGACAAAACTTTTTTTATTCGAGTACAGCTGCTTTACAATGTTGTATTAGTTTCTGCTGTACAAGGAAGTGAATCAGCTGTATGTATACATATATCCCCTCCCTCTTGGACCTCCCTCCTATCCTGCCCATCTAGGTCATCACAGAGCACCAAGCTGAGCTCTCTGTTCTATACCGCATGTTCCCACTAGCTATCTGTTTTACACATGGTAGTGTATTTAGGTCAAATCTAATCTCCCAATTCATCCCACCCTCCCCTTTCCCCATGTCCACACTTCCGTTCTCTACATCTGCATCCCTATTCCCGCCCTGGAAATAGGTTCGTCTGTACTATTTTTCTAGATTCCACATACATGCGTTAATATACAATATTTGTTTTTCTCTTTCTGACTCGCTTCACTTTGTATGACAGACTCTAGGTCCATCCATATCTCTACAAATGACCCAATTTCATTCCTTTTTATAGCTGAGTAATATTCCACTGTATATATGTACCACATCTTCTTTATCCATTCATGTGTCGATGGACATTTGGGTTGCTTCCATGACCTGGCTATTGTGAAGAGTGCTGCAATGAACACTGGTGGGGAGATCTTTTATTGACACACCTCCTAGAGTAATGAAAATATAAACAAAAATAAACAAATGGGACCTAATGAAACTTCAAAGCTTTTGCATAGCAAAGGAAACCATAAACAAGACGAGAAGACAACCCTCAGAATGGAAGAAAATATTTGCAAATGAAGCAACTGACAAAGGATTAATCTCCAAAATATACAAGCAGCTCATGCAGCTCAGTATCAAAAAACAAACAACCCAATCCAAAAATGGGCAGAAGACCTAAATAGACGTTTCTCCAAAGAAGATATACAGATTGCCAACAAACACATGAAAGGATGCTCAACATCACTAATCATTAGAGAAATGCAAATCAAAACTACAATGAGGTGTCACCTCACACCGGTCAGAATGGTCATCATCAAAAAACCTACAAACAATAAATGCTGGGGAGGGTGTGGAGAAAAGGGAACCCTCTTGCACTGTTGGTGGGAATGTAAATTGATACAGCCACTATGGAGAACAGTATGGAGGTTCCTTAAAAACTAAAAACAGAACTACCATACGACCCAGCAATCCCACTACTGGGCATATACCCTGAGAAAACCATAATTTAAAAAGATGGACACAAGTTCTTAATTGTCATATATTCTTGTTAGTTATCAATAAGGAATATTGTTCTTTGTCCCCTTTCATGTTTTCACCTTGAGTCTATTTTGGCTGATATATATATAACATATGCATATAATTCTGCTTGCTATGTTTTCTTATGCCTTTTGTTTTTTTGGAAATATTTCTATTGTAAAATATATGAGATTAGAGATTATAATAAACAGCCAGGAAGCCTTAACAAATCTTAAGATTATATAATATTTCCTTCAGATCTTCATTTTTCAAAATGACCAGAAACCTGTGACAGGTGAAGATTTGTTTTTTAAATGCCAATCTCTTTCATAAAAAAAACAATATATACCTGAGAGTAGGAGAAAAGTTTTCATACCCCTTTTACATTTTGATTTCCATTCCGACAAAATCTTAAAAGAGAACATGTCACCGGGAATTGTCTTAGTACATTCGAGCTGCTGTAACAAAATACCACCGGGTGGCTAACAGACAATAGAATTTCTCACAGTTCTGGAAGCTGGAAAGACCAGGTGCCAGTGTTGTCGGGTTCTGGTGAAGGCCTCAGGGTTGCAGGCAACCGATTTCCACGATGTCCTCACAGGGGGAAGGAGTGGGGAGCTCTGCGGGGCCTCTTGTAACAAGGGCGCTGACCCCATTCCTGAGGGCTCCAGCGTCATGACCTAACCATTTCGCAAAGGCCCCAGCTCCTACCACCATCACACTGGAGTGAGGATTTGAATATATGAATTTGGAAGACATAAAATATGCAGACAGTAGTAGCAATTTTAAAAACACAAGGATATTAAGTACGTATTTTAAGCCCAGGTTACAACTTGTGTGATATCATGGAGGTAAAATAAATTATGTGGAAAAACTAAAAAATATGCCAAAAGAGCAGAAATGAAAAGGTGGGGAATGGGGGTGGGCTGGGGGCTGGACAGAGGACGAGAAAAGGGTGGTAGCTTTACTTAAATATGCATTTGCTCGCATCTGTAAAGTGAATGCAAATTCCCTAAATTCTGACACTGTGATATTAAAAAGAAGTAATTGTGGTAAATAAATCACATGCCAGAGTGGAATTTCAAAATATATTTCAGATTTCTAGCATAAAAAAAATCCCTATAAGCATTACCTTAAAATATTTTTTTATCAGAAATAGTTTTGATAATAAAAAAAATTTGATAAAATTATATAATCATATAATCAGATATGCTCTATACATATGTAATTTTAATGTGCTAATATGAATATTTTTATCGTATATTTTACATAAGAATATAAATTATTTTTAGATTATTTAAAAAGAAACGGTGACTAGCTCACAAGATTTAACTATCTACCTAGGTGACGCTCGTGCCCATATCCCATACTGAGAAGCCTTCACATGTACTGCTAGAGATGCCCTGTGATCTGGTCACAGTCCCTGCAGAAGCTCTCCCGGAGGGACAGACGCCCCGGGAGGTGCTGGCGGAGGAGTGCGGGCTGTCTTTTTCAGCTCAGGGTGGTTTGGGGAGGGTTGAGGGGGCAGATATGGGAACCTGAATTGAAAGCTTCCTACACTGTGAAATGGTCCACTCCCCATGCCACCCCCCGACCTCCTCCAAGAAATGGTGAAAAAAAATTTTTAATTTTAAAAATCGGAAGTCTCAAGCTTCAGTAAAGTTGTCTTTTAGTACTTTCAGCCAAAAAGCTTAATTCTCTTCCTTTATTTTCCAATTTTATCACCAAATATCCTGAAGATACCGTTTTTCTTCTTTTAAAGTAGCCAATGTTTTCATTGCTTCTAGTTTTTCAACTCCAACCTCTTTGCTTATTATCTCCACAAGGACATCATTTACATCCTTGGCCATATTCTTAGCATCTCTAAAAAAAAGAATAACGGTATTACTGTTTAAGAAACAGTGATTTTTACCAAATCCTCCTTAATTCACGAACCTCACTGCCGAGACTCTGTCACTACACCTTAGTCCTCCCTTCATTTCTCTGGAAAGTGTCCCTCAGGTCTCCAGGCACCTACTGCTCCCCCAGGGACAGGCCTCCGCCCAGGACCACTGTCACATGCAATGCTGACCACCCCATTCACAGCTTTAAACACTTCAAAGGCGTCTGTGCTCTGGGAGCAGCCAAAATCTTTAAATGTCTGAGGACCTCACAATCGGGCCCCTCCTCACCTGTCTTCCTCTATTCTCAAGGCATTCCTGAGGGCAACAAGCTCCCGGACACGTCTAAGCCTTCATATGCACGTGTGCACACGCTGAGTTATTAACAGACACGTTTACTGAGAACTTGCCAAGGGCTGGCCCTCTATTAAGTGTGTTTCCACGTCCCAGCTCTTTCATTTGCAGGTCGGGCAAGGGGCCCCTCCTGTGCGCTCCTGTGGCCCCTGTACAGCACCCGGTATACCGTGAGCATCTGCTGACCTGGCTTTCCCACAGGGAGCAGGTGGCTTGGGATAGGAGTGCATCTCATTTACTATTTGTCTCTCGACATCTGCACAGTGCCAAATACTTAGTAGGCACTCAAATGTTTATTGAATGAAAGTGTCTGACAGGACTCTTAACGTCTCAGGAATTGAACTTGCCCTGCCCCTCACAGTAAAATTTCCTGAGAAAGTTTTAACGGCTGTCATGCTCTCCCCTCAAGCACTCTGAGATCACTTCTATCCCCACGGCCCTTCCCCATGTCCCGCGGCTGCAGCTGCCAAACCTACTGGCCCCTCTGTCTGCTTCCCACTTGACTAGCAGCAGCAAAGGCTCCCCTTTGAGTCAGTGTCCCCTGGACTTAGGGACAAGTTCGCTCCTTCCTCAGTGGCTGTTGTTCTCAGTCTCCTGTGTTCGGTCCATGTTAGAGTGCCGTGGGGTGTCCCTCTGAGCCCTCACCTCTGACCAGCTATGAACGCTATCAGCTTCACTTCATGGATGTGAAAAATGAAGCACCAGTGATGGTGCAGAGTTATTTCTGGGTTACTGTTTTAGGAGTTTTTTAAGATGTTTAAGAACCCCTCCAAGTTCTCAATTACCAGTTAGTCATATATTTGTACTTATGTTTGCACAATGGACTTCACCTCCAGTATCAGAGCTGCATCTAAGCCTTCAACCTGTATCTGACACTGACAGCACTGTCCTCTGCAAACAAAGAAAGATCAAATGCTTCACTAAAGTAAATGAAAATGTAAACCAACACAGTGTCCAGAAGCTCTGCCCTTTCTGACCTAGAGCAGAGTTTTCTAGCTGAGGAGTCGTTAATGGGTCATGAAATCAACTTTGTAGACGAAGTCAGATTTTTGTAAAATGATAGAACGAAATAAAAGTTATCAGAATGTGTCATAAAAAGTAAGTAGAAAAAGGAAGTTTTGTTTTGTGAACCTTTTCAATTATATTTATATGTATTCTAGGTCACTATGCCAGTAGTTCGTTCTCTGTATCATAGTTTAAAAAAAAAAAACCTGACCTGATGACTTACGGAATGTTTTAAATGCCAGGGATGTGTTAGGATAAAAAAAGAGTAATTTCTTATTTCAAAACTCCTTTTTAACTGGTAAACATTTTTGAGTTCCATTAAAACAAGTAGCTAAGTTCCTAAAATTTTTATTTTCTATGGCAATCTTGGGTTTCTATAATGGATCTTATGTCAATAAGTAGATGAAACATAAGAATGACTCCTAGCTTATGTCAACTTTGACATAAATTATGCCTTAAAGAAAAAGGATCCTAGACCCACATTCTCAGAGTCAAAACCAAAGCTGTTTTCCTTGGCTAGGTCGACTGCACAAATCACATATTCACTATTTACTGATACAACAAAATCAATCCTGAGACAGAATGTAACGTTCAGAGGCTAAAAACGTATTTAAAACAGCACAAAGCATTCCCCAGTGCATGAGTTAATTTTCTTTTTTTTTGGGGGGGGGCCATGCTGGCCAACTTCTTGGCTATTAAGTGTATGTTAAAAATCATTTTAGAGCTTGTATTTCTATTCCTGTATTTAAGAATCAAATCTCTCATCCATACATGTCCAGATCATTAACCAATCGGTCCCTGGTCTCTTCAATAAACATTACTGACTGCCCTCCCCTCCCCGGCACTTGAGCATGATGGCCACTTACCCACACACATAAACATGACCATTCTCCTGAAGAAGGACCCTTGCCACCTGCTTGCTGTGACGCTGGATGCTGTCTTGCACGTACTTTGCTGGGGCTTCTTCCTCCCCCACAGGAGCATCTCTTGAGAAGGAAACTTTCAAGTGAGTGAGAATTCCACACTTAAGGAAATGTTTGAGCTCCTCTCTGAAATACAATATCTAATAGGTCACTGGAAGGTTTGTAAATTAAAGTTGAAGAAGTCTGAAATTAGCATTGTACGGCATGGCTGAGTCTTACAATGCTAGAATTGTGACGTACCTGAATAAATAATCCCTATCCTTATGTCTGCAGCCAAAAAACAACCACATTGCTCCAAAGTGTCCATCTGGGTGATGTTCTTGCAGTTTCTCTCTAAGTAAAAAAGAAAGTTGAGATGTTTGATATAAAGAATAGGTAAAAGCAATCTTTCTTTTTCCTTTTACCTCTCCAGATAGGTCTGTAAAATCCACCTTCGCAGTCACTCGAAGTCCATGTACTGAATTAACATTTCACTACCCGCAGGGTACCTGGGCCACTCCAGCAGACACTACAAAAAGTAAGCTTACCTACGAACTGCAGACATCTGAGCTTTATATGACATCTCTGTAGTGAGGATAATTCAAATTATCACATTGTGAAACCCAGACTAATTTCTACATTAAATATTCATAATAATTTTATGAATAAAAATTAACTCTCAATTAACATAATAGAAAAGTGGCACCGGGATTTTATTTTTTTAAATAAATTCATTCATTTTCTTTATTTTTGGCTGCGTTGAGTCTTCACTGTTGCGCGCGGGCCCTCTCCAGTTGTGGCGAGCGGAGGCTGCTCTTCGCCATAGTGTACGGGCCTCTCATTGCAGCGTCCTCCTGTTGCAGAGCATGCATGGGCTCTAGGTTCACGGGCCTCAGCAGTTGTGGCGTACGGGCCTAGCAGTTGTGGCTTGCAGGCTCTAGAGCACAGGCTCAGCAGCCGCGGCACACACGGGCCCAGCTGCTCCACAGCATGTGGGATCCTCCCAGACCAGGGATCGAACCCGTGTCCCCTGCATTGGCAGGTGGACCCTAAACCACTGTGCCACCAGGGAAGTCCCGGCACCAGGCTTTAAAAGGTAGAATGGTCTGCTGTGAAATGTTTCAGAAATGATGGACACGCCCTACTTTTTTGATTTCTTAAGAAAAAAAAAAGGAAAGAAAACAACAAAAAGACTTTGTACAAAGGGTATTACTCCACTATCTGGGGAACATTACCTAAGAATTGTTATTTCACAAACAGAGAGAGAAGTACAGTATTATTTATTTATTTTATAAAAAATGTGTTCTGATACAAAGATACATGTACTAATATCATTCTGTTGAAAATTACTGACGTTAAGGGTTTAACTTTGAAACTGCTGGTGCACTTGGATCTTTGTGACTACCAATTTTATCTAGGTAAGGAATAGATGGGACAACTGCACATCACCACAGCATAAAGGTGTGCTTGAAATCTGTCCCCAAATACATGCACTATAAACTATGGTTCAGCAGGGAAAAAAGAAAAAGAATGTACTGGAGTAAAAATGGAAGTTCCAGTACAAAGCACAATTTCTAGAAGATATATTTACTTTTCCCATGGTGACAAATTATGCTATGCTATCACATATTTGATAATAATATTTTAAAATAAAAATTTACAACCAAAGTCCAATATTCTCAAAACCACTGAAAAAACAAAAAAGCTCTCTATTACATACTTCCACCCAGGACCACAAGGGACACATTTTCTCATCAGCCAAAGAAAACACATACCTATGTTGCAGGAAGCCAATGAAAGGTGCTATGCCGGTTCCTGGACCCACCATTATGATGGGGACTGAGGGATCATTTGGTAAATGGAAAAAATTTGTTGCCCGAGGAGATATGGATATCTGAAATATTAAACCAATGCTCATAAGTTCGGAAAAAAAACAGACAAAAGCATATAACCAAGGTGATGCCTGCTAAAGAAATCAGAAAGTGCAACTTCCCCTCGAAGAAGCACCATAAAATTAAACTGCAGCATTAAATCTTACTGAAACCACAAACACAGCTGTCAGTGCAGAGAAATAAACAAGTCTGTCTTGTAAATTTTTCTTTTCTATCCAAATCAAAGGTATTTTAAAAATGACAGGCACGATATTTCTGAGGTAGAACACTGAATAAATAATAATTGAGTTGTTTTTCTAGGCCCAAGAAAAAGATCTGCTTCCTAGTAGGCAACCCATTATAGGTGTCATGAAGAAATGCACAAAAAAATGAAGACATTCTTCTTCATGTTAGGACATAAAGGGGCAATGAAGATTAACATCAAGATGGGGTGAAGGTTTTAAGTGAAAATTAGGCAAGCGAAAGAGAAATTAAGGGGCTGCCCCAAAGATACTAGAGCGCTGCGCTACATTTGCTACTCTAGGTCCCATGTTACCTGTGTTTGTTGCAAAACTAGAATAAGTGATATATAGATAAACAAAATCTTTTTGCTATAATTTCAAAAGGGTTTTCTTCTAAATCATGTGCCAGGGATACTTAAGGGAATCAATTTGTAAATATATTCATCTTTCAGTTTCACTTTGCCATATGCTTTAGTTACACAGAGTGATACTAACAGTTAAGAATGACAGGAATCTTCCCTCCATTCCCTGCTGGTATAATTGTATATATTTTAACCTTTAATTCAAGGAAAATTGTCTGAAGTTCATCAACAGGATGAACACAGTACTTTTTAAACGGAGAACTGGCAGAGCTGTGTCAACTGATTGTTCTCATTTTGGAGTGAAACTGTAATTAATATTATATTAGCCTTATTCACTTGATTCATCCACTTAACAACGTTATTGAAGGTACTCAATATGACAAACTCTAGGACAGAGAAATGAGCAAAACCAAATCTGTCTTCATGGGACTTATATTCTACTGCGTGGAAAAGACAATAAACAAACATATATTTATAGAATGACAGGTGATGATAAGTCCCAGGAAGCAACACAAAACAGGATAGGATGGGTATGGCAGGAAACTGCTAAAGAGACCACACTTCCTATGTTCCAGGGACGGCAAAGAGACCAGAATACTAGTCAGCTCCTGCTGTAAGTCTCCGATGGCTTACAACAGCAAACGCTTACTTCTGGCTCTGCTCATCGGCTGCAGCTCTGCACCATGATATCCTTCACTTGGATCCAAACCCAAGGAGCATCCCTGACCTGAATCTTCCATCCGATGTCAGAGCGAAAGAGCAAGAGAGGCAAGCCACAGCATCCTATCAGGTTCAGAGCGCCTGCTGAGATGTGGCATAATCCTGTCTGCTCACCTTTCACTGGCCAAGGCTGGTCACATGGCCAGGCTACACATGAATGGGAGGGCAAGCCTACTCTTCCCTCAGGGGGCAGGGGCATCTGTGAACAACAGTACTATCTACCAGTCGGGGGAGGGCATGCGGTGGATGGATCCTGAATAAAATATGGTGCTACACGGCACAACAAAATTTAAGTAGCTTTAAATTATATCCTTTCTATCTGTACCTCTAGTGCCTCAACACTGGGTAGTCAACAAAGGTCTGTTAAATTGTGGAAAGAAGAAGAAAAGGGCAGGAGAGAGGAAAGAAAGAATATGTGAAAGGCACGCAAAGGTGTCTGTAATACAGCATCAATATACGTTTTTTTTTTTTTAGCTTTCTGGAGATCATCTGCTATTTTTATGAGATCATGAAGTGACACAATACTTTCATGTCAGTACTACAATATTTCTTTGCAAAAAAGAAGTTTCTCATGTTCTTAGTATTTTGTTGATATGAGGGACACACACGGTAAAGAACCTGCTCCAGGCAGCAGATTGGGAAAATACCAAGTTAAAGGGCAATTTTAAGCCCTAGTCTTCCCTTAAGCTCACTCAAGTGTGTATCAGAAGTCTTAAATCCCCCGAAGTGCTGTCAACGTTTTAACTTCAGTAACTTACAGCAACCAAACCAGTAATACGATAACATTACAACTGACATGTTCATTCTTCAATACCATGGAGAAGACTTCATGACAGACTCAAATTTCTTTTAAATTTCAACCATCCTTGTGGGTGAGGAGGGAGAAGGTAATTGCTCCCTATGCGTACGGTCTCGAGTGAGATTTTGCCAAGTGTGGATCAAAATATAAAATAACACCACGGCTCCAACAAAAGGGGAAGAAACGGGCAGGGGAAAATCCTACCCCAAACTGAAGGACGTAAAATTAATCTCTGGTTGTCAGCTGCCACTTTAAGATGACTCCTTTGGGGCACAGGACACCGACTGAGCACAAAATGAGGCTCTTCCTCATTGCCAGCCTTCACCGTGCACTTGACTCCTCCTGTGCCAAGCTACCAAGAACACTGACGCAAAGGTCTTCTCCTTTATGAATGTGACAAGCAAGAAGCAAAGAGCGTATGTATTATACAAAACTCATGCTTTACACATTTAGGAAACACATGGACTACACTGAATGAAAGTAATGTTCTCCTGACTTTCCAAAAGAGATATTAAAATTCAAGTAGGGCATAAATTCTCCTTTGAATAATTTGAGGGGAATGGACAATGCAGGGGACCCTACATTGTTTTTTCTAATTGGGCAAAGAGCACACTTCTAATGATACCCAAACTGCCCACTCCTAGTACCTCGGGCGCCAGGGCCTTCTCACCATCTGCCCGGGAGGCATGTGTGTTCGGCTGAAGAACCGATTCAACCAACGTGGCCAGCCAGCCTGTGCACACGCCCTTCCGCAGAGCCACCGCTGTGGTGTCAGACCCAAACTCCACAATGTTAAAAATGAAATGAAGCTTCCCTGGGTGAAACAGACTCGAGCTGCAAAGACACAGAGATAAGTTTGTAAACTCCACCTCAGGACTAACACATACAGGCCAAGCTAGGCCTTTTTTACTGCATGAGGGTATTTCCTAATGGGCTCTAAACCTACCTTCTTCCTCTTCAGAAAACAGTTCTGCTGCTTACTTCAAAGCCCCCCCCCGCCCCGCGCCCGACCTAGTTTTGTGATGTCATTCAGGACAGTTTCTGGTTACCTGTTTGCCGCCAAGACTGAATGAGATTTATACCAGCTTTCCTCCCTCTTCCCTACGTCCACCCAGGGAAGGTGGCCGGGCACACCAGTAAAGGCCACAGGTGGAGGACCTGCAGACTCGCTCAGTGGGGACACGGCTCTGGACCACGGGAGCCACACCCTATGAATTCCAGGAGGACACAGTCCAAGCCTGCTCTTCTTCACTCCGCATCACGCCTGCTACTGTCCTGCACAAATCTGCTAAGTTTTCAGTAAATGGATTTGTAGCTACTAAGCATTTGGAAGTCAGAGTTTCATTACATTTTAGGAGAAAGAGGCTAAGTATTATGTTAATAAACGTCAGTACCTTGCACATGAATATGGTCTGGGTTGGAGCTTAGGAAGATGTTCTGGAAAAAAATTAAAATAAGCAATTATTAATTCATTCCTACTGAAAATAAATTATATGTATATATGTAAATTATATGTAAAGATCTGAATTTGATTCCTATTTTCTTATTTAGAATTTCTAAATAACTTGTTTTAATTCTAAATCATATTTTAGAGCACACACAAATTCACTGTGTCTAAGTCAAATATCACTAAATACGTTTTTCCAATTCTTAAAGACCAGACATGTCACGTTTCCCCAATCTGAACTCAGTATTTCTACCTAAAAGCTGTTTTTTTTTGTTGTTTTTTTGTTTTTAAACATCAAAGGGCAGTAAGAGTAAGGTCCATGAATGGGCCTCAGAGTCAAGGAACCAATTACACTGTTTTCTGGGGTGTGTCCAGAGTTTCCAGATTTGAAAAAAGATCATGACCCAAAAAAGATTAAGGACTATGGAAAATACTTAGGCTTGAAATATTTTTCCTTCATAATATTTACATGATAATAACAAAAAAACAGGAGTGTAATGGTGGACATTTTTCAATCAAGTTATCCAGAAACCTAGTGGTTTTAAGATCCACAGGTACTCTTTTAAAAGAGATTAAGAAGTCAGTATATGAATATCTGATTGTCCACTATCAAACCCTGATAATTTTTTGTGCTCCGTATGTTATATTTTTGATAGCTATTTAGCAAAAATTTAGAAAGACCTTTCTAAAATGTCTTACAGTTGTAATATCAGGATAAGGTTTAATAGAGGGCTCACCTTAATACTTTAGTTATATTAAGTTTTCTTACAGAAATTAGAAAATAATTAAAACTTTTATGTCTCAATGCCTTTAATTTTTTTACATAACTGTATAATAAATGATACATATAAGCTTAAAAAGGTAACAGAAAATCTATAAAAAGAATTGGAACAATTTTTCCATGATTAACAGCTTTACAAGACTTCTTATAACTTCCCTAATGGGTGTTCTGGTTGTTATCCCAACACCTCTATTAGCTCAAAAGACTCAACTGAGGAGGGGTAGAGTGTTCACTCGCACAGGAACGCAGGAAGGGCAGCCTCACCACTCTGAGGAGGAGGAAAGAGAATACTAAGAAATAAAAAGGGAAAGGGGCAGGGCCTGACTTGTAAAGCGGAGTGTCCTTAACCATACTCGGCATCAAAAGGGACCTTGGGTAAAAAGTACATGTTTTCCTGTCACCAAACACAAATGCAAATTTTAAACATTTTACTATTTATCACCAAGGAAAACAGAGAGGAGACGACAAAATCACAAGCATAGGAAAGTAACAAGGGTTTTAAAATCCTATAAGATTCTTATAGTCACTGTCCCTAGTAAACGTCTCCAATTCCTGAGGCCAGTTCCTCAGGGAAGATCTTAAACTCTCTTCTGTTGGAGTATGAGGACCAGAAGACACAATCTGGGCAAAAAAAACAGCATATGATCTTTTTACACCTGGATGTTTTGTCTCTCCCAAGGCTAATGCCCCGGGGCACCGTGAGTAAGGCCACTTGTTTGTACTGGTGGACCTGCCCAGGTGGGTACATTTCTGTACCCTGCACACAGAGCACACGCTTCACCAGACTCCATCAATTATCACTATCTTTGAAAAAGATCCTTTTCTTGGCAACCTCATTTTTAGATAAAATTTGGCTAAGAGAATTAAGGCTAGCTATATTAAGAGAGCAAATGACAGTGACAGTGGTAGGAAAGAAAAATTAAAAAATAAAAATTTAAGCTTGGAAGAGAGATTCTTCGACTTCAAGAAGGCAGTTCAGCTGTCAAGGCAGCGTGAAGAGCAAGCTGTAAGACGCTTACTTACTGATCACAGTGATCGAGATGCACTCCCACAGGCCTGCAGAGAACTCAAAGGTGCTCTTACCATGGAGAGGCTGCCCCCCGGGGCTGGGGTGACTGTGACAGCATCCACTCACCAAGCAGGAGGCTGAGCGGAGGCTGGCAGGACGGAAAGGCCAGCAGGAGGTCTGAAAGGCAGGCACGGGAGTCTCTGACGAAGCGGTTGTAGTCGGCCGCCCCCTGCCTGCTGCACAGCTCCTGCAGCCGTCGCTTCTCCGCGCCGTCGCCAGTGTGGTCCACGAGGGCTCGCAAGAACGCCTGTGGCCGAGGAAGCCAACTTAAATCACCACGCGCTCTGTGGTTACAGCTGTTAGAACGCTGGCTGAGTACCCACCTGGGGATGTGCCCAGTTATCCAAGAAAAAGTGAGTGTGGTCACTAGGAGTGTGGTCAGGACAAGAGCATTTCATCTGTTATTTGTTTTAATGGCAGCCTGTTAGGCAAACCCCACTTTCATGTTCCATTTTTGGTCACCTTCCCTATATCTTAAACCAACCCAATCTCAAATTACATGGCAGGTATACGTGAGTCATCAAAAGTCTCACAACTTAACGTTTTTATCTCGGGACACAGTACCTGTTCTCGCCTTAGCTGATGATTGCAACCCAGATTTCTACATTTATTTGACCACTGTTATGACAGGCACTGGGCAGGTAAAGCATGGGGCAAAGGGGACACCTAACTTGCCCAAAAGGCTTCACAGGCGAGTGAGAGCAACAGAAGTCAAGAAGTAACCAGTGTGCGACAGGCTGCCTATCCACCAGGGCACACGGACGTTCAGGGCTTCTGAGGCCAGAGGCTCCCAAGAAGGCAGGCTTGAGCCGAAGGCGGGCTGCACGGAAGAAAGGAAGTGACGGGCAGCCAAAGAGATGGCAGAGCCACAGGAGGGCACGGGAGGCAGGCAAAAGCACGGTTCCTGGGGAGCACGTGCGCTTCAACACAAATGCAAGGAAATGCGGACACGGGCAGAGGCTGACAAACAGTGAGGGCCAGAACATCCAGACCCCTGCACAGGGACTCTGAGTCACCTCGGATCCATCGTGGAAAGAGGAGGAGAAGAACATAAATAAAGCAAAACAAGAAAGTCCCAGATCCCTAGTCTCAAAGACTGAACCAAGTCCAAACTCTTGGGCAAAAGACCAAACTTGCTAATGACAACTTCTGGTTCTAATGCAATTCCAAGCACATCCATCATGGAACACATAAAACTCTCATTACTCATGGGAAGCAAAGAACTTCGGCAAGTCATCTGCGTCAAAGCTACCTGAAACGCAAGTGGGCACCACTACTTTTTATTCCATGGCTCCCACATCCCGGAGGGCTGGATGCCCTTAACAGGGAAAATGAGATCCATGTTCCTGTGAGGGTCACGGGTTTCCACTGGCCCAGCCAAGAATCCCTGCTTAAACTATCCAGATACCAACAAATTACATGGCTTCTTCAAAGTGCTGGACATAGAACAAGCACCTGGGAAACGTCGTGGCGTAAAGCCCCAGGTCTCTGCATGGATCTCTGGTAAGACAGGAGTTTACCAAGAACACTTCACACAACGCTTTCTCAAGTCAATAAAATTCCCTAAATTACAGGCTAAAACAGTAGCAATTGTAAATCCTTTACAATATTTTTCACTTTACAATTACAGAAACTTCATGGTACTAAAACAGGAAATACAGCACTGTGCAGAAAACAAACTGACAAACGTTACTAAAACTTAAGTTAGAAATATTTTTAACACAGTAATTTTACTCCAAGGAATTTATTTTTTAAAAAAGACTTCAGGGGGCTTCCCTGGTGGTCCAGTGGGTAAGACTCTGCCCTCCCAATGCAGGAGGCCTAGGGTTCGAACCCTGGTTGGGGAACTAAGAAGTCCGCATGCATGCCGCAACTAAGAATTCGCATGCTGCAACTAAGACCCGGCAGAGCCTAAATAAATAAATAAAAATAAATCTAAAAAAAAAGTTTAAATAAATTTTTTTTAATAAAAATAAAAAAGACTTCAGGTACTTCCCTGGCGGTCCAGCGGTTAAGACTCCACGCCTCCAATGCAGGGGGCATGGGTTCAATCCCTGGTCGGGGAACTAAGATCCCACACACCACCCAGCGCAACCAAAAAATAAATAAATAAAAATAAATAAAAACATAAAAAAGACTTCAAACAAGTGTGCAAAGATGAATTAGAATGTTCACCTATGTAGGTTTTTTAGATAGTGGAAAACTGGAAACAACCAACTGTCCATAATCAAATCAACAATTGTTTTTTTCTTAAAAACAATTTTTTTTAATTAATTAATTTATTTATTTTTGGCTGCACTGGGTCTTCGTTGCCGCGTGCAGGCTTTCTCTAGTTGCAGCGAGCAGGGGTTACTCTTCGTTGTGGTGCGCGGGTCTCTCATTGCAGTGGCTTCTCCTTGTTGCAGAGCATGGGCTATAGGTGCGAGGACTTCAGCAGTTGTGGCACGTGGGGTCAGTAGTTGTGGCTCTCGGGCTCTAGAGCACAGGCTCAGTAGTTGTGGTGCACGGGCTTAGTTGCTCTGTGGCATGTGGGATTTTCCTGGACCAGGGATCGAACCCGCGTCCCCTGCATTGGCGGGCGGATTCTTAACCACTGCGCCACCAGGGAAGTCCTCAAATCAACAACTGTGTTGCACCCATAGCATCTTTTAAAAATATCTTCAGTACCCTTCCATGCTGGCATACCCAAACTCATTTCCTTTTAAGTAAAAAAAAGGCATGTTGCAGAACAGCACATATACTACATAACCTCATTTTTCCTTAGCAAAACAAAATCCAACTGTTAATTGCAGGGGTTTGATTATGAAGGACTTTTGCTTCCTGAGTTACTAACTTTTGTGTCCAGACTTTTTATAAGCATATTACTTTTGCAGTAAGGAAAGATATATTTTTAAATATGTACTTCACGAAATTTTCAGAAACGGAAGAGTTAAACTAAAACTGTGAAACTATTTAATTTAATCAAGGAGTTCTCATCACAGTGAATCGTAGATTTGCTCAAATTGTATCTAGGACTAAGCCTCTCCATAAAGTAGTTCACTTCCCAAAGACTACAAATGCAGTAAACACAATAATAAAATACAGAATATTTTCTGTATTGCATTGCGGACAGGGTAGCCGAATAATAGTACTATTTATGCTCACTGGCAATACAAGTTTGGTAAAGCACAACTTGGAAAGTTTACCCATGAATATCCACTTGAGTAACATGGCTGTAACAAAATCAGTAGTTCCCGGCATAACACTGACATCTAGTGGATCTTTCTGTCTCCAAATTCATCTAAACATCAATATAACCTACCAAAACCTTTCAATGTTCCCTGCAGAATTCTGACATAATAAATAAGTACAGGTTTTTACACAAACGGGGTCTTCACAACATTAAACAGGTGGCAAGCAGTGGAAAAGCCCTACACGCCAAGCTTCCTGCCACCAATTAGAGAGAAAAAGTGTCCACGTACAGCTGGAAAACACATGCTACCTAGGGCCACTTTCATCACTAGTTACCGTGCTACATCAAGTTAATGTCTAGAAAAATAAGATTAAGAAAAAGCCCTACTTTAAAAATCTCATTTCAGTAGAAAACAAAAAATTTCAGTATGAGCACAACATAAAAATATTTGTCCATGACAATTACAAAAGCACTGCGCACCTTGGGAACTACTTGAACACATGCTGTGAAGACCATATTTTCTAAGCCTTCAAAGGGCAAATACCAGATTTAATAAACCCTACAAAGAGGTGAGCATATTTTTAAATAGTCACCCAAAGAAGAAAGAAAAATACCTTCTTAGGAACCGCTCGTATTTCAAGGCACCAGGTAAGAAGGAACTGGAGAGAACACTTCTCAGGTATATGCTGGGGCAAGGCTGCTCCTTTTCAGGCAGACGGGAAAGAGTCAATGACACAGAAAATAGAGAAGACAATGTTTTCCATCCCTAAAAACACTAATAGCTGTAATATTTTACATTATAGTGCTATCAAAGTACTTGTGGCAATATGACTTGTGGCAATGTTTATTCAGTCAAAAAATTTCCTCAAAAGGAATACAGAAGAAAACACCTACTTTACAAAAACAATGGTTATAAATTCAACAGCATTATTGTACCAGCCATACCTACCAAATCTAAGTACACCGAACAAAAGAAAGGGAAATTACCCAAAACCACTGAACAAAAGAAAGGAACAAAAAGCCAAAAGATGGCGGTGGTCCAATAACACTATCATCCTCAAAAAGAATTTCAGAACTGACTGAATTCCAGTTCAAGATTCTAAGCAAATAACTAAAAAATAACTTCTTTTAATTATGGAGCAAGCAATTATTTTCATATATTAAATAAGCAAAAACAAATATGCTATGAAAAACAAACATTAAAAAAAAAATTTTTTTTTTTTTTTTTTTTTTTTTTGTCTATGCCATGTGGCTTGCAGGATGTTCCCCCGACCAAGGATTAAACTTCAGCCCCGGCAGTGAAAGCCTGGAGTCCTAACAACTAGGCCACCAGGGAACTCCCAACAAAAGACTTTTAAAAAAGATTCATATAATACAGTTTTTTTTGCGTGACAATATGCTAACCTAGAAACAAAATAATGCTGATTGCAAAGAACAGCCTAACAAATCAGCCCTAGTCAACTAACCAACCTGCTTCTCCAAAACCAGTTAAATTCATTTTTTTAAGCGTTCCCCAGTTTGCTGCAAGCTTGCTGATTTCCAGAGTTTGGAAAAAGCTGATTCTTCAACTTCACTTTTAATGTCTGTAAGCATCCAATAAGCGTAAACTCTACTACCATCTCATTCCGTGTAACTGACTCATTCAGGGTCCTTGACGTGAAAGTTAAAAACCTCCAGGACCAGCAAGTGTCTGTGTTCCGCCTGCCGATCCATGGCTGACCCCCGGGCGTCTGTGCAGACTCGCCCTGGTCACCTCCAGTCCCTTGGCCCAATGACATCCTGGGAAATAAAAGATCAGGGCTGTACCTTTCTTCTTCGTGTCAGCCTTAACGTCCAAGGTGACACAATGTTCTCTCCTGTCTGTGAGCTGCAGTCTTTGAAGTAGGTGCTGTACCTCTGAGTCACTGTTGGGACAGATCACGTTAAAGGCATCTCCAGGCTGGTAGGAAAAATCTGTTTTCTAGAGAAGAACCAACATGAAATACAAAAAATTCCACATGAGTTAAAGGAGTTTTAGTTGTGGGGTAACAGAGTTTTAAATATATGACCACTTGAATAAATGAATTAGTTTATTGCAACTAGAATTATTTTGTTTCTGACAAATAAGTCCAAGTAACCAAACAAACATACTTTTATTAGGGGTTATTTTTTAAAGAAATGCTGTAGTTATCCAATGTTTTGCTTTACACTGAGTATTCATAGACTAGAAATTAAGACCTCTTCTAAAATTTAAGGTGCTCTGGTAAGTAGTGTTTTAATAATCCATGTAAAAGTCCTCTCATGAAAACATACACACACACACATCAGGAGCAAAAGAAACTACTTAAGGACGTCTGCACTGGTTTTCAATTTCCTTTCTTTACTCCTTTTCTCTGGGGTGGAACAGGGGTCGGGGAGAGCAATTTCTTTTCCCTTAACGACACACGACGTCAAACCGCCTGGCTCGGTACTGGTCGTGCACAAACCCGGGCTCCAGGTGGAGCCACCTCCCACAGCAGGTCTACTTAGAGCAGTGCGGGGTGTGGAATGCTCTGGAGAGGGGCTTCTGGCCACACATGCTCACACCTCTAGCCTGGGAGGGACACAGGCTGTCCCTACCAGGCAGCCAAACCTTGCCTCTTTATGACGAAAGTACAGAACAAGAGTGAAATGGTTTGGTGTACATACGATATTAGCAATATGGATTAAAATGTTCAAAAGGAAAATCGAACTACTCAATACTACGTAAGCAAAACCATCTAGCTCTGACGCCCGTCACATTTCTTTCTTTCTATGAGAAACTCAATTAAACCCACATCGACGGCCTTGGTGCACCCTCTTCTGAGAGCCCAGCCCACGGAACCTCACAGGGCCCTCGTCAAGGGTTGAGCTACGTGGCTGTGAAGACGTACAACCACAGTTTCTTAACCTGAGGCCAATGAGGCAGCGGCTGGGGAAGCCTCATGGATGGGGTTCAGAGAGGGAGCACATCAACACCCGAAAACTGTGTGCCAAGTGTTTATATACAATCATTCTTCTGGAGAGGGGGGTCCATGATTTCTTCCAGATCCTCAAAGGAACAAGTACCACCACTTTGAGGAGTGAATGTCACACGACTGTCTAGTCTGGCTCTACTTCCAACTAGCCGCTGACCTCAGGTAAACAGCTTCCTTTCCAGGGGCTCTTATACGGAAATACTGCTCTGATTCCATTATTCTTTCGTGGCTTAATGAGTAAGGCAGCCAACACTATGCTCTCAAGTAGAATCACCTCCAGTCACTCATTTTAGGCCCTCCTTGAAGTGAAAATAAAAGGTATGAGGCAGAGAGAAAAAATGATGGGTCAAGAATAAAAAGGCCGCTGTCCAGCCACAGACCTCACTCTTCCTGAGTGTGTAGATGAGGACACAGCACAAGTCTCTGCACTTGCTGGCAACATCCCTGCGCTCAGAAACACATTCTGTAACTTACTGAAATGTCCAATTCTATCAGAAGAGTGGTTTTTATGGCATCATTCATTGTCAGTTGAACTGCCTTTGAAATTGGAACGTGAAAAATTGGATCCACTGAGGTCACAGGTGCTTGGCTTTCCTCCTTGAGAAACAAATGTGATAAAATATTACTAAGTGCAGTTTTCAATTATACTTACCACTGCTTCACTTAGTGACAAGGTGAGAGCTACAGGATCTTTTAAAATGCCCTGCTATTTAAGTATTCTTCCCTAAGGTAAATAGCTACAGACATACACCTCTCAGTCTTTCAGAAGAGAAGCTCATCTACACCTTAAACTTGCCTATTAGACTTTAGAATTTCTGAGATATACGGAAAATATCAGATACTACCATTTTTCATGTAAAGGTCTAACAGTCTTCCTAATGAACTATGCAAAAAGAAATAGCACGTGGCATGTGGACAAAGGTTTAGCTAAGGTGCTCTTTTCCATCTCTATCCATAAAGCGGACTAGACATGTTCACTTTCACTTGAACATTTACAATTTTGCCCCAAGACCATGACATCGTTCCTGCTTGCTGGTACAAGACAGTGCAAATGAATGTAGAACATCTGGACACTCAGCAAACATCACACTAGTCCACAGTATCAACACCATTATGCTAATCAGATGATGCTGGAGTCTTCTGTGCCTTATGGAGATTGAGGGCCTGTGGTGTAAGTACAATTTTTAGGATTCCAATGTTTGGTGCATGTCAGGACATCCCCCCCAAGTAAAGAATACACTACCTCATCTTGCACTTCACTTCACCTAGAGAGATGCATTACACCTGGCAGGCCTCTCTTCAGGCTCTGGGATACTGAGATACTGCTCCAACCCAAACACCAGGTGACACAAAAGTGGCCAGCTTTGAGGGGGGCCCAGAGCAGGAAGGAGCTCTGCAGCAGGACCCCATGACACGCTCATCGGAGGCTGTGTTGCTTGTACTACACAGTCCAGGAGAGCCCACGGCGTTAGAGGCAGAAGGGATGGGGAGACGACACTGTGTGGCGTGAGTGGGTCCAGCTGAAGGCTTTCTTATGGCTGCACTGAAGCTCAGCTTCCCACTCAGCCAATCCTGCTTCTACCCTCCCCTCTCCCACCCACCCTGCCCCCAAGGTGATGATCCCAAGAGGATGCCGTAAAAAAGGAAACTTTTATCCCCAACCCCTTATCCTCTAGGTATATCCTTTGAACAGATTTACACAAGTTTCCCTTAAATAGTTGAGATTTTAAAAAATCTTTTAACCACATTACCAACAACTCAAGCCTATTTAATGATACCTACCATAAAAGAAACTCTCAGCAGATTCTCAGTGAAGTGCCTTGTCAGATCAGTCAGCGCTCACAGCCTCTGCCACATGCACCCGTCCTTGCAGCGAGCACACGGGGGCTGGCTCTCCACAAGTCCATGCACCCTGCTCCCACCAGTCCGGCATGTTTACTAGAGCCACCCATGCCTGTTCCCAGCCCTGACTACAATGTACTTATTGTGATTTACCCCACTTAATAAATAATGGAAGTATAAGTGCAAAGGCAATAACCCACGGCTGGTCATATAAAACCATACCTGTTTATCTGAATGCATTAGAAGGTGTGGTTTATGTGAGAAAGCCCCTGTGGGACTCCAATCAGCCACTCTAAAAAAGAGGGCTTGGCTCTGCATTACAAGATTGGCTGCACTGGAAATTTATTCTAAGCATGCTGGAAGAAATTTCAGGGTACCATACACTGGCAATCATGGGGTAATATTAGCTATTATTCAACTTGATGCTCAAAAATTTACAGACCACTTTAAAGTCATTTATTTATTGATAGGAAAAATACTCTAGGCAAAGAGAAAAAGACTTAATATAGACAAAAATATATGTGTAAGACATTATCAAGAAAAAGAAAATCCCACAAAGTGAAGTAACCCAGAATACCAAAAATCCATACTGGAAAAAGATTTTCCTATAAATGAGTCCTCTGAGTTTAGCTGCTGAGATAATTTCCTGACTGCCCACAACAACTTGCCCTCATCTGGCCAACACATAAAGTGAGAAACCAAGAAGTTAATTCTCCAAAATAATGGAGAAACTGAGCTGTTAACCATTTCCTTCTTCAAAGAAAGGGAAGGTAGCAACACAAGCAGGTGTGCAATGCGTGGAGGTAGCACCTCTCCAGTGACTACTCAGTTCTGCCACTGCAGTGCAGAAGCAGCCACAGGCATCACGTGAATGGAGAGGCATGGCTGGGTTCCAATAAAACTTTATTTACAGAAGAGAGGTGGGAGACCACACTCTCCCTGCACGCCACAGTCTGCTGGACTCCATCATAATGTAATTTAAAAAACACCACCACCACCACCACCCACGGCACATAAAGTAAAACTGCTTACCTGGCCAAAGGACTCCTCCAGATGCACCTGTAAATATTCTGGTGGTAAAGCGGGAATATTCAGAGAGGCCTGTGAAAGCGGGGGTATTGAACGGGCAAGCGAGGGCTCAAAGTCTGCAACCAATGTATTCGATTGACCTCTGTCCACTGCACTTTGCTCTAAAACTTCAGCATCCTTTCTTCTGGAATCATCTAATCTCAGAAGTCTGACCTGTGATTCAATGTGTAGTAATTCCGGTGTCACGGGGTCTGTCCTCCGGGAGGCATTAGATGCCATTGTGAGAGTTCCATTCATCCCCTCTTTTCCTTTACTCAACAGAAAATGCTTCGCCAGGGCGGCCCAGAGTCCATTAATCCATGGCTCAACCACAAGTTCTAAACTGGATTGTTGTAATAAAAAAGGAAAAAAGAAACAAATGCCTCAGTTCTCCATTTAAATACATAACAATTGGATAATGGCAGAATCTGTCCATTTGACAGAAGGCTGTGCAACTGTCAAAAACCCTAAATATGGAGGCTATTCAGAATACAAAAAATACTTATGAATGATTAAGCTAAAAAGCAGAACATTAATGTGTTCATTAGCGCTGCGCTGTACAAAATTCAGAGAGCAAAAATGAAGATAATTTAGTAAAAGGTAATAGGAGTGTGATTCCTCTTAACTTCCTAAACTAGAGTTGGTAATTTAAGAAGCTGTAATTTTAGACAGGCATGCTAAATTCTGATGAGGCTAACAGTACTTACCCAAAATCCAAGTCTACTCTAATATCACAAATGATAATTACATCAATCGAATGCACCTTTTATTTTTTTTTTTTTGCCTAGCCAATTTACTGATCTTTGTTTCCCACAGATTAAAATATTACCAAGAAACCACTCCAGATTAATGCTCTTTTGACTAATAGTTCAAACCTTCGATCAGTTCTGAGCAATTATTCCGGTAAAATTTCCAGGCAGGCTGACCACAGGGGAAAAAAGCAATCATCCTTTAGGAGAGCTGAATTAATCATAAATACAGGGGACTTCCCCGGTGGTGCAGTGGTTAAGACTCCAGTCTACATTCTTAACCCCTTCAATGTGGTGGTACTTTAAGCCAAGATGTCTCCTTGAAAATATTTTAATTTTAGAAAAGAGTACTTAGGTTGACAACTTAAGAGATGCAGGCTGCTGAAATATACATACAAGAATTTTAATGCTCGATCCAATAAATGAACAGGGAAACTAAAAGCCTTTGAAGTAAAATATGAACTGAGCACTTGGACTAATGGATTTATAAGTGTTTAGCAATTAAATAGCTCATACAGGACAATAAACATTTAATGCCAACAAGCTTCGGGGTTGGGGGAAGCCCAATACAAAGGGACAAAACTAAAAGATAACGTGCAAGGAAATGTGGTAGAGCTTTGTCACCAGACAGGACATATGCCCTGGGGAGATGGAACAAACCCACAGTATCACAGCTGCAGAAAACGATGGATGTAGTGGACTCAAAGGCTGAGTTATGGGGAAATAGAAGTGTCTCCAACACGCCCGGGCAAGGTGATATACGTAGAAAAGCACGACCTTTGCTGAACTTGTCATGATGCATAAACACAGATCTAGTGGGTGAGATTTACTTAGTACATAGGCCTAGTAGAAAAAGAGTCAAATGCGTGTGTGTGTGCTGTTATCTGGCTAAAGCAGTTCAAGGATAAACGACAGCGTAAGTTGTAGCACAGTACCTGTAAGGTTTCTGAATTAAGACATTAGGAACATTTGAAAGGTGGCACATAGAGTGAAATGCTGAATTGTAAAAACAAGAAAAAAATAATGAAATAGAAATTATATTTCCGGTTGGCATGGTGGCAAATGGCCAATAGGAGGGAGAACACCAAGGAGCCGGTGTGCCAGGAAGGCCTCTGACCCGCATCCTCCAACCGTAACTCGTGGCCTGCTGGGCACCTTCCATGTGGGAGGTCCCGAGTCCAGTCGCTCCCGTGGGCACACGCTACCCAAGTGCCTAAAGAAAATGCTGACTTTTTGCAAACACCTATACATTTTTAAGACTAAGGTAACTGTACTGGGGCACCTCTCCGAGTTTCTTCCATTAACAGATACTGAGATGGATAAGGCACATAAAAAAAAATCAGCAAAATAGATAAGTGAAACTCTGGATGGTCTTCTTTGGTGCTAGAATTAAAAACAGCTAACAAAACTAAAATAAGACTTTCAAGATCGAAGTTTAGTGCTAAATCAAAAGTGAACCCCTTTTATAAACTCACTAACTTTCATCATGTACAAACAAGGTTTAATGGAAATGACAGAAAATACGTTGCTCTTACCCTACACAGTCATCCGCGTGGCCAGTGTCATAGAAACGCTGGGCACCAAGCTCTTGAAATCGTTTATCAATTATCTTCCCCCCATTACAGAAGTACGTGTATTCTGAATCACCCAGACCTAAAGAGACCAAATAGGTTATTAGTATGCAATAAGGTTTAAATTTAACCACATACAGAAGAGAGAAACAAAACATTTAAAACAATACCATTCCATGCTGTTGTTGAAGGAACAAGAAATAATGTATGGCTTCACGTTTTCTTATTTTTTCCTTGAGAAATACTAAGTATACAAAGAGAAACAAATAAATTCTTTGGACCAGTATTAACAGAAATAGATCTCACATTTTTGTTTCCATGAATCTGTGTAAAAATATGGCAATCTGTAAACAAGGATTAAAAACATGTAATATCTGTATTTGAAGACTTTTCCAATCTACTGAAGGGTCTGCAAACTATAGCCTGTGAGCCAATTACCACCCACTGTCTTTGTAAATAAAGTTTTATTGGAACACAGCTAGGTCTACTGGTTCACACCTTGTTATGGCAGGTTCAAGCGACAACAACAGAGATAAGTAGATGGTATAGAGACCAGTGGCCTGCAAAGCCTAAAATATTTACTATCTTGTCCTTTACCGTTTACTGACTCCTAATCTAGAACATGAAGAGGTTACATCTGAAACACAACCAACCATTTATTTGCTCTGTTTCTGTGTTGGATAAATTAAGAATTGCTTCTATATTTCCTGGTAAGAAATGGACTAATATTTCATACCTAGTTGAAAATTTAAAATTAAAAGCTTAAATTTCTTAGTTGTTTAATTGTCTTCCTGGATTTTTCCTACAAGAATGAGGTAAGCAATTGGTGGGTCCATATGTGGGCCTAAGACTGACTAAAACGGTTAGATAAGCTTCAGTGTTTCCTTTTAAATAATTTTTGGAGGAATTTTTAAAGCAATATGTACAGGTCCACTCTTGAAAATAAAGAAACTGGAAAAAAACAAATTAAAAAGATGTGAACACTCTAAAATGCTCTCTTGAATACATTACACGACAGATCTTGGCCAGGGTCACAACCTCAAATCTCTAACCAATTATTTATCATAGCACATTCCATCCTTCCTGGATACCTTCCCCAAACTAGTTCTCAAAGGTGAATACAGATCACAAGCCAGGCAAATGGACCCTGAATTCCCTCTCTCGTGTCCTATCTTGCTGAGCTGGTCCTCTGATCCTTTAATATTTTAAACCTATACTTCACAGAGCCCTAGGCCAGTGCTTCTTAAGCTGGGATACATATTAGAGTCCCCTGGGAGCTTTAAAAAATACTGATACCAGGACCCTACCTCAGAACAATTAAGTCAGAATCACTGGAGGGGGGCTCAAAATAATGGAATTGGAAGGAAAACTCCCCCAGCAGATCCCAGTGCATGGCCAGGCTTGAGAACCACATCCTAGGGGAATGGGTCTTCCCCTAGGGAAACTATCACATCCACCTGAGAGCTTTAAAACAACAACAACAACGCCAAAAAGCACCAGCATGCCAGGTCGCTCCTTCAGGGATTCTGTTCTGGCAGGTTTAGGGTGGGGCCTGGCCACTAACATCGTGAAAATATTTCCTGGTTGAATCTGGTGTGTGCCTGGGGTTAAGGTGCTACTCAGGGGCTCTGCAGAGGAGCTGCTGTGGGGTGAAGACTGGGGAAACAGCACCTTATTTACATTCAAATATTATACATACATAAAGTATTTATATAAAAACCCAAAAAGGACAAAACCCAGGCAATTACACACCATGGCTTTGAAAGATACATTTAGATACTAGAGTTAAATCCAGCAGCAACAGTACAGTAAGTGCACAAAATACAGTCCACACCTAGTAATCCATACCACAGGTGAGCAAAGAAGTCACCCGGCAGTGTCTTGTCCTGTATGGCTTTAACAAACTTGCGGGCTGTGTCTGGCAGGTCTCCGTCGCCCGTGGTAGAAACCACCACCACAAGAGGCGCTGTTTCAGTTTTCAGATCATACTATAAAATAAGGGTGTCATGTCAGAGATCTATTACTGTATGTATTTTTGACTTAACACATCAGCAAAGCAATCAGGTTAATTTTCCGTCTTGTTGTCTGTATCGCATAACGGCAGAGAGGTACACAGAGCATTTTAAAGTTGGCAAAGAAAGTGATACTCCTCAGAAATCAGGAAACCTGGCTGTCAGGAAGGGCCCGACTCCCTCAGGGTTCCAGAGAGCCGAGAATATCATCAGTGGTAAACTGAGATCATCAGTGTTTCCGAGTCTTACAAACCAAGTTTCCTTATTCTAATTCTCAACTAAATCTAAGTATTTCCAATAAAGCACTTGCCTGTCTCTATTGGTATCGACTCCATGAGCTCTGTTCCTCAAGAATATCATCTAACTTGGCACAAAGGAATTCATCACTTTATTTTTCATGCTGCTATAACAGGTAAAGACTTGAGCTAACATTTTACCGTGCTTATAGGACACAGCACAACTCCATGCAGTTTAAAGTCACTTTAGTTTGAAAAAGACTACCATGATCTAGGAAGCAGAACTGTCAACTGGAGAAATCACTCAGCTGGGAAGAGCAAACAACATGACTATGGCGGCAGCAAAAAAATTCACTACTCACCTAACTTTCAAATAGCTGCTGACCCCACTGGGGTCACTGGTGAGGGGGCCAAACCAGGGCTGGTTATATGATGCTGATGACTTTGTAGTAACAGATACAGACTGTACTCCACCCTGTGGCAGCAGCAATGTGAATTCACTTTGAAGGTGCTGTAGAATCACGGAGCCTGCGATTGCTGGTGTCCCCCAGGACCCTCCCTGCTGGGTGACTGACTCCATCGGGGCCACCCTAGCCCTGCTGCATCAAGGAACTTGATGGTTTCCCTGCTATGCACTGAGTTTATAATTCACCTCTGCTGCTGACAGGCTAGCCTTTACAACTAGAGATGCGGGAGGGACCACAGGAGGTTGTGAACTTGAGAGTGCACTGCAGGGTGGGTTTTCAAGTACAGAGCTGAATTCGAGGGCTTAGTGGCTGGCACATCACTGTGTGGTATTAGGGAGGAGCCCCTGCTCGTTGCTACGGCCTGAACTGTATGAAATTATAATCTGAGGGTCTCAATCAAACCAGTTAGTCTGGGCACAGATCTGTTACGATCTCATGTATCCTAAGGTGGGAACTTCTGTAGAGACTGAACGTGATAAAAACAAGCAGTCCCAAGTCTTCTGCAAATCCTTACACCTCCACTTTAACTTCTATTTCACCAAAGAATTCAATGGTTCTTCACTTGGAGGAACTCTGGCACGAATTTCAGGGAAGTTACAAATGGGGCAGCAGGATTCGTGAGGTGGAAAGCTCCCATGTTCCTGTGAACACGCACAACTCATTTGTTCCCAGGCACCCCGTGAGAAAAACAAGGCGAATACTACTATTCTCATTTACAGTTGAGAGTAGTTATTCGTCTTAGTTTTTAAGACTATGTAGTTTAATTCAAAACACACACACACACACACACACACACGTAGAAAAAAACTGGCAGGAATCTTGCAACACAGTTGATAAAATAAATTTCTAAGTGTTAAAAAAAAAAAAAGGATCATGGTGGCATTCAGCGTCCCACTTCGTTGTTTAACGTCGCTTCCCAACCAGAATACTTCAAAGTATGAAACCCCGTAAAAACCATGACTTACCTTATGAGACTCACTAATACAGTGAAGATCTGCAGAAAAACCATATGCAACTGCTTTTTCACTTATTTCTTCGGCTATGGCCTTTGCCTGTCCTCTCTGTGTAGCATAGAGTAACAAAAACCTCATCACTTCAAAGCATCTGCTACAGCTGTGACAGTTACACTGACAAACAGAAAAGGGAAAAAGGGATTTCCTTTTTAATGAAGTAGTAATCAACCTGCAGGTATGAATTCTCTTAATTTAAAATAACTGCAACAATATCCACAGATAATACGAAATATACTCCTAAGTTTGTTTGTTAGCATTAATTCTAAAGGTTGAAAAGAGAGAATTCATTAAACCAAGGAGGATACAAGGTATGAAGCTCGAATTCCGCGGCACACAAATCACACTCTGGGGCCAGACTACTGGGGCTTGAATCCAGCCACGATGGATCACTCACAAGAGCAGAACTTTAGGCCAGCTTCTCAACTGACCGGTGGCTCAGCTCCCACACCTTCAGAGCGGGGACGATGACCACAGACACCCGACGAAAACAACGGTTGATGGAAACGGCACCGATTATTATCATAGCTAAGGACCCGGAGCACTTCCCAGGAGCCACGCACGATCCTAGGAGCTTCAGAGAATGAGCCCCTCAGCCCCACAACGACCTCGTAGAGCCTCTACTGCACCCCGCATTCCTCGGGGGCGGCTCGCCCGCACCCGCAGGACAAGGTCCGGCGGAGAAACAGCGGAGCATGAGCC
This sequence comes from Phocoena phocoena, assembly GCF_963924675.1. NCBI lineage: Eukaryota > Metazoa > Chordata > Mammalia > Artiodactyla > Phocoenidae > Phocoena > Phocoena phocoena. The sequence goes on along the minus strand of NC_089221.1, from coordinate 6,568,303 downwards.
TGCGTCCGGCCGGGTCCGCGCTCCCAACATTCCTGACCCTCCGGCGCCCAGTCCGGACGCCCTCGCCTGACCATGCGCCCGAATGTACCCTTTGACCCCGTCTAGAAAAGTGCCGACGGAGGAAGGGCCCACAGGGACCTGCGGACCGGCTCCGCTGTGCAAACGCCGCGGCGCCGCCGGGGACCCGCTCCCAGAGGCAGTGGGAGGCCTCAAGGCCGAGTCCCCGGCGCAGCCCGCCCTCCGCGCGCGCCGCCCGCAACCCCGAAGGGCCGTGGTCCTGACCGACCCGCAAGCGCCCAGCCCGCCTAGGGGAGGGACGCGGAAGCCGGTGCCCTCGCCGACCCCGAGCCGCCCACCCTCAGTCCCGTGCTGGGCGGGCGCCCACATCTGGAAGCTGCCGCCCCCATATCCTCACCTGCGGGGGTCCGGCGGGGACGCTGGGGAAAGCGCAGGTACCACGACCCCTGCTCCCGCGCCTGCGCACACAGTCGGCGCCTGAGACCAATAGGAAGCTCGGGAAAGGAGCTGGGCCAATCACGGCGCGCCGGACGTGGGGCGGCTCCTCTCCAGGCGCAGGCGCCGAAGCTCTGGGCCCCAGTACAGCGTGCGCGTACGGGGGCTCCAAGAGGTTGCTGTGCTCTGGGTCCCCCAGCGAGCCGAGTCAGGTAGGTGTCCACGCCGGGTTTGGGCTCGGTTGTTCCGGCCCGGCGTGCGTGGTCCACGGCTTCGCTAAGGCGCCTGCGCTCCCTGGCTCGCCCCGCTCTTCGGGCGCCGCTCCCGGCGGTTTAGGGGGGCGCCCGGCCCGTGGGGTCCTTTCCCTCCAGGGAGGACGCGGTCCCCGGGGTCCCCCGTCCTTTCCGTCCCGCGCACTCGTGTTACCAGGTTCCACAGCGGGGGTGTTCAGGTGTGGGCGCGCCACCCACCTTATCCCGTCGTTGACCAGCGTCTTTTTTTATTCTACTGACATTTCTTTCTTCCCATCTGCCAAGCTAGACCTTCTTGTTCCTCAGACCTGGAACAAGATCCTAACTGAGGGGAAACCAACACCTCAAGGCCCTTTAAGCGCTTTTTTCACCCTTGCTTTGACCCATCCGAATTAATGGCCACTTTACCCGTTGCCTCTTTTGGGGAAGTTGAACTGAACGCAATTCCTCCCATCAACCAAATCATAGGAGGCGTAATTAAGTACAGCATTGCCTGGCAAATGAGAGCGATTATTACGAGATCCAGCCGCTGTTCTAAGCTCTAGGGTGCAGAGACGCTGCTCTTCTGGTACTTCTGTTTGAGTGGGAAATGTTTAGTGGGAATCATTCGTTTTGGGGTACTCATCCTTAGTTCCATAGGCATTGATGTTGAATAAACTGTGTTCTAGTATATTTGACCGTGTTATTTTTATTCTTTTAACATAGTTATAAATCAAGAGGAGTTGAGAGTCTGGTGGCATGGCTTTAATTACCTTGCGGAGGAACCTTTGTCATTTATCTGATTTTCGGATACATGGAGCTCTGGCTGGTCTGAAAACTCAACGTGTAAATTGTGTTCACAAGACAGTCAAGGAGCATCTGTGTCCATGGTTCTGGTCACTGCAACTTGAGCCTGTTAGGGTCAGGTTCCATCATGCCCATTCTAAAAAGTTCCATTCAGGAAACGGAAATGACCTTCATCCAGTTGGCGAGCCAGTGTTCTCTCAAGCACACGCTTGGGACAGGTCTGAACACAGTGTTAAAAACGTGGATGAACAGATATTTTACAGGAGACTAAACAGCTTCACTTCATCGGAAGAAGTCTTACATTATATAAGCACACTGCAGACTTTGCCTGATACTATGGCAGCAGGAGCCTTACATCGGGTTTGTGAAATGGAAAAAAACGATGATGATCAAAGGTTGCCAAAAGAAATACTGGAGAATAGCGCCTTTCAAGCTTTGTGTAATCAGTTTGCACAGGACCCCTCAAATCTGTCAAACACGGGTTTGGTGACTGCTTTGCAAGCCCTGACCCTGTATGTGGATCCCCAAAGTCGCTTGCTGCTAAGCCTCCTGGCAGAGTGCCAGCATCGTCTCGAAATGGGTAGCCTGGACATTCACAGTCTTTGCATCCTGGGGGAATGTCTGATTAAACTGCAAGGTCCAGGTTGTTCGACACTAGACCTGATTATATATCAACTGCAAGGTGAAAATTTGGAAGAATTTACCCCCGAGGATATTGTGACCCTTTACAGAATACTGCAGGCATGTCCTGAAAAAGTTGACCAGACGTTTTTACATAAGATAAATAACTTTTCTCTGTCAGTAGTTCCCAACCTGAGTCCTAAGTTGCTGAGCCAAATCCTCACCGCCCTGGTGGTCCTTGATCAAACTCAGGCACTTACGCTGGTTATAAAATTGGGTAAATATGTTGTGAGGCATATCCCCCATTTCACTAATGAAGAGCTCAAAGAAGTCTTAGAGGCATTCATCTACTTTGGGTACAATGACAGATTTTTTACAGAAGCCCTAGAGCAACACGTTGCTTCCCTCTGTCTCACTCTGGATCCCGAGGTTGTCAGCAAAGTCATGGAGTATTGCAGTAGAAAGCTGATTTTTTCAAAACCCATCCTCAATGCAGTGGCAGAAACTTTTGTTTGTCAGTCAGAAAAATTTTCAACTAAGCAAACTGCTGAGTTAATCGAACCATTTGGAAAACTCAATTATTTGCCACCAAATGCCTCTGCTTTATTTAGGAGGCTAGAAAACATACTGTTCACTCGTTTCAATTATTTTCCACCCAAAACACTATTGAAACTTCTCCATTCATGTTCACTTATTGAATGCCATCCAGTCAACTTTATGGCCAAAATATTCAGCCCGTATTTTCTTCAGCAGCTGCAAGGTGAGTTGGTTATTACTTCTGAAAGTAGAAAACTTAGCGTTTGAACTTGTGATGTTTTCAAGTCACATATGTACCTTTTTTATTGAGCAGTGCTTTCTTTGCCTTTATTTTTTCTTCCATAACGATCTAACGAAGAAATCCGAAGCTGCAGATGCTATTATAAACACAGAATTAAAGAATGCTAGAACATTGCATGGAGAGAGAAAACAGTTTCGGGTAAACAGACTCTGCTGCCCTAGCTGAGAAACTGAGTCTTCTTGCAGGGATCTGGTGATGGCTGAGGCAGTGTCACAATTACATGTTAGCGTCTTTGATGAGAACAACTGTATCACTCCTTTTTTTTGAGAAGATGTTCATCTTAATGCAAAGCCACCCAAATATGCCGGAATCTAGATCTCCGTAGGTAAAGGAAATTCCTACAAATTCTACTAACATTACATTTGTCACTTTTAATTATATTCTCTAGTTAGGATCATGCGTTCTTGGAAGCCAAAATGAGATTTCATTGAGATGGGAGGCAAGAAGGTATAATTAATTCTAACAAGTTCTTTTCCTAGTGTCCATTTAAAAGTCCCTTACTGGAGTGAATTAATGTGCATTCTGGATATTCTTTTCTCTTATTACACACACCAAAGTTCAAGCTTAACTATGACTGGGATGCTTTTTATTTCAGGTGAAGAGTCCTATTTGGACAGACTGAGCCTAGCACAACTGACCCAACTTTTCTTAACCGCGATTCTAGAATGCCCGTTCTATAAGGTAAAAGCATGAGCTGCATTGCTTTATTTCCCTACAGGGATGGTATTCTTTTGCCTCCTCCTTCCTCTCCAGCACCTCCTCCGCTCCCGAATCTTTTAAGTTCCTTCTCTTTTGAGCTGTCTCAGTAACCTCATTAGAAAGCAGAATTTTCATTCACTTGGAGTAGTTGCCACCAGATAGCCTTTTCTCTAATAAATTGACCCTATTCCTGTGTTCTTGTCCTTGAAAGACCCACTTCCTACCGTGTAAGATTCTTAGAAGGTTTTATCAAGTATGGCAGGCTTATGAGTCTTAGTGCTCTTAGACTTTCTCTAGGGATTTTAAAGGGTTTTAGCATTCCCCATGGCTGTTGGATATAGAGGTGTGAATTTATGCACTGAATAGATCCTGAACCATTACTGAGTATGTTCTTAAACCAAGCAGAAGTTTCACTCTGACGTGATAGAATTCAGTTTACATGGAGTTCGAGCTTTGTATAAAGCTTTCTAAGGATCCATTCTCCTAACTTAATCAGACACGTTGTTTAGGATCCGAAATGGTACCTCCAGCTTGCCCATTCCTGCGTGTTCTCCGTACTTGACTGAACCACGTTTATGAGTACTCATAAACACCATCTAGTTTCTCTCTTTTCATGGAATGGGACTATTCAAACTACAATTTGCTTTTATTCCCAGTATATCATGGACATTCTTCGGGGGTAACAGGTAAAGATCAAATGTATACTTTTAAAGAATGGTCTGATATTTCACGGTATTTATTCTACTGTCCCGCCATTGATGGATTTTCAGGCTTTTTCAAATGCTTGTCTTGATCAGCCATGCTGTCATAAACATACTTACATATCCTGTCATACTGGAACCTTTTTGTTGTTTTAATCTAAAGACTAGATTCCTGAATGTGGGATTACTGGATTAATTTTCAATAGACTGACATTTTTTTTTTCCCGTATAGTTGTAGATGCCATATTTCACCAGCAGTGAATGAAGGTGACCACGTGTCCCCATTTGTGTTGCGGTGTGTTCTTAGTCCCTTTGATTTTGTCATTTGACTCAGTGAAATGTCAAGTCACATGCTTCAGTTGCACTTTAAAGAGCGATAATGAAGTTGAGCATATTTTCACATGTTTACTGGTCACTTACATTTGCTATGAATTGCCTTGTTACACCTTAATTTCTATTTGTGTAGGGTCTTTTGTCTTTCTCTTTTGTATTTGTTTTTTGTCCTAGAACACATTGTAAAACATATTAACTGTTAAGTACGTTGTACATATTTCTTCCTGGTTTGTGGTTTAAAATTTTTTTAGTTTTAATTTAATATTGTTTATGATGCCTTTTTGCTATACAGAAATTTTTAAGTTTTCTGTAGTCAAATTATTCATTTTTTATAGCTGCTGGGTATATTTTATGACTCCTAAGGTAATATAAATATTTTACTAAATTTAAAAATTATTGTGTTCCATACTATATTTAGATCTTTAATCTACTTGAAATAGATTATAGTCTGTAATGTGGGGCAGAACTCTTAGTTCTTTTCCAGATGGATAACCAATTGCTAGCACCATTATTACATAGCTGTCCTTTTCTTTCTAAATTGAAATGTCAGCTTTATCACAATTTCCACTATTAAAAACTTCAGCTGTGTTTCCTCAAGGCCCTTAAAGCAATTCTGAGAGTTCCAAAGATGTTTCTTGAGCTTTCTTTCCTTCTTTCTTTCTTTCTATCTTTCTTTCTTTCAGTGACCATTGGCTACATTTAAACACATTTAAAAGATATTTTGGACTATTGGGCTTGAACTATAACAAGAATATTTGGCGTTGTCATTTTGAGAAAGGTATTTGTCCTAAGTCCTGGAGAAGCATCATGCCTATAAAGTAATATTGGATCAGACTTTATACTCAGGCAACCTTCATTTTATTCTCTGATTTTGTATCTTATTTTTCTTTCTCATGTTTGCACATACATTTTTAGGGTCCAAAACTTCTTCCTAAATATCAAGTGAAATCATTTCTTACTCCATGCTCTTCCCTGGAGACCCCCATGGATTTTCAGCTTTATAAATCTGTGATGATTGGACTGATTGACCTTTTAGGAGCAAGATTGTATTTTGCTTCAAAAGTGTTAACACCCTATTGTTACACGATAGGTAAGTAGTAGGGAGTTCTGTTGTTGTTAACTAAACCTCAGTGTGCTGTCCTCTGATGGAACACGTGGGGCTTAGTAGCCACCAAAGGTCTGGAAACAAAATGAAGTTGGCCCTTACCTGCAGGCAAATTGGAACAGGGGTGGACGGTAGGGCTGAAGAGTCGGGACTCCATGTTAACCACATAGTAGCCGAATGCCTTTGGGCATCCTTTCGGGGCATTCATTTGCTTGTTCTCATCTGCAAGATGAGAGTAAGAGGAGTAGTGACCTCAAAGACTTGTTTAAGGACAAAATGGGGTAACTCAGACTAATACCTGGGAGACAGTAAGTGCTCAGTAATTGTTAGCTGCTCTCATCCTCTTGGCCAGTGCTGTCCAATGTAATAGCCACACATACCAGTAGCTACTTAAATTTAAATTAATTCCAATTTTGAAAATTCACAGTTCAGGTCCCCAGTTGCACTAGCTGCACTTGTGCTCAGTAGCAGGTATAAGCGTCTGCATCATCGCGGACAGCGCTGACTACAAAGTCCTTCTCCTTTCAAATTGATGAGTAAAGGACAGTGAGCTCAGGGAGGACGGTGTTTCTAGGCTTCAGGTGGTCACATCTCAATCCCCTCCTTTATGGGCTCCTTTGACAAGGAGGGAAGGGGGAGCCTGCCGGTGCCCAGGGCCCACGTGTTGGGCTGCCGGCTGCTTCACCTTCCCTGGGCACTGGAGCTCCAGGGATGCAAGGTGCCAGTTGCGCGGGTGTCTGACTTTACTCAAAGGATTTTCTTCACTATTCCCACCAGTTGTTATAAGGAGAGTAAAAGTGTGTGTGATTCACATCATGCCCCAGATACCTTGAGGGCCCCCTCCTTGTTTTAGTGCAGTGAAGGCCCTCTTAGTTTAAAGCTGACTTGGTTGGGCAAAGCTCTGATTAAATTAAAATTCTCACCATTGTCTGGTGTGGTCATTACTTTGCAGCCTTCTGCCCAGTTGATAAATGCAGTATGGAAGAAATCAAAACAACAAGGAGAAAAGGAAGCTAGTGTTTGTGAGGGTATCACACGAAGAATTTTTCCTTTCTTCTCTTACCAGATGTTGAAATTAAATTAGATGAAGATGGATTTGTATTACCATTTACAGTTGATGAAGATATACATAAAAGGTAAAGAAAACTGTTGTGGTTTATATGTTATAAGACTTGTTGAGGTTAATACACAGGGATTGTTTTCTTAAGAAAGTGAAAAAAGTAGACATGCTTCTGAAAATTAAAACACTATGGCATACCAGTTTTGGAAATTCCATGTAATATCTTGTGAACCTTAATTTAATTGAGTTCTTTTTCAACAGATTAATGGATAACAGTCATGATTCATTTGAAAATAGTATTGGCACGAAGGAATAGCCAAATCCCAAATAAACTCTGGCAGCTAAAACCATATAAATACTTCGGATTGTTTTAAAAATTAAGTTTCCCTCTCCTCTTTGGTTTTTTAGGGTAGCACTGTGCATTGATGGTCCAAAAAGATTTTGTTTGAATAGCAAACACTTACTGGGAAAGGAAGCTACTAAACAAAGACATCTGTACTTACTTGGTTATCAAGTTGTCCAGGTATGGTTTTGCCTTTTTTTTTTTTTTTTTCCTAAAAGCCATTTCTAGTTCAGATTTGCTTTTTCCAGGATACTAAGTAGTATGCCAGCCCAGTGGACCAAGCCTCTTAAGTCTGGTTTAAATGCCAGCTTTGTTCATTAGGCTTAAGTCTCTTGATGTGTAATTTGAAATCACGAATTTCAAATTTTCTCTTTTCCAAAAGTGAGACATACCTAAATTCTGTATGAGCTGTGCTTTACTTTGCTTTTAGAATTACTAAATATTGGAATATCTGTTTTGTTTTAATTTCCCTTTGATTTAATGACGAGAATGTACAAGATGACCCATTAAAAGCAGGATCTTCATTGGTTTTTAATGTTTAAGACTCTTACTTGTATTTACATCGTAGATCACTTAGCAAGGTCTTAGGTGATGAGCCGTGATGAATGTCCATGGAGCTTTCCATTCTCTAATCTGTCTACCAGTCTCCTCTCTGCTTTCCTGTCTGGTTACTTTTTTCCTTTCCGTCTTGTACATACCCAGATTAATTTTCCTAAAGTGAATCGTGCCAGTGTGTGCCTAGAAACCTTCATTGTTTCTTTACTGCTTATGGGATAAAGACTACATCTATATCTCAACATTCTAGTCCCTTCGAGGTCTGCCCGCAGCCAGGCCCTCTGCTCCCAGCTCAGTGGTCTCTTCTGTCTGGCCTTTCTCCCTTGCTGATGTGAGTCAGGTGGTCCCCACCTCTCTGAGTGTCTAAATTCTGGCTGTTCATCAACTCCCAGCTCAGGTTGACCTTTCACCCTAATCTGAAGTGTCGACTCCCTCTCAGCACTAGAGCACCAATTTGTTTTGCATGTTCTGCTTAGTATTACTGCCTACTTTTTGTATATTTTAAGTTAGCACCTAACTTGTAAGTTCCTTGAGGGCAGGGATCATGTCTGATTCTTATTTAGACATTCTATCTATTGTTGAGCCTCTGCTACCTGGCAGCACCGTCACAGGCACCGCTGGGATCTCTGCCTGCTGGGAGCCTACACGCTGCTGTGGGGAGGGTGTGGTAGGCGGAAAGGGTAACCAAACCCAAGGGAATTTCAGATTATGAAGGATGAGGATGGATTTATTTTCCTCTCTTTACAGATTCCCTATTACGAGATTGAGATGCTAAAATCAAGAAATGAATTAGTGGAATATTTACAAAGAAAACTATTTTCTCAAAACTCTGGTGGTCACTGGTAACAAGAATGAATACTGACTTCAGAACTCAAATAGTGAAAGAACTTGCAAATTAGCCGTTTATTTATGTACTTTGGTGATCTGAAAGGGGTCTCTAGTTTCCTTATACCATGTATACGCTTATCAGTAGCAAATTTAAAATTAATTTTAACCTTCATTTAATACTGGTATCAGATACTTTTATACATCAAACAGAATTGATCAAGTACAATAAAGGAATGTAATGGGTAAGTGTCATAATTTTAAGTCTTGTGTTTTGTGACAGTTATTGCTAACTAAAAATATATTCTTGAGAGACCTTTGTTTCTTCTTCTAACAAATATAAGGAAGAAATTTTATCTCCCGGTTTTTTCTTTTGTATTTTGTTAGAGGAAGTAATATATGGTAAGGAAAAGGAGCAATGAAAAATAGACTAGTACTTTGGATGTAAACATTTATAACCGTAGACTTATGCAAAAATAACCCTTTAGTTAATAATATTTTGTATCGGTATAGGAGCTTTTTATATATATATATATATATATATATATATATACACACATACACATATATATTATAATTTTTTAAATAAAGGAATAAAGATGTAAACAAAGCAACTTAAGTAGGGTTTTGGGGGGGGGTGTTTGGAGGGAGAAACTTCTAAATTTTAAATTAAGCGTGGATTAAAATTCTTCAGTTCATTGCAGATGCTTCATTGTCCCGTTACGGTCAAGTTAAAGTTTTGGGATAAAAGGGTTCTGCACCCAACTACAGTGTACGTGTTGGCCAAGGGGGTGGGGTGTGGGTGTCCCACACAGCACTCAGCAATGCTCCAACACCAGCTGAGGGCCTGCAATTCAACTCCATTCTGACACCATCTACCTGGAGGCAGCACCAGCTCCCACACGTTGAGGGCTCAGTCCCACAAGACTGCCCGCTTCCCACCACCCCCCTTTCAGATGCCAGTCACAAGTCCAGGTTGTCACATGACCTGTGCTTCTGACCAACCGGCTATAGATTGGGGGGTCCAGTGACCCCCTCCTTGGGCTCTGTTAATTTGTTAGAGCAGCTCATAGAACTCAGAGAAACATTTTACCTACCAGATTACTGGTTTATTACAAAAGGATATAACTCAGGAAAGCCAGATGAAAGACACTCTTAGGGGCAGGTATGGGGAAGGGTGTGGGGTTTCCTTGCCCTCTCCAGGCAGCACTCTCCCCTAAACTCCACCTGTTCACCAACCTGGAAGCTCTGAATCTGGTCCTTTTGGGTTTTTATGGAGACTTGATTACATAGACTTAAATAGCCACACAAAGAGGTAAGAGCAGTCTGTTATAAATGCTATGAAAAAAACAGTATAGCCTAAAACCTTCTTCCTCCGCCTTTTCCGTTTATCTAAATCCTTCTCCATCGGGACTTTTGTTCCTGGTTGCCCTAATTGGAATGAGAAGCTCCTTCTTCTGCACTTTTAGTTACATCCTCTCCTGAGCCTTTGTCTCATTTAGCTCTCCCTTGCCCTCCTCATTCATTCATTCATTAAACATTTATTAAAGAGCTGTGATCATGCTGGGTACCCACTGACTGTTAGAGCTGCAGAGGGAAGCAGAAAAGAGCTCCTGCCTGGAGGGGCTATGGGTGATTATAGTGATGAGCCAGCTGGCAGTCCTGATGCATGAGCAGGACCCTGGAAGGCAGAAGACGTTAGGCCAGCCTGGGGTGCAGCAGGAGGCTTCTTGGAGTGATCTGTGAGCTGAATTCAAAGAAAAGGAGGCAGGTCTCTGGTGGGAGAGCATTTCAGGCATCGCCATGGCCAGAGCACCCAGCACAAAGCAGACGGTCGCCATGGAGAGTGAGGCCAGAACTGACTTTGTTTTAAAGCAAATTTGAATCCTGAAAATGTGCATGGATATGCTATGAAAATAGTTTAGGCTAATAAACAGATACAAGAGTGCTGATTTCACCAATTGGAGTAAATTTGGCAAGCTCCGTAAGATTATACAGCCATATGTCCTTATAAACTGAATCCTCAGGCCACTAATATTTTAATGTCTACCTATGTAAGTAAATATGACGTGAATTTCCTTGTTGAAATTACATATACAGTATGATAACTCCTGGCACCATATATTAATAATGTTTTTAAATAAGACATACTCTTGATGTTGTTTTTTAAAAGTAAAAGCAAAGCAAGGAAAAAAAGTAAAGCAAAGAAAGAAAAATAGGTGAAAAAAATTTCACTTGCGAGCATAACCCCTGAAGCAACAGTGATCATCTTCAGACCAGCCGCGAGAGGGCAGCAAAGGTGAGGACATCTATTGGGCTTCAGCAGTGGAACGGAGATGATCCCTGGTCCCAGGAGGAGAGAGTGTATCCTGCGCGCCTGTTGGCGTGGGGAAGGGAGGGGGGCGGCAGGCTGGAGCTGTGGAATGATGCGGTGACAGTTCTGCCTGAACAAAACAGGCAGTTTTCCATACCTTGACCTAAAGAAGGAATGCTGTTTGGCTGAACCAAGCCTAGACAGGGAGGGTAGATGGTATCTTGGGATGAAGAGATGCTGGTTGGTTCTTTGACCAGGATTCTACCTGCGGACTCTGTACACCTGGGTGCATTTGGAGACTTGGTAAATATTCATTAGGTAGAAGAAAGAATAGGAAGGAGCAGAACTGAGCATATTTGATAGAATTCTGGGGGGTAAAAAGTCAGTTCCCTCTAAAAAAGCTACACCCTTCCATGAATTTGTATACAAATTCAGGGAGGGGGTCGTGGCACCATGGTGGTGAATAAGCCTCCAAAAGCTGAGATTTCCCCAAACTGGAAACATATCCAGACCCACCTGGAGTCTAAATACATAGTGTCGGATTGTTACCAAACCAAACTTGGGTCTGCCCACCCACATGCAGCAAAGCCAATCTCCTGACACGGGGCTGTGGTGAAGGAAAGTGCAGCATCTATGGCAGGCACCAGGCAAGGAGTCCAGGCAGCTGGTGCTCAGAAAGCCTGAACCCCCCGATGGGGGTCAGCAAAGCATTTTTAAAGGCCAAGTGAGGGAGGGGGTGTCCCAGGATCTGTGATCAGCTAGTGCACAATTCTCTAATTGGTTGATGGTGAGGTAGCAGGGTGGTGTCGCAGGGGTTAATGTTGTCAGTCCTCAGGTGCCAGTTAGGTCTGGGGGCTACTTCTCATGGTCATCAGGTAGTTAATTTCTTCCATTTAGTGGTGGTTTTAGCATCTGTAAAACAACTCAGGAAATGTGCATCAGATACCATTATCTATTATCTGGGTACTTCAGAGAGGAACTGCAGCAGAGGACATGAGGGAGGGGACTGTCCCTGAAAGGCCTCTTAGGGTCCTGCTCCGTTTCAGGATCATGAAATAAGTCGTGCCTTGTCAGCTGTATGGCCAGTACCTGGAAAACAGTAAGTGCTCAGCGAGCCATGAGGGCTCTTGTTGTCATTGGTACAAGAGTTACGTTGCAGTCATACTTCATTGTTACAGCTCGTGGAGAGGGAGCCCATCAGGTACGCTCTATAAGGAGGAGCACCATTGCCTGGATGGTTAAGACTCCTGGGGCAGCAGCTTGAACCAGCGGCCACTCCTTTTGCTAATTAGCATCACAGACACCCTGCTGAGAAACCTCATTCTGTAAAACCTTTGCTGTAATAAGAATGGAACACACCTCTGTTTCCTGCAGGATCTGAGCCTCCTGGGTCATTCTGGTGCAGAGAAGCAGCCTTGATTTCCAAGACGATGCAGAGCTTCATATAGAGGGTTTGGGACACAAACCCCCTTACCTTTTTCTTATCTTTGAGCATCCTGGGTCCTCTTCTCAGGCCAGGCCTCATGTTAGTTCTCTTACACACAAGCTTGCTCTCTGCATCTCCAACCCAGCTTTGTTCAATTTCACCCGAATCCTCTACCCATCCTGTCATCCCTCTGCCTGGTTCCTCTGGTGTGCCGGCTCCCTTGCCTGTGTAGTCAATAAGCCTTACCTTTTGTTGGTGTTCTTTGGCTGTTGGCTCCATCATAAGAAATTTTGCCTTAATATACTTGAAATCCCATCTCAGAAAAAATCTAAACATCTCTGTCCCCATCTCTTCCCACAGTCTCTGGTATATAGGGCACACTATTTGTGTCTTGAACTAATATTCTGGGTTCTAATGTTTGCAATAAACAATATCTCAGTAATTCTACTGTAACTTTTATTATGGAAAACACTGAACACACATAAGTGTAGAAAGAATAGTATAATGAATTCACATGAGTCCCTTTATTCAGCATGGCAAAATACCCAAATTTTCCAATTCTGTTTCATCTATTTACTCCCATATTCTTTTTTTTCTTTTCCTTTTTTATTGGAATGTTTCTTTAAAAATCCAAGCTGTCATATACTTTTATCCTAAATACTTCAGTATGAATCCATAACCAAAAAACTTTTTTCTTTTTTATTTAACTATTCTGCCATTATTACAATGAACAAAACTAATAATTTTTTTTTTTTTTTTTGCGGTACGCGGGCCTCTCACTGTTGTGGCCTCTCCCGTTGTGGAGCACAGGCTCCAGACACGCAGGCTCAGTGGCCATGGCTCACGGGCCTAGCCGCTCTGCGGCATGTGGGATCTTCCCGGACCAGGGCACGAACCCGTGTCCCCTGCATTGGCAGGCAGACTCTCAACCACTGCGCCACCAGGGAAGCCTAAAACTAATAATTATTACCTGTGATCATTTAATACCTGGTCTATATTCCAGGTTTTCTATACTGTCTCAGGAATATTTTTAAAATTTTTTTTATTGAAGTATAGTTGATTTACAATGTTGTGTTAATTTCTTCAGTACAGCCAAGTGACTCAGTTATACATATATATATACATTCTTTTTTATATTCTTTTCCATTATGGTTTATCCCAGGATATTGAATATAGTTCCCTATGCTATACAGTAGGACCTTGTTGTTTATCCACTCTATATGTAATAGTTTGCATCTACTAACCCCAGACTCCCCCTTGGCAACCACAAGTCTGTTCTCTACGTCTGTGAGTCTGTTCCTGTTTCATAGATGGATTCATTTGTGCAATATTTTAGATTCCACATATGTGGTATCATATGGTATATGTCTTTCTCTCAGAAATATTTTTTAACTGTTGATTTGTTTGAAGCAGGATCTGAACAAAGGCCACATACTACTTTTAGATGTTATACCCCTAAGTCTTAAGTCTCATGTCTGTAACTGCCCCCCTCCCTCACCTGGTTTCCATGTTATTAATTTATTGGAGAAGTTAGATCAATTGCCTTGTAAAATATCCCACAGTATTGATTTGACATTTTCTAACTGGTTCCTTTGCTATATTTCCTGTTAAACTAAAAGTTACATCCAGAGGCTTGCTTAGATTCAGCTTAATTTTTTCAGCAAGGATGCTTCAGAGGAGATGCTGTATATTTGTTTTACATCATACTGTAATGTCTCGTTACCCTCTTAGTGATACTCATTAAGATTGATAGTGGGTTCCTGGATCACCACCAGCCTGATCCATCCACCATATAGTCCCCGTCAATCTGTCACCTAATGGCTTCAGCATCTGTTGATGACTGTTGCCTAGATTCATTATTCCAACAGGTGTTTAAAAAAAAGGATTTCCTAACGCTATCATTCCTTTACTTTTATTATTTTTATTATCCTTTTATTTTATTCCTTTACTTGTATTCATCTATAAAGAAGAAATTTCTCCCATCAACTATTTTTGAACTCTAAAATAAGGTTTATACACAAACTTATGGTTACCCAGGGGAAAAGGCGGGGGAGGGATAAATTGGGAGATTGGGATTGACATATACACACTACTATATATAAAATAGATAACTAATAAGGACCTACTGTATAGCACAGGGAGCTCTACTCAATACTCTGTAATGACCTACATGGGAAAAGAATCTAAAAAAGAGTGGATATGTATATGTATAACTGATTCACTTTGCTGTACAGCAGAAACTAACACAACATCTTAACTATACTCCAATAAAAATAAAATAAGGTTTATACAGAAAAAGAAAATGAGATAAATGTGTCTTTCCTTGTATCAAGGTTTAGAATACAGAGGTGGTTATCTGGTCAGTATTTTGTTTGTTTGTTTAGGATATTTATGACTTCATGACATTTTATATACTTGATATGCTTCAGCCCATTACAGTCATCTTTTGGATGCATAACTTGTCCTGTTTTAGATCGGTGGGATACCCTTCAGGATGGCCTCTTTGTCCTTTTGACCTTGACACATTCGATTTTGAAAATTTCTCGGCAGAAGAGGATGGCCCAGGCTCACTTACCATTTCCTGTCTCAGCCCTGGGGTCCAGCCTCTGTAAGGAGCTCTGGTTCTGACACGTGGTCTTGCTCACTGCTAGAGCCGTCGGTATCGGGGGTTTTTCATTGGGGGCATCTATAAAATCACATTCATTTTGATTTCAAAATCGACAAGGTGAACAAGCCAGAATTAAATTTGCACTTCTATGTCTTGATTCATAAGTTTGATACTTAATATGACTCCAAGGGACTCCATCAAGTGAGTGATGCAGCCTACAGGAAAAACCTGATGACAAACATGCTTTCTAAGTCTACCAGCAGTACTCACGCCTCGTTACCAGGGAGGAGGTGTCGAGTGAGGTAAAGGCGTGTTACCCCATCACGGACCACTGCCCGTGCCCCAGAGCCTGTGGAGATGCTTTGGAGGACGGGCAGTGGCTCCCCTGTCGCAGGAGCCAGGGTCATGCAGTTACTCTCACTGTCAAACAGCACTGATGGGGGATCCGGAAAAGGTGCAGCAGGAGCACCCTTTCATACCCCTTGAGTTCATAATGACCTTTAGGTTTGCTGGGTACACAGATGGGCAGTTCTCCTAGCCGGTGACGGATATGTGTGTTTGTCCATCCACCCCTCTTAACTCTGAACCATCATAAAAGCAGAGGAGTACTTAATCCAAGGGATTTTAAGCTGTTTTAAAGCCTGTGAATTAAAGTCCAATTATGTTGGGCCACTTAAATGAGTTTACAGTGACATTTACAAATAACATGATTGTAAAAGCTTTCAAACTTAAAATGGAGATATCAACCTTGTTTTAAAATTTCTGCATTTTCAACAGATTTTTTAGAAAGATGATGGCATTTTCATGTATTCATAGGTGATTTTCCCCCCTCTCTCCACCTCAGTTAACAAAGGTTTACAAGGTGGAGAGGAGGCCATCTGGACACTTTGTTCCTTGGCTGCATCAGTGCGCTGGCTGAGAATCGCGGGCTAAAGCTTTGTGCTTTGTCCAGGCTATGGCCCCATCTCTGAATGGTCTGAGGGCTCAAGCTTGTGCTTTGTCCAGGCTGTGGCCCCATCTCTGAATGGTCTGAGGGCTCCAAAGGAGAAAACCATTCCCTCAGACCAGCCCCCCCCTTTCCAGATATTCCATACACCTTTCAGGAGGGGCACCCACTGCCCTGTCACCTGCATCAAGTCACTTATCCTACCTACATCTCAATTTTCTCATCAGCATAAAGAACCAGAGGGTTCTTCTGAACTTAACAAGTCTGTGGGCTCATGAGGACTCATGATAAATATAACACACACACCGCCCAAGATGTGCTGAAACCACCGCTAATGTGACATGTGACATGCTAATGTCACACAGCATTAGCTTTCTCCTTCCCTGCCTCAAATTAACAGAACTTCTTCCTACCAGGTCTCCCCCTGCTTACATTCTGCCCAGAGGTCAAGAGAAACGGGACAAGTCCCAGCTGCAGTTTGGACTAGGCACCTCCAATGCTCCCATGAGTTGCCTGAGTTTCTGCAGTAGAGGCCGCCCTCCAGTGTGTCATCCAGCGGGGAGCTGCAGGCAGCCGAGGCCCTGGTGGACCTGCAGAGCAGGCTGCATGAACAGTAAGCGGTCAGTACGCCCATGTCAACCTAAGCCAGACCAGTGCAATGTCATCACCCAGCGTCAGCTGCGGGCGCCGGTGTATATCCATGAGGCTGGCATGGGATTAGGGGGGTAGACATCCCAGACTACTGAGGTTGGCATTTGTAACAAAGCTCATCTGTGCACCCTTCGATAGCTCAGCTGGTAGAGCGGAGGACTGTAGACCTGAACATGTGAAACAAAGCTGATCTGATCTCCTGCAAAGTTAACTTGTACTCAGCGTGCCTTCTTGTACTATTAACCCACTTATTTTAAGAGCAGGGTTTTCATTCTTTTATCCTTCCCTCCCCCCACGCAGAACTTTGCAAGTACAAGTCACAGACACAAGGGACTTAAACACATTAGACTCTTTGACCTTGTATTCCACTCATGTCCCCAGAATACATAATAGGATCATAGAGGAAAAATGTTCTTTTATAAAGGAACTAAAGTCTCTTGATAATTGAAACTGGCAAAGTTGGTCTTACCTATCGTTTCCTCCACCTCTGCTTCCCGCCCTGCAGCCTCTCAGCCTCACATCTGAATCCACCCCCGGGGTGGTGGCCGTTCCATGGGGCTGCACCCACCTCCCGACAGCAGCATGCCGCCTTAAGTTGGTGCCTTGTACCTGTCACTGTCAGCCCCAGGGCTTCTCTGGCACCGAGGAGACCCACAGGGAGCCTAGGCAGCATTGGGCAGGGGTCCTACAAAGTCAGAAGTGAACAAACCAGAAGGCAGTCTCACCCCAGGAGGACTGGGAACAAGAAATAAAAAGCGCCTTCATGTTGAACTGCAGGTGGTTCTGAGAGGCTGCTCCAGGCTCCTCAGAAAGTCTTGGGCAAGGTCGAGCTCCAGCTGCCCTCAGGGGTGACCTTGAGAATTCAGCCTTATACAGACTTCCCTGCTGCACTCACTCCTCTGGTCCCTCCCGCCTGCTCCTTGGAATTACCTCCCAAATAAAGCAAGAACATCCAAGCCCTTGTCTCAGACTCACCTTTAGAAGGTACACAAGCCATTATGGCAGCTGTATTCCGTACTGAGTCACCAAGTATCTGTTGAGTACCTACTGTGTGCCAGACTTGAGCCATCAGAGAGAGTGTATGTGTGCAACCATGCCCTGTGCAGCTGTCAGTCTGGTGCAGAACAAATTGAAATTGAAATCGAAGCTAACAGAAGCACGTCCACACAGCTGTGGAAAAGGGTTTTTCAATGAAACGATTTCGGTCTCACTTTTAACTGAGGTCTCAAGATAATTGGTGTCGACTTCTCCCATTTTGCAAAGTGTGAGATCAGATCACCTGTGCAAGGCTTGTGAAGACTCCTGACCGTTAGCTGAGCTCCTATATCCGGTCTTTAAAAGAGATTGGAGAGGTTGAAAGTGGCAGTGGACTATAAGAGTTTTTTTGTTTTTTTTTTTTTTCCTTTGCTGGTGCTTTTATGAGGACCTCTGCCCAGGGGAGGATGAGAGCAAGGTTGCCAGAAAGTTTTACATTACACACGCGGCCCTCTCTATCTTCTTACTGAGCAGCACTGTCCCAGACCCTCTTCAAGTTACTTGCGTTTTCACACCTATCACCTATCTTCGTCACCAGTCTGTCAGATCCCAGTGGACAAGGGCTGCGTGGTTCAAGGCTACATCCCCAGCGCCGGCACTCAGTAGGTGCAAGGTCATTAACTGCCCAGCGAACAATGGTCTCTGAGTGAACGAACCGACACTGCGTGGAGAAGGGTAAGCAGGTGGAAAGTGCGGATCCCAGTGGTGCCTCCCACCCGGGAACCCTGCAGCGGCTTTAGCAAGTGAGGCTCCCCCGACGCTCCAAGAAAGAAAGACCCGGGTGTGCACAGAGGTGCCGGGGGGCGGGGGAGGGTCGGCCCCACCCCCTCCCCGCCCCGCAGTCCAGCCTAGCTTTGTGCCCCCTCGGTTTCCAGGCAACGGCCGAACGCGGGCGCCGGGCAGCCTGCGGCGGGCGGACTGGGACCGGGCCCCTCGGCGGGCGGGACCGAGCACTGCGGCCGGATGGAGGACGACGAGGAGGAGATCACCGCCGCCACGCTGCGGGGCAAGCCCCGGCCGCCGCCCATCTCCGCGCTGTCCGCCTTCAGCTACGTCCCGCCGCGGCGCCAGGACCCCAAGGAGTACAGCTACTACTACCGCCAGGGCAGGGTGAGCGGCCCGGGGCGGGGCGGGGCGGGCGGGGCGGGCTGGAGAGCAGGGATGGGAGGTAGGTAGGGGGGAATTGAGGGCGGCGCTACACTGCGGGGGAGGGGCCAGGGAGGTGCTGGGGGCGGGGCTGCAGTCCGGGGAGGGGACCGGGGGAGGAGGGAGAATAGGGCCGGGATCACACTGCCCAGGAGGGTGCTGGGGGCGGGGTCACACTGCCTGGGAGGGGACGCGGGGAGGGGAGATGGGACGGGGCTACCCTGCGGGGAGGGTGCTGGGGGCGGGATTTCACTGCCAGGAAGGGGTCCTGGGGGCATGGCCGCACTATCCCGGAGGGGCCTGGGGGAGGGGAATGGGGCATCTCCGGGGAGGGCGTTAGAGGGAGAAGGGATGGGGCGGGGCTACACTGCCCGGGAGGATGCTGGGGGCGGGGTTACACTGCCGGCGAGGGCTTCTGGGGGCGGGGCTGCAGGCCGGGGCCGCCCCGCGGAGTGTGGAGGGCCGGGGAGGTGGGGCTGCAGATTCAGGTTAGGGCTCCGGGGGCGGGGCTGCACAGAAGAGCTGGGGCGGGCTTGAGCGGCACTACCTGTGCGGAGTTCGGGGCGGGGCGCAGGGAGTCGGGGGGCGTACGGGTCAAAGGGGGTGGGAGGGTGGGAGAGTGGCCTCCCTCTGGGGCTCCTAGACCCGAGTACCGCGACTACGACCACCGGCGTAAGGTGGACCCCCGCGCCCCCCACGAGAGCATGGGCAGGCGCGGAGCCGGGTGTGGGGATGGGGGGAGGGGAAAAACGCTCACCTGGAAGGGGGCTGCGAGGCCGGGCGTGCGGGCTGGGCGGCCGGGATTGCTCAGCGGGTGTTCGGAGCCCTTTAGGGGTGGGTTAGGGCCGAGTTTTCCCCCGGGAAGTGAGGGAGAGCCCGTGGGCTTCTACTCCTTCTGCCGGGAGCAGCAAGGTGAGCCTGATGCCCAGGATCTGGAGGAGGGTCGCAGGAGCGCGGGGCCACCCAGCCGGCAGGGGCACCGCTGCTTCTGGGGTCTGCCTGCCGCAGGCCTGGGCCGGCCCGAAAACAGCCACTACCTGAAGGCTTTCGCCGCAGGGACTGCGCCCGGACCGCCCAGGGCGCGGAAACCCTCCTAGAAGCCCGCCTGCGAACAAGGAAACCTCGAGGCAGGGCTGAACTGCCGCTGGCAGGGAGAGCGCCGCTAGGAGCGTCCCAGGATTGTGGCCGGGCCTCACCAGGCACACACGAGTCGTGGGGAAAGCCTGAGGGTCTGCGAAGGCCACCCTGCAGCCGAAGCAGGAAGAAAAGCGAAAGGAAAAGAAACATTCAGAATTTGTGGGGGTCGCTTATTCCTTTCTTCTCCATGTTTTTCCTAAAAGTCTCCATCCAGTGTCTTGTACTGTACGTTGCTGCAGTCTGTCTTGCAGCTGGGGAAGCAGGGGCATCATTATTAAAAGGCGCATTGATTGGAGATGCTCAGCCTGCAGTGATAAGGGGTGGCCTGAAGAGGGATCTATAACCAAGTGCCTGGGAGGAAGGAGGTCTTTCCCTCCTGATGTGTGAGGTGTTCCCACCAAACACATCCTTTTCTTCTCCCTACCCACAATCCACAGAGCCCAAGTGAATCCCCATTTAGATCAGGTCAGCACACATTTGAGTACTTGCCACACGTGAAAGGATACCACGGAGCTTAGCCGTGCAAACAGAAGCAGTAGTTTCTAGTTTAGACAACTGTAAGGGGTTGAACCGTGTCCCCCTATTATTCTTATGTTAGAGTCCTAATCCCCTGCACCTCAGAATGTGACTTTATTAGGTGACAGGGTCTTTACAGAGGTAATCAAAGTGAGGTCATTAGTGGGGGGCCCTGATCCACAATGACTGCCATCTAAGAAAAGAGGCAATTTGGGCACAGAGACAGACCTGCGTAGAGGGGAAATGATGTGAATGGACAGGGAGAAGACAGCTGTCTGTAAGCCAAGGACAGAGGCTGGGGACAGATCCTTCCCTCACGGCCCTCAGAAGGAACCAGCTCTGCTGGCACCTTGATCTCCGACTTTGGCCATCAGAACTGTGAGACAGTGTATGTCTGTTGCTTAGACCCTGGTTCTGGGTACTTCGTGTTTTGGCAGCCCCAGCAAACCGACACATAAACCTCAGCCAGGAGGATCTCTTGTATCTGGTAGCGCCTCTCTGCTTGACTTTGACGATATGGAAGGACAAAAGGACAGGAGGAAGAAAGGGGACGCCTGTAGCTCATCTGTCCTTGCCTCCCTGTTTCCTGACTGGCCCGGGCTTGAATATCTCTGCTAACCATTAAGACAGGAATGGGATTGAGAGCAGTGGTTCCCAACCTCACAGCCACCATGGACCTCATGTCTTTTCCTCCCATGAGCAGTATATTTTGAAAGAACTTCTTGCCAGTGAATTTATGAGTCATGCATAGCATTAATGCACAGCATGAGAGAACCAGCCAAAAATCAAGGAGTCTTGATGTTTTAAGTTGGTCCACGCTGTTTTATTGGAAGTATATAAGTATTATCCAGCTTCTTGACATAATGAAAAAATTCACAGTACACCATTTTATGTGTATCTTTGAGGGGTCTTATTGATTACCACTTTGAGGCTATAGGGAAATAAGATAAAGGATTAAGCAGGTGGGGGCCAAGATACTTATCTGTCAGAGAAAAAAGCCAGGGTGCAGGATCCCGCTAAGGACTCTGGGCGAATGGGTTTGGGCCTGGGGAGACTGAAGCTCTGAATCAGATGGATTTACCCATCCAGCCACTAGAGCTGTGGGTGCCGGAAAAAGCAGAGAAGACCCCTCTACCCCCTGTGGGCCAAACACTACCAAGGGAAAAGGGGCAGAGTTGAGTTTGGCAGACTCAGTTTATTCTTCCTAAATTCACCAATCTGACACATGGCTCCACCTTTCTGGGGCCAAATCAACCAAGGGGCAGAGAGACGCGCAAGGTATGAGGTGACCAGGGTTCTGTACTTGGAAGCAGATATGAAGTAGGCAAGAAGTGTACCCCTCTGGTGCAGGGGCCATGCATAGGAAGCCTCCTGGGCCAAATCTGCCCTGCCACCTGAATTAAGAAAGTTTTATTAAAACACAGTCACATGCCCATGTGTATAGTATTGTCAGTGGCAACCACACAGAGTTGAATAGTTGCAACAGTGACCATGACACGTGCAAAGCCTAAAACAGTGACTATATGTCCCTTTACAGAAAATGCTTGCCAACATCTGCTCTGATGCCTTACTGCCAATGGAGGGATGGGCCTTAGACAAATTAATGCAAAGTAGATTTTAAGAAAAAAAATTCAGTACTGTTGATAGCTGGGGTCACAGGCAAATTCAAGTCCTGAGGCCTTTAGCGTCACAGGGAAAAAAATGATGCAGGAGAAAGGTTAACACCTAAATAAAAAAGCCTTCAAAGCAGCAAGAACAACAAAAGACATTTCAAAGTCCATTTGCAAGCCAGCTACCAATGGCAATAATGACCTTGTATGTGCTGGTATTCAATCAGCTACAGGATTCCAGAAGCTGATTCTCTGACCTTGAGATCATTTGGACTAAAAAGGATGAACTCTGTATCACAGGTTTGCTGGGGTCTCACCTGCCCCTAAATTCTTTGTAAATAATTCCAGGCCCTGCTCAAAGCTGGGAAGAAACATTGCAAAAGTAGCTCTTAAGTCAGTTGCTGTGTGTCACACTCACCGGTTAGTTCCTTAGTAGCACAGGCCCAGGAGTCCTGCATTATTAGTCCTCTGTGTTATTAGTTCAAGTCACAGACCAAACACTCTGTCTCACCTTGCCCATCTCGGGATCAGGGATTGAACAGCACCAAAGGCATGGAGCTCTTATGAGAATTAATTTAATTAATGGGTGGAAAGTGGCACATAGTAAGCCCAATGTAAGAAGAGCTCTTCTTATTATTTGTTCTTCTTAGTGATGATTAGAGTTTCCTTTCATTGAGGGACCGGTCCTGGGGCCTTTTATCCTCCATCTTGTTCACTGTTGGAAATTAACACAGGTGAGGCAGGCAGTCTGCGTGTCAGTCTGGTGGTTCCTGATGTTCTATAAGGCATCTCCCCTGCAGGAGCCCAAAGTCAAAGCTCTTGCAGCAGCATGCTTCTTTAAAGCCCCAGTAATACCCTGGATCTTAAGACAGATTTGTCCTCTAAAGCTGCCAGTGAAAATGCTATCAAGTGCTGTCCTGCTCCCTAGGGAGCCTCTAGCAGTGTGGGCTTTTTCTACGAAATAGTGTTCCATAGATTCAGTTCAATGGTGTTTTTAAATTACTTCTTTCTTCTTCTGCCTCGTGCAACATTTCTGCTACTGAAATGGAAAGGCTAAGTCAAAGGAGAATGCCCTTTTATGACAGTTTTGATTAAATTTCTCAAAGTCTAAAAGTTACATTAAAAAAAAAATCTTAGGCAGTTTTAGAATATGCTTTCCTTCATGCTAATGTGAATTGTGGGTAGCTGTGTCTTGAGTGAAGCTTTGCTCAGAAAATCTAACCTTAGTGTTGGTGGGATTAGCCGACTTTCTGTGACGGTGTGTGGTGGAGAGAAAGAGGCAAGGGGCTGACTGTTTATTTACCCTCCTGATACTGAATTTCCTTTGCCTCATGCAGCCAAGCGCTTGGTAAGCATAATGATGGGTGTTGACTGCACAGAGGTGCAAAGGGGTGTCCCTATGCCCACATCCAGGATACAGGAAGCGTTAAATACCAGCTCCCCAAGCCCTTCCTGGACCCTCTTCATCTTTAGGCATCAAGTACATCTGCCATACAGGCTTGGCCACTCCTAGGGGCTGTGGAGGACACATGAGCTCCAGTTCTGTTGCTGGGCCACCTGTCAAAATCTAGGCAAGTTTCTCTCTCTTATCCATCTTGCACCTGCATGCCCTCCAGTCCCAATGTGTACTAGCCAAATGCAAGTATGCCCGCCCCGCCCCCTGCCCACCAAGACACACTCCCCATCCTGCCTGATCTTCTCCTTTGCATGTGTTAGTATCTAACCTACTAAATATTTTACTTGGTTATCTTGTTGGTTTTTTCTCTCCTATTGAAATATGAGCTCCATGAGGGCAGGGATTTATTTGTGTGACTTCTCTATCCTCAGCGATAGAAAGAGTGCCCACAGTCTCATCGTTGGTGCGTCACAAATAGCCGCTGATGGACCGGTAAGGATGAATAAATGGATGCGGACTTTTTAAGCAGAGAGACAAGTCACCGATTGATGAGCTTAGCTTCTTAGATTAAACAGAGGTTTCCTTTTGGATTATCTGCTGTTTGGGTTATCCTTGACCTTGCTCTTCTCCTCGGGGGACTAAACTCGGGAGTGGACTCTGGTTCCCTCTCTCTGTCTGGGCTGGCTGCACTTGTACTGTTCAGTGACCTGCCCCTGGGAACTTAAGGCCTGGAGGGTGGGGCTGAGTGTCTTCCTCCAGGGCAGGTGGAAGGGGGGCAGGTCACCCAAGAGGGAGAAAGGAGTGAGAGGAGAGAGGTCATGTGTGCCCTTCCAGCGGAAGTGATTCCTCTGGAAGGAAACACCAGGAATAGGGAATTTCCTACCCGTTGGTCCCTACCAGTCATGACCACCCATGTGAGCACACAGTGCATGCCTTTCCACATGCGTTTATGAATGCAGTCATGTGTGTCACACTTTAAAATATAAGAACATGTTCACACACGATCACGCATCTACGTGTATATATTTGCAGCATGCTCTTTTCATTTAACAGTGTATCTCAGACATTTTTTTCAAAACCATCCCCTTTTAAGAAGTACAACAAGCAAATGATACATGAAAACAAACAGCATTTTCCCCAATATATTTGACCAAGTGACAACATGTAAGACTAGATTCAGGTTTCAGCCCCCGTGGATGGCCCTTTCTTCCTTGATGTGAATTGCTGGGGGGCAGGGGGCGGAAGAGGGGGCGAATGGGGAGCTGGTAACAATGGCAGAGAGAAGGCAACTGGCTTCATTCTTATTAAATTGGTAAACTATTCAGATTATTTGGAAAGTTATGAAAATTTCCTAAATTTGTGATCTTAACACACCAGAGAGGAAACACAATCTTTGCCACAAACCAAAGAGAATAGTTGAGTATTGTCCTTTTAAAAAAGTTATCATTATGTCCTTGACAAGCTACATTTCTTCTGAGAGATAGAATTTTGAACAATATTAAAATTTATGAAAACATACTCCTTAAGCTTCATACACTGCTTGACTCCCAAGGAGAAGCACTGAATCTATCAGAAGTAAAATGAGGCCCTTATGAATCAAAGAAAACCATTTTCAGTTACCTTGGGAATTTTCAGTTTTAAAAGTAGGTCACAAAGCTCTGGGTAGGCAAACAGTACCTGAAAGCCTCCAGGTGAGAGGTAGCAGTACTATGGCCCCTGAGGAGAGGAGATGAGAGTAGCTCGGTCATAACATTATTAATAAAGGTGGGCTAGGATGTGCTATGCAAACAAATGGACCCCAAACCCTGAGAGTCTTAACTAGTGGTATGTCAGAGCCTGATCATACTGACAAAGAGGGGATTTTTAGCATCTCTTCTGAACTCTGCATTCAATTGGAAGCCTGAAATTGGCCATGATGGGAGTATTTACACCACAGAAATTAGCAAACACTACAAATCAGGTCTTTTTTCTCCAGAGAGCAGGTTGTTAACATAAGTGCACCGGTGGCCTTAAGCATATAAACATAACATAATGAAATACAGCCTAACATGTATGTTTCTCCTGGGTGGGTCTTCTTAATGCAGTTAACTTGGGAAACTGAGCTTCTCTGTTTTAGTGACTCCATTATTGCCAGGGCCTGGGAATCTTTGGGACTTTGGGTCTTTCCCTGGATCCTTTAAATTGCTGGTCAGTGAGCAAGGAGAGAGAGTGTGGAGGCCTGCTGTGAGTTTCTTAGGGACCAGGCCTAGGAGACGGCGCCCACTGGTTTCACCCACATTCCCTGGCCAGAGCTGGTCACTTGGCCCTGGCCTAATTGTGATGGAAACTTACAATGAAGAATGCATTAATATTCAAAATGCTCTGAAAGGGAGGAGAAAATAAAGGACTTGAATCTCAGTTTGCTCAAAATCTTCCCCCAACTATTTGTGTGAGAGTTTGTGTAACTTCTGGGAGGAAGACAGCTTCCAAGTTTGGGAGGAGGCACTGGGTATAATAAAGCCCACAACCCCAGAAGAGACAGCCCTCAGGCCCCCTGTGGGCTGGAGGTGGTAGGCTAGGACTTCTTCCTTGTTTATGAACTTGCATTAGTCATGATAAGCTAGGTTATGCTGCAGTAACAAACAACCCCCAAAGTCTCAGTGGCCTGAAACAAAGCTTATTTCTCATGCTAAGCGTCCAACAAGGATCAGAAGGGTGACCCTGCCCAGTACCATCCCTCAGTGGCCACCGTGGAAGCTGCTAACGCCTCAGTCTTAAGCTTCAGGAGTCCCTGGCACCAGCTCTTAAATACTTCCGATCGAAGAGTCACACGTCACCTCTATGCACCACTCATTGGTTAGAACTGGGCTCATGATTTCACTAACCTAAAGGAGAGGGAAGATTAATCCTCTGTGTAGTCAGTAGAGGAGCACTGAATATTGGTGATGTCTACCAAGCCAGTAGGTGTACCGATTCAGTTTATCTGAGCAGAGTGTGCCATGGTTGGGTCTCTGGTTCCACTGCAATAACCTTTGTACTATCTCTATCCTTACTTTCCATCGTTCAAAAGATGGCTACTTCTTCTTATCGTGTATGTTGTTAGAGCTGCTGTAACAAAGTACTACAGACCTGGCTGCTTAAACAACAGAAGTTTATTGTCTCACAGTTTCTGGAGGCTAGACATCTGAAATCAAGGTGCTGGCAGAGTTGGTCCCTTCTGAGGCTGTGAGGGAGAAGCTGTCCCCCCGCCTCTCTCCTTAGCTCAGCTGTCTTCTCCCTGTGTCTCTTCATATCATCTTCACTTTCTGCCTATTTGTGTCTGTGTGCAAATTCTTTTAATAAGGGCACCAGTCTTATTGGATTAGGGACCCACCCTATCCGAGTCTGACCTCAACTAATTACGCCTTCAGTAATCTCATTTCCAAATAAGGTCATGTTCTGAGGTACTAGGGGTTGGGACTTCAACATATGAATTTAACACACAGGGAGCTTACTCCCCAGTGGCCTTGGCTACAGTGGTGTGGTCCCTCCTGTCAACTTCATTTGCATCCACTTGTTACCCCCAGGCCAGACAAAAGCTGATCTTTCCTTCTTTGATGCTACTGTACTTTGTACATACCTCTGTTCCTCCCTGGGTGTTATGTTGAGATATTTTAATTAGTGGGTTTATTTCCATTCTCAGCCTTTAGGTGGTCTCCTTTAAAGTAGGGTCTCCCTATTTCTGTTCCAGAGTTTAGGACAGTGCCTGGCACAAAGTAGACCCAACGTGCTTTGGAGGCTGAAAACTGAAGGCCCCCACTTGTCTTATGGCATCAGCCCAGGGCTATAGACTGGAGTGATTTTTCAGTGTTAAGAGTAAGGGTCACCATAGGGAAACTGATGGTGGGTGATCAGACACCACGACCAGAATAAGACCAGAATACATTATAACGATACTCAAAACACAAAGGAGCTAAGGAAATCATGAGAGAAAAATAAAGGGGCTCTGCTTTGCCTTTAAAAAAAAAAAAGTCATCTGTGAAATAGAGGAAATCCCTTGAGAGATTTTAATAGCAAAATATCAGGAACCCAGAAGCTCTGTTTTGTGGCAGCATCTAAATCCAGTTTGGCTTTTCTTAATATCATTTTGCTTCAAATCATAAAGGAATAAAAAGGACCGAAAGAAGAAAGATTAATAATTAAAATCCGGGAAAACCCAGAATTTTGGTTTGATTAGGATTTGGAAATGGACAGTCACATTACTAAGTAAGGCTGCCTGCCTGGTGATGGATTTTTTTTTTTTCTTATTTTTCAATGATAGAAAAAAAACTCGTTTTTACTCTGGAAAGTCCTGAGTAGGCAAAATCCCCACACAGAAGACTTAAAGATTCTGATCACATCCGTCAGCAGTGAGATTTCTAATAAAGACTCTTCTAAGATATAGTAGGCTGTTGGTACCTAATCCTGGGGAGGGGAGTCCGGCATTGCTGCTCATAGATCTTACTTTCATAGAGTATTTTAGGAGACCCAATTAGAATGACAAGAAATAGGCATTATTCTGTAAAGCTGCATATTGCAGTGGGTTTCTCCATCATAGGGGACAGAATGAAGCAAGACTTCCTTCCTCGTTCAGGTAACAGCGATGGCATTCTCATTCTGTTCTTGAGTTCGTTCCTCCCTCTTTAGTCTTTCTCCCAGGACAAGTCCAAGGACCCCAGGGGCTTACTCAGTTCAGGAGGGGCAGGCAGGAATGGGCCACCTGCACAGGAAGCCAGCACAAGGGGGATCCCTGTTTCCCCTTCTGTCAGGGCTGCCCCCTTGTGGTGGGGCTGAGCCGCACACCCGGGAGCAGCTTAGTCACTGCAGGGAGCAGAGACTGGCCGCTGGCCTCCTCCTCTCTGGCCCAAAGTTCTCAGGGTGCAGAAGGGCTCTGGCTGCAGGTGCAGCTCCCACTCAGGTGCTCGGTCCTAGGAAACCAGGTCATTCTGTTGCCCACGGCAGCTCTTTCCCGAAACACACCCATTTCACAGGTCAGTCAGGCCAGGAGGGATTCCAGTGACAATGGAAAATCTACATTATGACCAAGAGCCCAGCCTACATTACCGTGTAAATGCAGGTGATGTAGGGGTGATGGGGTTTCAAGTTACTGTTCGTGTCTGCCTCTGCCAGGCCTGGCCAGTAGCTCTGAACCCCAAAGGGAAGGGTCTGCATTGCAATACCCCCTTTACAGAAGGCGAGATGCTCTTTTGGAGAATTTGTGTCCCACCATCCCAGCAGAGTGGGTGGCATCCTTGAGCTTCTGCTGTGTCTCTGCCGGACCCGCTGGCCTGGTAGCTTACCCAGAAAAAGGTTTCCTGTGAGGTTTGCTTAATCTCTCTAGGCTAGAAGTGAGCACCCAGCCAACCCCACCAGCTTCTGCTTCTGTGGACATCCTATACACTGATGTTAAAGATACTGAGATTTCTTCTTCATTTCCTGAAGGTTTTTTAAGTTTGAATTTTATTTGATAAGCAAATGTCTGATTTTTACATGGGCAAAGTGATGGATATTTTCTTTGTGATATGTCCCCATTGCTTTCTTGCCTAGGAGGTCCCTTGTGGGTTTTCCTTTCAGTTATTTTTCTAATCCATCCAGAGTTTACTTTTGTCCATAGTGTGATGTGAAGACCCAGCTTTCTTTTTCTTTTTTTTCCCAAAGAGCTAGCCAATGTTCACAGTACCAAAAGCTGAATAATGTATCACCTCTCCACTGATTTGGGTCTTTTGCTTTTTAATCCCATGAGTACAAGGTTACCTTCAGGAGGTTGTAGGGTGTAGGTGACCTTCAGGAGGTGTGAAAGTCAGGGCCGGCCAAACCAATGCGTGCACAGGCCCAGCAGCTGAGTGGGGGAGGGAAGACAAAGCCAAGAAGAAGCTCCTGCGAGGTGACCTCATTAAATGACCATCAGGGCACGGATTCAGAAGCCATGGCTCCTGTCTCTAGTCACTTGGAGTGACTCAGAACGTAGGCAAACCAGGATTCCAGCATCACTGAATAAGTGCCTTGAACATGGTGCCACTGAAATTCTGAAGAACTTGAAAATAATGGCGTTGTTTTCCTGACTAGATGGTTAATGGCACCAGGACAGCAGCCGTGTCTGAGTTATCTTCAAACCTTCCCGAGCTGGAGTGGCACGTCGTGCACAGGATAGATGAGCTGTGAAGGAGTTTTCACGGCTGGGCTGAAGCTACATCACACTCCAGCCATATCCGCTGTTGTCAGCAGCTCTTGAGTTCCCACACTGAGAATGGGCGGGATGTGTTTTCCAACAGACTGCACACAATGTGCATCCTTTTCACCATTACCTTCTACCTCTGTGTCCTTCCGTCGGAGGGGACTCTTCTAGCATTACTATTCAGGATAAAAGCAAACAAGCAAGCAGAGGTTAGAGGCCCCGCAATCCCAAATTCCAGTGAGGTGGCGCATCTGCCTTTGCTGCTGGAGGATTCAAGGCAGCTGGCACTGGGCTGGAGGAACAGAAATGACAGGCCTGACTTACAAGGCGAAGATTAAAGATCAGCTAACACGTGGATTTCTTTTCCTTTTACTAGTTACCAAATGAGGCAGTTTTATTTTTGTAGTAAGAAAAATTGGGGATAAAAAAATGGAGATGTTACAGATGGCAGCTCTGTTAATGGGATCATTTTCTAACACATTAGAGCTGTGCGTGTGAGTATTTTATACTATGTTTGGATATATGTGTATATTATACATATGTATATATACACATATATAACATATACCAAATATATGTGTTCATATACATATGAATTACAGTTTTTATAGCTGCCACATATGATTAAAGAAAATATTTCTCTCTAGAGAGGGAGAACTTCTTTTTGGGTATATTGTCCTAGTATTCAGTTATTGTTAGTTTTTCAAAGCAGTACAAGCCTATTATACAAAATTTGAGAAATTCAAGAAAAGTGGAAATGAAGGAGAGGGACTTCCCTGGCGGTCCAGTGGTTAAGACTCCAAGCTTCCACTGCAGGGGGCACGGGTTCGATCCCTGGTCAGGGAGCTAAGACCCCACGTGCCACGGGGCATGGCCAAAAAAAAAAAAAAAAAAAAAAAAAGAGGGGAAACACATATATTGAGTGGATTATCATAATTTTAAGACTTGAGCCCTAGGGTGGAGTCAGGGAGAGCCAGGAGCCTCCTCCGGGAAGGAGGAGTCTGTAACAGTCTAGGAAAAGTGTCCCTGGAAATATCTCCACCCTGTCGGGCCTCTCAGAAACTTGGGGCCTTGCGTCCCTGCTCTGGTCACTGCCCGAGGGGTGGTGACCTTCCCCATACACGTTCGGTGCAGTCGGGGAATCTCTATACATCTCCACTCTTCATCAGGGGGAGAGTTTGGGCTCTCAAGCCGCATGAAGCTTCCACAGCTCAGCCCTTGAATAAACCATGGCTTTCTTTCTCTTTTTATTCCCAGACTGGAATCATTTCCCTCTATGACTGTGTTTTTAAGAGGAACCCAGGTTATAATCAGAAATTGCACCGAGACGACAGAGAACATGCAAAAAGCCTGGGACTTCACGTTAACGAGGAGGTAATAGTAAGGCGGGGTATCGCTGGGTGTGAACAGATTCACTGTGTGTGTGTTTATTTAGCACCGTGAGCAGTTGGCTGCACGTAACTCGCCTTTGTGAGGCTCTCCTCTGTCTCACTGTGCCAGGAAGTGAAGACCAAGCTACTGTCACAGCTCACTCCATTCTGCCGTGTTAAACTGTGTATTAATTTTTGTGACTGTTGGTTAGTCCTCTAGAATGTAACAGTTCCATGACAGCAAAACTCAAGAGTTCTTTTCAATAGATAAATAGGTCTTTGCTTAACCTCCCAGGCCTGGCTATCATAGTTCTAAGAACACTGGCCTTCCAGGGATGAAACCACACATGCAAGAAAGAGTATTTCTCCCAAGTTACCAGGCCACTGTATGTACCACATACGGCTCAGTTCTTCTTTTATCTCTGCATGGTTTTCTGAGAGGAAGGGCTTTGCTTCTCGTCAGCACAGGGTGGGTGGTGACCAACAGAGGGAACCAAACTCACAGGGTGAGAAGGTCAGGCTCACAGCAGGTAGAGGGGGTTGGGTGGTGGGTTGGAGGTGTGGGCGTAGAGAGGGGGGTTGATAGGGATGGGGGTGGGGGAAGGAGGCTGTGCATCCCCTTGGCATGGTCGAGCCGACCTGCCACTGGGTTAGACCCTCTTCCACGCTAGGACATTGTCTCTTTAAATCTGATCCGAGGACAGTATGTTTATTAAAATCTGGATTCTGTATTAATATCATAATCTTTATACAATACACAGAAATCTGGATGAAAAAGCTTCTGGTGGGATTCCTTTTTGGATCAGAGGATTTTTGCCTGTGGCAGCTAATGTTTAAGAATACCATCGTGTCACTTTCAAAGAAACTTTTAACTGCTGTGGAATTAAGTGGTGGAGGTACTATGAAGTATCACCACTTAAGTCACTGACATTAACTTTGTTTTTCTGTTGTTTTGGTCTGAGTTAATTCATTCCAAGTTGGTAGTGAAGTTAGTGCTTTTCTCTCATAAGCACACGCCTGGCATAACTTAGATCCAGTCAGAGTTTTTGAGCATCTCCCATGTGCCACTGAGTATAAAGGGAAGAAAACAGAAGTGTCTGTCCTCCTAGAGCTGACATTCCCATGAGGAGACAGAAAAGTAAAAGCCAAATAAATAATGACCTGGATGTCAGGTATTGATAAGTGGTATGCAGAGAAATACAGCCTTTTAAGGGGATGGAGAAAATGAAAGGGATGAAGGAGGCTGGGGACATGATGGGGGGCCTGGGGAGATGAGGGTGTCTGGGGGATGGAGCATGGGGAGATGGGGGATAGGGGAGATGAGAGGTCTGGGGAGATGGTAGATCTGGGGAGATGAGAGGTCTGGGGAGATGGGAGATCTGGGGAGATGAGAGGTCTGGGGAGATGGGAGGTCTGGGGAGATGGGAGATCTGGGGAGATGGGAGATCTGGGAAGATGGGAGGTCTGGGGAGATGAGAGGTCTGGGGAGATGGGAGATCTGGGGAGATGAGAAGTCTGGGGAGATGAGAGGTCGGGGGAGATGGGAGATCTGGGGAGATGTGTATCTGGGAGAAGGAAGAAGGTGGACAGAAGACAGGCAGTAGGAGCTCGGGGAGAAGGGAGAAGACGGGGAGGAACAGGACCCTGAAGTCAGTGGGTACCTGTTGCCCCGTGCGAGACCTTGGTCTTTCCTCTGAAAGACTTGAGGACAGTGGCAGGCCCTGAGCAGAGGGGACAGGGTGTGAATTGGTTAAAGAGGTCCCCCTCCCCCGGCGTCAGTGTGCAGGGGTCCTAAGAAGCCAGGTGGAGGTGGGGCGCAGATGCGCGGCACGCGGGCTGGACAGGTAAGAGCGCTCTGCTCCCTGACCCTCACCCCCAACAGGAGCGCGAGAGGCCGGTGTGGGTGCTGACGTCTTCTGTCTATGGGCGGCGCATCCACCAGCCTGTGGAGCCCCCGAACCGGGATCACAGACGCGCCGGCCACGTGAAGGCCGACTTCTACCGGAAGAACGACATCCCCAGCATCAAGGCTCCCGGCTTCGGTCACATTTCTCCGGCCTGACGCCCTCGCATGGCCCGAAGGGCGCGGGCGAGAGGGATGGCACTGGGGGGGGGGGGAGGGGAAGGGGGGACGCGGTGTGGCGCCGGCCTCAGGGTCCCTGTGTGGACCTCCCGGGCCAGTGGGCGACCCCTGATGTGCCCCCGATGCGCTGGGGCCGCGGGAAGGACCGCGCAGGGCTGCTTCCCGCACGTTTCCTTGGCGACCAGCCTGGCCAAAGGCCTGCGAGTCTGAGGATGGACACCTACCTAGTATGACGGTTTTCACGCGAACCGATTTCAGATGAAATGATGCTGGAGACTGATCCATTATGAGCATCTGAATACAATGAAAACCTTGCTCCCCCTTGACAGCGGTTGGGCTGATCTTTGTTCGCTCCTCTCCACGTCTGCGAGTCTTCCTGGCGGAGGCACTCGTGGCAATGGTGCGCAGGTCCTTTTCTTACCGGTTATGGAAACCGCTACCGTCTCACATCACAAACAATACTTAATGGGGAGATAATGAAATTGCCTTTCGGCACAGCTGAACTCTAGCGTCTACAGCATTCCTCCCCCCACCCCGCCACAGGCCTGAGCCACAAATAACAGAATTTTGGACAACCGAGAACAACAGTCCCTAGTAGGATGGGTGGCCTCGGTGGCCAGCAATGCTGCTGTCATCCCTCGGTGGAGAAGCAGCCAGAGGTCACAGGAAGAGATCGGGCTTTGGCGCTCGACAGACTTGGGTGACACTGTGGCTCCTGCATCTTCTAGCTGCATGGGGTAGGGCAAATTGACTCACCTACTTGAGCCCACATTTCCTCAGCTTTAAAGTGGCAGTTCTAAACCTCGAGGAGTTTGTGTGGGAATCCATAAGCCACTGGAGTGTGGTCTTAACCTGCACGATAGGGGCTGTGACTGTCACTTTGAACAGTTTTCTTTTAGGAAGCAGCTGCTGCCTTTAACCAAAGTTAGAAATGTTTAGTTTGGAGGTGATTTGAAAGTTATTCAAGCATTAAGATATTGGCTATGTTTTTAATGAATGGATTTCTTGCAAGAAATCATCCCTCACCTATCATGATTAAATTTTCCACAGCTTAGCAGTTAATGGGCAGGTGATCTAATTAATTTCAATGCTGATTCCTCCATTGCTGGTTTTATTGTCTTGATTCTCTAAGGACTTATGACACTGCATTCCTGGCAATTTCAAGGCTGAATGATTCTTAAATATTTCCTTATACTTTTGAAAATGTTTTTTCACTGTCGGTGTCTCCTATGTTTTTTCAAACAAATAGCAGTTTATTTGGAATGCCTTTGGGTGCATTAAGCACGTTTATAGTAACATGATAGAAAATATATAAAGTTTGGGTGATGGAAATTTTTATAAATTATTCTTTCTTCCATCTTGATTACCAAGAAAGACAAGCCATCTCTAAGAAATGCCTTTGGGGCTTCCCTGGTGGCCCAGTGGTTAAGAATCTGCCTGCCAGTTCAGGGGACACGGGTTTGAGCCCTGGTCCGGGAAGATCCCACATGCCACGGAGCAACTAAGCCCGTGCACCGCAACGACTGAGCCTGCACTCTAGAGCCCGCAAGCCACAACTACTGAGCCTGTGTGACGCAACTACTGAAGCCCATGCATCTAGGCCCGTGCTCCGCAACAAGAGAAGCCACTGCAATGGGAAGCCCCTGCTCACCACAACTAGAGAAAGCCTGTGTGCAGCAATGAAGACCCAACACAGCCAAAAATAAATAAGTAAATAAAAAAGAAATGCCTTCATCTGAAAGTAGTTGCGATAAATTAATGTCAGATTATTTTCAGTTACTTTAAGTCAGATTCTACTCCCTTAACCTTCTACTACTTTTAAAAAGCAGGACTTTAATTGGGCAAGCTTTCAAAAGCACTCATGTTTATTAGGAAGCAAAGGAAAATTATATTTCTTTCAGCATCTTGACTTTTACACCTTAAAGCCAATCAGTGAATGCCCATTAGTCATCTTATCAAAGAAAAACGTACATTAAAAGAATTTGTTTTGATTTATTAAATTTCCATTTGTCAGTGTTTTTTCAAAAGCAGAGTGTTGCTGTCTTTAGGAAAGCACACTGAGCTGGGAAAAAGAATAACGTGGAAGAGTCATGACAATGTAGACTTTTCTAAACAGATGTATTAAAAATACTGCAGTGTTAAGGGGACTGGACTCACAGTGTTTTTCATGAAATGGGGGCTTCCTACAAGACTGAGAGGTTAAGGAGGGTTTTGAGGCAAGATTCTTACGTGTTATCAATGCTGCAGCCATGATGGACATGGCTGGTGAGTCCTCTCATTTGCATGATTTGCTCACAGCAATGTCTGTAGTTGCCTGAACTTAGGGAGCCTTGACCACAAGTCACACGTTCAGATTCAGGAAACAGGCAGTTTTCCCTTCTAGTCTTTTCTTAGTCACTGATCAACTGGGAAACTTCGGACAAGCCCCTGAACCTCTCTGCACCTGGTTCCTCTGTTGTAAAATGCTGGGGGCCTCAGGCTTGATTGGGGATCAGAATCACGTGGAGGACTTGCTCTGCAAAGTACAGGGAGCGTGCTGGGCCCCCCACCAGGATTTCTAAGTTGGCAGGTCTGCATTGGGGACTGAAAAATGTACATTTCTAACAGGTTCCCAGGTGATGCTGATGCTGCTGGTTGGGAACCTCACTTTGAGAGACACATGTATGCACAGCCCTTTGTGAGGTGGACTTTGATAATGACTCTGCTTGTTTTAAAAAATCTATTGTTTGATAAGGCTGGAGATACAGCTTTGGGGAAAAACAGTTCTCCTTCTGCATCTGGGGCAGGGGCTGAGGGGCACAGTTAAGGGCACTGGGTGAATCACCCATCTGCAGGTATCTACCTTTAAGGGCAGGTGACAAAAAGAGCCCCAGGATGGATGCTGTAGGCTCCAAGGGAGGAAGAACCCACAGGGGCAGTTCAAAGTCCCTGAAACCTAGGGCATCTTAGTCCAGATTTCGGTTACAGTGAAGAGAAATGCCCTTATACTATTTTTCTTCTCTCAGTCACCTTTTTGGAGAATTAGATGTATAAAGGTCAATGCTGAGTGGCAATTATAGGATCAAAAACTTTCTGACTGGGGCAGACAGTTGGACAAGTCATGCTGTATTCCCACTTTGATGATGAAGGCCGGTTATTAATTTCGATAAGCTCTTTTTACCCAGTATGAGCCAAAGCCCTGGCAGGGTGGCCATGTTGATCCTGCAATGCACTGGGTCCAACAAGCTGGAGCAAGGCCTGGGTGCCTGCCAGCCTCTCGCACGGTCATTAGCTCTTTTAATCAGATCTGAGCCCATGAGCTACCAATGAGGAAAAAAGTCCTAAGAGAAACTGAAAAATGTGTTCAAAGTCTCACAGCTAGTAAAAAAAACCAGAGTCAGGGATTAAATGGAGGGCTCCTGCTTCAAGTCCGAGTTCCCAGCCGCTTCCTAATGCATCACTGGGGTCCTCGACTTCTTACAGATGCCTGCCCTGAGCTATGGTGTGCCCAACCAGGCTGGCATTTGCGGCTTTGCTTTTAAACGTTTGATTATGCATGACCTATTTTTCACCCTTTGGCAAAGTATGATTTCTTTAGGGGAAGAAAGAAACCAAAACTCTTGAGCTGGATTTACAAGAACACAGTTTTCCAGGTCTTCTCTCTTCAAAAATGCATCGAGGTTGGCTTTGGGCCCTCTTTTTTATTTTTATAAGATTTTTTTTTTTTTTTTGATGTGGACCATTTTTAAAGTCTTTATTGAATTTGCTACAATATTGCTTCTGTTTTATGTTTTGGTTTTTTGGCCGCAAGGTCTTAGTTCTCCGACCAGGGATCGAACCCGCACCCCCTGCATTGGAAGGCGAAGTCCTGACCCCTGGACCACCAGGGAAGTCCCTGTGCCTTCTTAAGTCCCCTCAGACATAACAGGCAGCTCGTGGGGCTTTGGTGGCTTCTCTCGGTAGTTCAGACAATTGTGAAGCTGATGTACCTAGTTCCCAATTATTCGGTGCCTCATGGCTCTACCGACGTATTACAGTAGATCAGAGTATGTGGATGGAGTGCGTGCCGCTGCTAGTAGAGAATCTTTTTACTAGTAAAATATTTTTCCCTGCAAATATTCCCTAGAGATGCCAAAGTGAAAACAGACCACGTGACACAGTGAAGCATACTGTGTTTCTTTCCAGGGAGTTGCGTAATCAATGATCGACATCACAAACTTTGTCCCGATCTGATTTACCCAAGGAGAGTTCAATCTCTGCTTCTGAAACAACTGCCCATGGGAGAATCAGTGGAAAACCAACTCAGTTCTGGAGCAAACCACAGGAGAAAGAAGAAGAGGGGGCAGGGGCGGGAAAGATACAGACTATCAACCAAAGTACATAAAACTTTTAATGAATTAACCTTACAAAAGACAATGGCATCAAAACATCAGACGTGTTTGGTACAAAACTAGTCCTAGGTTGTAAGAACTAATTCTGGTGATGGATGGTGATGTGCTGCTGGCATGAGACACAACAGAGCAAGGTGACGGAGCCATGGATCCCAGCTGGGCCCGTGGACAGTCACTGCAATGAGACACGTGGGTGAACACAGTCGGATTCCATGGGAGGTGACAAAATCAACTTAGTCACACATACTGTGTGTTTTAGTATCAGACTAGCAGATGCGGTTGGCGAGCTACCATATTTTTCCAAAAAAGAACATGCACCGGAAGATAATATACACCCCCTAGTTTTATTGCCTTAAGAATTTTTGTCTGTTTTGCCTCTCTCATCTCTGTCAGTTTCTCTGAAGGCTTTTGGGCTGTAATGCACACTCCTTTCCCTTCTGCTCAGGAGTAAGCACGGTGCAAATGGCAGGGCGATCTTGGCACACATCAGACACCAAACGGCAGGCCACCGGGTCACAGGAATGAGTCTACAGAGGCTCCAGAGGACAGAACAGAGCACACACATCACAAACGAGGGACAAAAGTGGCAGTCAGAAAGTGCATTGTTATCTTCCTGAAAATACAGTCTTCTTGCCAAAACCGAGGCGACGCTTCAGGATGCCAGGTTGCTCTGGGAAAGGGACCGTGACATCTCTGTGTTCACAAAGTATGTCTTCAGGTCCCCCTTTCCTTTCACGTTGATTATTCCTCGACATGTGCACGTGTATCCCAGGGTCTGCAGAATGAGGCTCGTCTCCTCAGTAACCTGGAAGCACAGTGACAGATGAGGAAGTGCTTAGTGCCGATGCGGACACAACCCTTTCAAAGGGCATTTGACTACAAGAATAAAGAGCCCCCAAATGTTCATGCTCTTTGACCCATTCATCCTACTCCTGAGAAATCAGATGAGAGAATAATCCATGAGAGGAAGAGCTTTCTAAGGACAATGTTTAATTCAGTGCTGTGAAAGTTAAAAACTGGAAACAACCTAAGATTCAAGTAATCTCCAGGGTTAAGTAAACTACGATGCCATCGTGCTTGCTTCAGCAGCACATATACTAAAATTGGAACGATACAGAGAAGATTAGCATGGCCCCCGCGCAAGTATGACACAAAAATTCATGAAGCGTTCCATATTTTTGAGAGTTAAACTTGGGCCAAACGTGCAGTAAACATTTATTTAAAAATGACTATTGACTACTGTTATTAGTTACAGACATCAGTTACAATTTATAGAACTGAAAAATAATGACATGTTTAATTATAATGATTTTAAAGTAAAATTCAAATGTATGGTGTCCTGAAGAAAACAAAAACAAAAACAAAACTACGACGCTATCATGATCAATGTCACAGATCAGATGATGAAATCATGTCGAACTATTTCAGCCCCCCAAAAAAGAATCAACCCTGGATCCGTGCCATGATTTTAACCACATGAAGATTATGCTTTCACATGTAAGAGACCTGGAAGAAAGGAAGTAAACCTATGTTGAAGTGGTGGGATTTTGGATGATGCTTATAAATTGTTATTAATGTCATTTCCTAAAATAATAAATGTTAATGATAGATTTTAATATAGATAAGAGAAAACACAGGAAAAGCAGCACAGTCGACTCTGCAAATGGCCACGTGTTTCAGGTTTAATACACATGAATAAAATGACCTGAAACTGAAAGAACCTTAGGAATTCGCACCAGCCTAAGGGTGGACAGGATGCTCTGCATCAGGTCTGGAAAGTTTCCCCACCTCATTGGATTGACTCAGGTTGCTGAAAGGAGTGACCCCTCCGGGGCAGTCTGTCAGTGTGACAGGACTCCTGATTTCCTGCCACTGCACCACGAGGTGAGGACCCCATCTCTGCACTACGCCCCGGTCCTGCTGGGTCAGTGGGCAGGGAAACCTGCTGGGTAGGACGGATCCTCTCTCCGAGGGGAGGGGAGGTGAGTTGTACTGTCTTCAGCTTGAGCATGTGCTGTGCTCTCGAGAGAGACCACACCTAGGACCGAGGGCAGGGGTCTGATGCTTGCGTGTCAGAGGAACCTCCTGCAAAAGGCATCCTCTCAAGCAGAGAACGTGTGAGGTGCACCGACTGGGATACAAACAAGACCTCAGATTCTGAGGTGAGGGACCACCCATCAGGAACGTGGTTCCCCAGCCAGGCCCCCCAGGAGGTATCTGGGACCTGAGCAGAGAGGGAGGGAGCTATTTCCCCAGAAATCCCTGGTAACACTGCTCTGGAACCATGTGAAACAGCAGGCGAGGAGGAGGGATTTCATCCCACTTCATCAGAGGAAACGGCCATGCCACCTGTAGGGCCCGGCCACCTTGGGTATGTGGGTGACGCACAAGTGCTGGGCGTGACACACGTGTGCTGGGCACGCCACACCACAATTTTGGTTCTGGTGTGGACACCGTCGGGGGGCCGTGTGGTGTTGGGGCAGCAGCAGTGGCAATGAGCCAGCCCCTTGGCGGCTGAGAGAGGCCTGGAGGATGGACACTGCCATGGGGCAGAGGTGGCAGCACATCAAAACCACAGGAGGGCTGGGCTTCTAGAACCCAGGACAGCATCCAGGGGGACCCAGAAGTAAGGCTGAAGTGTGTGTTGTGACGATCTCAAGGGCAGGCTGTGGGAAAGAGCTAGAAAAATCAATCTGTCTTCTGCAGTGTGACCCAGTGGCTGGCCCCTAGCAAAGGGGCCAAAGTGTGGGTCTTTCTGAGCAGAGCAGGAAGGAAAAGGGGGATGCAAAGTCCAGATGCTCACGTCCTGCCCTCCCCTGGCTGGGCCCAAGTCCCGGAGAAGGAGGATAGGTTGTAGCTCGGGAACACTAGATAAGAACTGAAAAACTATGGACATAGTCAAGAAAATCAGATGACAAATATATTCTCCTGACTAGAGTTCTTAGGGGCAATCAGAATTAGAGATTGCTACAGACACTTGGCTTCCGGTCTTCCACGCAGGGAGCAAACACATCGTTTGGAGCCTTGCAGGGTAATTTTGCAGTTGAGGCTGGTGCTGGGCAGCACACCCTTGGCATTTCTGAGCTGGCCATTGGAATCTGTATCGCCAATCGCACAGTTATCGTGACATTCAGAGAGCCATCAACCTAATGAATTCCAGCTACGATTCCTCCAAGTCCAGGGCAAGCCTGGCTGGGGGACGAGGGGCTTCCTATGCTGTTCTTGGGGGCACAGGAAGCATGGTGGGAGTGTAAATCATCTTGAATAAAAAGAACTTGTTCTTCAGGCCCAGGGGAAGTTTTAAATATTCTCAGCATCATTTTCAATTCTTCCTGGCATCTCACTACTGGGCTTTTCGCACATAAATGGAAATGAGAGGCTAGTGGAGCTGGGGTGCGCTCTGCCCTCCGGAGAAGAAAACCTACCCAGATGCGGACCCTCCAGCCACTGAGCTGAGTGAACACGCAGGCCTGCGGAAGACATCCCTCACTCTGGACGGGCTGAAACCTGTCTTGTTCCCTCCCCGGGCTCAGAGAAAGCGCACAGAGACGGTCCAGGTGGCTGCACGGCACTAAGTCACACGGACTTTTATGAGGCCCAGTTTCCTCTTAGAGACACACGTGATCATTGTCAACATTGACCTGTAGGGGATTTACGGTCTCCGGGAGGGCACGTTCCCCTGACCGGCCTCTCTCTCAGATTAATTTTGATACTTATCCTAAGTGCTCGGAAAGTGCTTGGAGAGTCGGGAAGCATGCGGAACTACTGTCCATCTTCCGAACGTTCCTGGTGTGCGGTGGAGGCCTAGGTTGGCCCACGGGTGGGCGAATGTGTTCCTGGTAGGAGCCTGCCTTTCTCCCCACCAAGCAGAAGACCCGGGCTGCCCAGGATCGCTGGAGCATCCCTGGGCACGGGGAGCGGCCAGCCATGTACAGACAGAAAGCCCTAGTCAGAGGAGCCCCGTTTTTGCTGAGAGCTTGGTCTGGGGCGGATCCCAAGAGAACAGCCGGCTCTATTTTTCCTTGGCAGTGGCCAATTTGGCCGGGAAGGCCTGGGATACTTCCTCTCCTCCTCCACACTCCTCTTTTCTTCTCTCGCTCTTCTCTTTGTTGGATGGTTGCTAACTTTTCAGCAACTGCTGACTCATATTCTGACTGCAAGGTGAACACGTAGAAGTCACGTGTGTCACCTTCCATCTAAAGGTCAAGCTCTGCCTGAGAAAGGCCACAGAGACAGGATCCTCTAGGAGGAATGAGGTAGTCACACTGAAAGCAAGTGAGCTCTGCAGGGGTTTCACGAAAAGCCCCTTCTAGGTGATGCTGGAGCTGACAGCTCCCTGCAGAGGTTAACAATGGACTCCAGTGTCCAGCGTACTTTTGGGAGGCAGGGTTATTTGAGGATTTCCGCCAAGCTGAGGCGCAGAACAGGGGCTCAGGGAATTCTCTGAAGAGGACAAAAAACCGATAAAGCCTGTTAGCTGTGTCCAGTGATTTTCATACAAACTTGCCATTTGGCAGGAATTTATCTTCCAGAAGACAAAAAAGCTGGGGTGAAATGTGGAACCATTGCTTTTTGAGGGCGAGGAAAACAGAAAGTTCCACACAGACACACAGGCACGTGCGCGCACACACATACACACACACACACATATCCTTCTCCTTCGGAGAGTGAGTCTCCCATTTTAGGTGCTGGTGCTGTGACCCAAGCAGGTGTGCGCAGTCACCACTGCTTTTAACTTTTCAGATCTTGGAATTCTCCCCCTTGGGTGGATTCCAGAGCCTTCCAGTCATTTCCAGATATCTGAATTCCATGCTAGTCTGATCTAGTACTGTCATTTCACCTCACTCCATTTCATCTCTTCCTCTCCGCAGTTGGCCCCTTCACTCATCCTCCAAGTTCAGCCCCTGGGGAGCGGAAGGCAGGTGGTCACATCTGGTCTGGGTTATACCAAGGAGAAGGGCACCCCTGCCACCCCTCCCATCAGGTGACTGCACTGCCCTGTTGGTCGCTGTGCTCACCTATTTTCCCAAATGCAATAACCTTCATACTATTTCACAATTTTTATGGTTCACAGTTAATGCAGAAACGAATTAGTATTTCCCCAATAAAAAGTTTCACTAAATTACAAAGTTTACTTTCTTCCCTCTGTTTTAATATATTATCCTTATTATATACTTATGTATGGTTCCCAAGACGACAGACATGGTGGATAACAACAGAACAGACTAAATTACCTGGATTTTGTCCAGGACGCCGGTGCTGTCCATCCTACTGGCCACATTTACGGTGTTGCCCCAGATATCGTACTGTGGCTTCTGAGCTCCGATCACACCGGCTATTACAGGGCCATGGTTAATACCTGTGACACACCAGAACCAGCTGAGCACGATTTGAATCATGAACTTGACAGTGTAAGCAACTGTCTCAAACAGGGAAGTTTTACAAGACCATTCCTGAACCATCATTACGCAGCAAACATTTGCCCAACTCATGGAACTCTAAAACAAAGAACCATAATTCGTCTAACTTCATCATCTCAAAAACAGTAAAATGTTTGTCTTTCTTCCTCTTCTTGATTCGCGCTCATATGTCTATTTACCATTGTTCCATAATAGCGTAAAATTGGTATACTTTATAAAACTCAACATTATAATTGTTTTTCTATGATGCCACATAATCTTAGGCAAGGGATGATTATCTTGTTTTCCGATAGTTTTGTGGTAATGCACCTATTTTAATTTTAACCAGCCACAGCGAGTCTGTGAACTCTATTTATTGGCCGTCCTGCCTCTGGTGGACTTCTGGGTTCCCTCTAATGTTTTGCTTAAACCACCACCAGCCCCTTGACATGTGTGCTGCATTCTCTACCTGCCATGTACTATTCTGTGAGCTTGACATGTACAAGCTTCTAATTCTCACAGAACCCTGCCTGGGGTCTTCCCCCACCCCCAGTGTAGCAAGTAGGACGATTCCTTGTCCCAAGAACTCAGTTCAAACACACGGACCCACAGTTGTTATGGGCGTCGCAGGGAGGTAGGCCACAGAAATAGAAACAGAGGTATTGACACTGGTTGATTTTTTTCCTCCCTATATTTTCTCCTGGATCTAAGACCCCCTCCTCCCCAGGCTTACTGCAGTAATCAAATCGTATAGATTAATGAGGGTGTTTCTGAGAGATTTCACTCCCCACTACTGAACTGCTTTGTGTACAAGCCCAGTTATAGATCGGAGGCAAAGCCTCCCCTTTGCAATGGAAAGTGGGGCAGGCAACACAGCACAAACGTTGTTCCACAAAATCCCTGAAGGTACGCAAGAGTGAGAAAGAAGTTCTCCTTTGCTTTTGTGGAGTATTCAGTAAAACTCAAATCTTTGTTTCAGACATCCCGAATAATTTATTCCTGCTGCTGGCCGGGGATCTCAGACGCCACTGCCCTCAGCTGTCCTGGCTGCTCTGAGCCCCTGCTTGGTCAGTGGCTCTGGGCCAGGGCAGAGAGCCTGGGGCCGATATTGCTGACAGCGGAGCGATCTCTGCGGAAGCGCAGGGGCGTGCTTGATCTGTGCTTCCCACTCACTGACTGACTCTACAGCTTGACGTGTGGAAAAGGACATTAGGAGCAAGTTCGGCTCTTACTATGTATCATGATTTTGTAGGGGCTAATATTACCCTTCTGAGTTCCTACTGTGAACTGCCACTGGATGGCACTATGTCCAAAGATGGGGCTGGGAAGCTGCCCTTGGGAGAGACGGAGGGTTTGGGGAAAGGCAAGCTCGGAGGCCACGGACACACTGAGCAGGGCTTCTGCAGACATGGAAAAGAGCTGGTGTGTGGGGTGAGTGTATAGATATTAATAGTTATTCAATAATCAGTGCAAAGTAAGCACTCAATAAGTACCTACTTAAGGAAGTCCATTAACTTGCTCACATTAATTTGGAAAATATTGTTATGGTCCAGACCAAGAACCCTGGGCTTTTGATGTGACAGATATGACTAGCAAAGAATTGTCCCGTTCCCCTTCGCAGTGAAGGGCAATATTGTTTTGGTCCATACATATTTGACAACAGATGGAGTGGGAGGTTGGGGTCAGCAGCTTTTCTGTG
Organism: Phocoena phocoena; assembly: GCF_963924675.1. Classification (NCBI taxonomy): domain Eukaryota; kingdom Metazoa; phylum Chordata; class Mammalia; order Artiodactyla; family Phocoenidae; genus Phocoena; species Phocoena phocoena. The sequence continues at coordinate 6,523,855 of NC_089221.1, read as the reverse complement.
TAGAATGGATAAACCACAAGGTCCTACTGTATAGCACAGAGCACCATATTCAATATCCTACGATAAACCATAGTGGAAACGAATATTTAAAAAAGAATGTATATATGCGTATAACTGCATCACTTTGCTGTACAGCAGAAATTAACACAACATTGTAAATCAACTGTACTTCAATTAAAAAAAAAAGACTATTTGACAGGGGTCATTCTGCCATGCAATTGATTTCTTTTTTTAAGGAGCATACTATGAAAGTTTGAGGATCCCATTTTCCAAGCTGTTAAAGCAATAAAAAGCTCCAGGTGAAAGGGCTGTCTCCACGTTTGATGGGGGCAGCTTCCTGCCCACCTGGCCCTTCTCATCTTTGTACGGGTGGAGCCAGATAAAGGTCCACTGGGCACACAGATGAGAAGGTCTAAATAAAAATGTGTTCAGATACTCACAATAAGACATACATGCAGTGAAGAGAATCCCATTTGCTCAAGAAATGTGTAATATTTCTGGGTTTTACAATTCAGAACATATGAACACCAAAGGAAGAAAATAGCCCCCAATATTGGGATTTTTTAAAAGTTGAAATCTCTATGCAAGAGAGGTGAAAAGCCACTCAGATAGAATTTGTTAAAAGGACTACTCTTATATGGACTTGCTTTCAGAAGCAGCAAAATATGTTGCCAAGAACAGCATAAAATGGTCAAAGAAGCTCTTACAAATCACAAATGGCCTCAAGTGACCATGCAAATGTAACAAGGTGGTGTGTGCAGACCTGAGGGTTTAAAACACACTTTTTTTGGATAGACATTTGTAAAAGGCAAGGGAGCATGGAACATGCTCAAGAATCAACTTAAAGCAAGGGAAGAACTTACTTGAATTTTTTTTTTTTTTTGGAAGAAAGTTGGCTTTTTCTCTGGGATTGGAACGTTCAATCTGAAAAGCTCCAGCTCTGTTAGAATTTAGGACACAGTTGGGGTTCTTATAGGTTGTGACCCCAGGGGTATGGGACTATTCCAACAATTCCAAGATGCATTTTTAAAAAAACAGTCTTACATCTTTGAAGTCTGGATGCATCTTATAGCCCATAGTGGGTCCTACTATCATAAAATGATGGAGGGTTTTACAGTCAGGCTTGCATCAGCTCCTGGCATGGCTGAAGGCTGAGCCTACCATGACCTGCAGAAATGACCGTGGCTGGAGAGACTGAGACCCAGCTCAGGGTCCACTTCTGAAACCAAGTGCTTGCAGCCTGGGTGCAACCAAAGCAGGTGTTTTTTTTTTTTTTTTTTTTTTTTGTTTTTTTCTAATTTGCACAAAAGTGCCTCAGGAGCTCATAGCTGCCCTGGGCCCTTCCACATGCCGTCCAGTTCTGCTGCTCTAATGACGCATTTGTCATTGTACTGCTCCAACATCGCAAGGATTGCGACCTTTCTGTGAATCTGTTCCTGACACCAGGTCTTCTCCACAGCCCACCCCAGATCTGCACAACGTACCTACTCGTAACTTGAAGTCGTTGAAGGAGTGCTTGTTGATGGCGTCCAGTTTCCCCACCAGGGCGAATGCAAACTCCACCATGGTGCCGATGTGCATGTACTGCCTCTCGGGCTCCTGAAAGAAAAGAGACACAGCAGGCGGGGGTGAGGACTCAGCAGGTGGGGAAAGGCTCCTTCAGTCACAGGATGCACACTCTTTCCTCTGGCCTCCTTGGGGGAGGGGGTGTCGTGGCTGAATTTTGTACCCCCAAATTCATATATTGAAGTCCTAACCCCCAGGACCTCAGAATGTGACTGTATTTGAAGACAGGGTCTCTAAAGAAGGAATTAAGATTAAATTAGGTCATTAGTATGACCAATCTTGTATGACTGGTGTCCTTATAGGAAGAGGAGATTGGGACACAGACACACCCAGAGAGACCATGTAAAGACACAGTGAGAGGGCTTCCCTGGTGGCGCAGTGGTTGAGAGTCCGCCTGCCGATGCAGGGGACACGGGTTCGTGCCCGGGTCCGGGAAGATCCCACATGCCGCAGAGCGGCTGGGCCCGAGAGCCATGGCCGCTGAGCCTGCGCGTCCGGAGCCTGTGCTCCACAACGGGAGAGGCCACGACAGCGAGAGGCCCGCGTACCGCAAAAAAAAAAAAAAAAAAAAAGACACAGTGAGAAGGTGGCATTCTACAGGCCCGGGAGACAAGCCTCAGAAGAAACCTTCCCTGTCGGCACCTTGATCTCAGACTTCCGGCCTCCAGAACTGTGAGAACATAAATGGCTGTTGTTTTAGCTGCCCAGTCTGTGTTACTTTGTTATGGCAGCCTGGGCAGACTTATACAGGGGCTAACCATTTTCTGCCTTTACTGGTCTCTGGGTGGTTTATCATCCCTTGAGGAATAGAGAGTTATCACCCACATGGAGCTGAAGGAAAAGTCCAAGATTTCCAATGAAGATAAGTGGAAATTTCTACTTCTTTTTACTATTAATTTGCCTTTATGATTCCTGTTACTAATTCACATTTACCATTAATTTGTAACACCTATTCTGTTTGTGTTTACTTTTGAAGTTCATCCTTTTGAAAATTCTATTTTTGGTTATATTTTTTAAAAAAAGATTCTTTATTAGTATTTGTATATAACCTATAAAAATGTATTCATTTACACGTCCTGAAGGTCCCCCAGTTTTTTGGGGCATAATTTTATTTTATCATTTATTTGCTTGCTTGCTTATTTATTTTTTAAATTAATTTTTATTGGAGTGGTTAGGTGCAGGGGATAGTTTGGAACACAGCTTCGTAAGGCTGAACTGAAATGCAGCCCTGGAGCTGCCGTCAGGCTCTGGGTATGGACGTCCTCTCCGTCTTTCTTTGGTCTCCCTGCCTGGTCTGTGAGCTCCACAAGGGCAGAGACTATGTTCTGTTAACCTGTAGACACACACAACAGCAAAGCGCCTGGTGCAGAAGCACTTAGTAAATGTCTATTGAGAGACTACACTTCGGTTGACCGTCGGGTAGCCGAGCGGGGCATGATGTCTGGGAGGAAGAGAGAGAGAGTCCTCAGCTGTGGTGGAAGGTCAAAGCCGAGGGATTCGCCCGTGGGAAGCACACGCCCAGAGGAATCATTCACGTGTCCGCTGCAGTGGGCGAGGGCTCCAAGGGAAGAAATGGAAACAAAATATCAGAGGGGTGACCTGGGGGAGGCCCTCAGCTGGGACGGGGCGGGGGTCAGTAAAGGACCCTGGAAATACTTGAGAGGACAGAACACGGAGTCATCGTGGGTCTTGCGCTGTGATTTCTGGGACGGGTGTTCATCCCTCTGGGCCCCAGAGGAGTTCAATCAGAGGTGGAGAAAGCTCTTGGGGGCATTTGAAGAGGAGGCACCTGGTGACCAGTGGGGGGCATACTCCATGGAGGGTAAAGATAAAAACCAACTCTGAGGGTTTCAGTGGGGATGACTGAGAAGGGAAACAGACAGAACCCACCCATTCAAGATGCCAAGAAGATGGAGAAAACCACGGTAACAGCTAAGGGAAACAGGAACACGGCAAGAGGGCAGTCCAATGACCCACACGGCCTTCTAATAATGCCAGTGAAGGGGATGGCACTAAAGCAAGTCTCCCAACCTGGGCACTGCTGACATTTGGGTGGGATCAATCTTTGTTGGGGGGTGTCCTGCACACAGCAGGGTGTTGAGAAGCATCCCTGCCTCTGCCCACTAGATGCCAAGAGCATCTCTCCTTCCAGTGTGACAACCAAAACGGTCTCCAGACATTGCCAAATGTGCCCTGGGGAACAAAATTGCTCCCAATTGAGACCACTGCACTGAACTTTATACACACACACACACACACACACACATATATACATATACACACACACACACATATATATACATACACACACACATATATACATATATACACACACATATATACATATACACACACATATATATACATATATACACACACATATATACCTATTTACACACACACATATATATACATATATACACACACACATATATATACATACATATATACATACATACATATCTATATCTATATCTATATCTATATCTATATATATATGAAGGGGGAAGAGGAATTAAGAGAAAGATTTCTTCCTTCCTTTCCTCGAGTGAATTGTATCATTCTAGAAAAAGATGGATGAAATACTACTGTTGCCATAAATCCGCAACTTAAAAATGTGGGAGCAAAACCAAACCATTTAAAATATTAGAACCACAAAGCAGACTGTCAGCTAACTTTGGTGGAAATGCAGAGAGTCATTTCTTAAGAACAGTTACACTTTTCCATCGGAGCTTGCTAATATCTCTTGTCTCATGACTTAGGGGGAAGACATGATTTGGAGGTATATGCAGGCAGTTGGAAAACATCTTGCTCCTTGACGGGAGGCATGAGCTGTTAAATCAACAGACAGGATCCTGTGCCGTAAAAATTACAACAGTCCTGGCAAGGAGAACAGACTGGCTGTGGGAGAAATGGTTTGCTTTTCACGGAATCAAGGTGCAGCAAATGAGCTTCTCTCCCTGATAAATGACTGCCCAATCTGTTTCCAGGCAGCAGGCTTCCACTGTGGGTTTGATGTGACCTCAGTGATAAATGAAGAGACTGAGCTCTGGGAGTGGGGTTGAAATCCAACGTCAAGGACTCATTAGGGTTTAGTAAAGCCTAGAGAAAATTATGCTCAGTTTCTAGAAGAGCTCAGGTCATTTCAAGAAGTCCTTATAACTGAACTTTTGATAAATGTTTGATGACAGCCTGAAACAGCTCTTTCTTCCATGATCCAAATAATTTCTCCCATCTCCAAATATTTAACTGACTTCTAGCTACACAGAGAGACCACTCATTCAGTTTCCTGGAACACACTTGGAAAGCTGTTTGTTTTGCAAGTTTCACCTGCAGGGAATGTGGCATAAAGTAAATGCATGTTTATTGAGGTTATTTTATAACCCAAGTGACTGGTATTGACTGAGGTGAAATTAACACAAGCCTCTGCTCCTGGCTTCTCCTCTCTTTCCTCCTCGCCTTCCTCTATCCATCAAACGTCCACTGCGTTCCTGCTGTCTTGGTGCTCATCTGATTCTGAAGATTTGGAACTGCTGTCTAAGGAGCACTTAGTTCTGCTGCCTGGGGCTCCTGGGAGAACGGATCAGACCTCACAGCTCTCTGAAGGAGAGTCACCCCAACCAGGTAAGCTGCATGTCCCAGCATGGAGATCGGCCTTCACCTGGGAGCTCAGGGCATCTGAGTTTCAGGCACCTTTTGGAGAGCAGGACTGGAACCCACAGCTTCCCAGTGTTTATCATCAAAACTCAGAGGCATGAAATAATATTTATGGAAAATGGCCTGATTCCTGGGCCATCTGTGGATTCCTCTGTATCCAGTGAACTTGGATTAAACTGGACGCAATGTTCTCCACCTGATATCACTCTACCAAAGAATGTATTTGATTAAAATATGCATTAAGAGCTGTTCTAGGGCTTCCCTGGTGGCGCAGTGGTTGAGAGTCCACCTGCCAATGTGGGGGACACGGGTTCATGCCCCGATCCAGGAAGATCCCACATGCCGCGGAGTGGCTGGGCCCGTGAGCCATGGCCGCTGAGCCTGCGCGTCTGGAGCCTGTGCTCTGCAATGGGAGAGGCCACAACAGTGAGAGGCCCGCATACTGCAAAAAAAAAAAAAAAAAAAAAAAAAGAGAGATGTTCTAGCTAACAACCTCCCCCCTCAATGTGTTAAACCATTTTCCATAAGGAAGTTACTGAGCTCACTGTTCACTACAGACCCATCCTAATGCTTTGAGGGCCTGTTTGTTAGAGCTTGGGTCAGGGACCCAGTGGAGCATCCAGCTGCAGCCTGATGTGGCTTGGTTTCAAATATATTAATGAATGAGTGACTTGATCTCGCCTTATGAACACTAAAGCACTGCACTTGTGTTGGCTGCTGGAAATTTCGGAACAATTAATAGCAATAGTGTATGTATGCAAGTACTTAATCCTCACAACGATTCCCATGAAAGAGTGCCTGTCTTTATCCCCATTATGCAGATGGGAAAGGGAAACCCAGAGAGGTTAATAACTTGTGTAAGTGGAATAACCAGGCTTTGCAGGTGGGCAATCTGACTCCAGGGTCCTCAATCTTCATTTACTCTAAATGTAAATGGATTAAATACTCCAATCAAAAGACACAGAGTGGCTGATAGGTTACAAAAAAAATCCATTTATATGCTGCCTACAAGAGACTCACTTCAAATCTAAAGACACACTCAGACTGAAAGTGAGGGCATGGAAAAAGGTATTCCATGCAAATGGAAACAAAAAGAAAGCTGAGGTATCAATACTTAACATCAGACAAATAAACTTCACCCTCTTGCCTCCTTCCCCGTGTGCATCTTGAATGTGGTCACAACTTTTGCTATTTGATTTTCATTTTATTGCATCATCCTCATTTTTGTTTCTATCTTATCTTTCATATTCCTTGCATGTTAGTTTATTAATTTAAAAATATTTTTGCATTGCATCCATTTTTGTAAGCTTCTTAAGGGAGAGATTTAAATAAAATAGGCACATACATGTAGACAAGTAGGTAAGCATTTTTCCTTGATAGTCTTGCTGCTAAAATGGTGACAGCTGTGTTGGATGATGCGTCTAAGAGATATTCAGCTGATGGAAAACTATATCCAAGCATTGCTCATTAATGGATCTGGCCACCACCCATGTGGATGACTGGAATTCTACTTGGGTGCCTTATTGAAAACTCAAACTTGTAAGTCTAAAACTATTATTTCTATTTAATCTCCCATTAACAGCTCTTATTCTTGACTCTTCTACTTTTGCTAATGGTGTCATCAATTTCAGATCCCTAAACTGGAAACCTGAGATTCAGACAGTCCCCTCCATCTTGCTTCCTCAGCTCCCAAGTCCATCTCCCACAGACATGCTTCTCCCATTCACCTCTTTCTTTATTTCCTTTGTTTCTTTATTTTCATTGTTTATATGGTGACCACTGCTTGTCTGAAAGCAGGAAGTTCACTAAATAATTGCCAGCACTTTTGAGTCAGACAAAGTTGGGTCTAGCTCCAGGTTCCACAATCATCAGCTGCATGGCCTTGGCTGAGTCACTTAACTTCTCTGGGGCTCAGTTTCCTCATCTGTGAATTGAAACAATACCTACCAGTCTCATAGGCTTGTGGTTAAGATGAAATGAATTCATATGGGCAACACATTCTGCCTGCATCCCTGAGGCTCAGGTTTTATTTAGTTTCCTTCATGATAGGTTAGAGAAGCACATCACTCTGCTTGACATGAAAAGCTTCTAGGAGGAAAATGTTAGCAAGAATTGCTTTATGCCCTAGTTTAGTACTTCCCCCCACTTTCCACACACTGAGCAACCTACATTGATGAATGGCTTCAACAACAATCTAAGTGTCTGAAATGTTAAGTATCTTTGAGGTTCTCAGTGTGTATAGCGAAGAGTGATGGTTCTTCCTTCAGTGTTTGTTTCCTATTAGTAGCATTAAAGTAGGAGGGCATTTCTCTCTCCATTTACCCTACATCACGATAGCTTTGGTGTTTGTGCAAAAATACACAGCACTGAGATATTGCTTTTCATTTCAGCAGAGACCAAAACTATTTTCTACTTTTGCCAGTAAAGGAAACTATGGTTTTGAGTTTCAACATATGCTTTAGTTACTGAGAAACTGGCAGCAGAAGATCTGAGAATGATTCCTTACTTCTTCCCTGATCAACTTGGTGGAGTGTCCTAAAGTTTCACCAAAATTCATATGAGGAAGCCTAATCCCCAGTGTGATGGTATTAGGAGGTGGAGCTTTGGGGAAGTAATTAGGTCACATGGGTGGAGCCCTCATGAATGGGATTCGTGCCCTTATATGAAGAGACAGGAGAGAGCTGCTTCCTCTCTCTCTGCTCTCCATCTGCACCGAATGAGGACACAGAGAGAAGATGGCTGTCTGCAAACCAGAAAGAGGGCCCTCACCAGATGCCAAATCTGCAGACCTGATCTCAGACTCCCCAGCTTCCAGAACTGTGAGAAATAAATGTTGCTTATGACCCAGTCTATGGTAATTTCTTATAGCAGCCCAGCTGAGACACCTCTAATATCCCCAGGCTTACCTAGCATTGGAGTTGCTGTTTGCATACATGACTTTTTCCAGACTATAAACTCTGGAGGGCAGTTACAGAGGGGCAGTCATTAACAAGTAATTGGCACTCGCCCCAATAGGTAAAGAAAATCTATGCTGGTTGACCTACTAGCTAAATAAAATCCCAAACAGTCAAATCAGGCAGCTCCTAACTCAGGCAGAGACAGAACCGTTAGCCTGACTCAGTGAATGTGGATGGGCAATGTTTATTGCTCATTGTTTTGTCGGTCAGCTCGGTTTTGCTAATAAACTGAGTAAGTGTAGGAATCTCATAGATGGGTCACTTGGAGCCTGGGATCTTATTTGGGGGATGGAGGGAGAAGAATGATGGAGAAATCCTAGAAATCCTAGTGCTAGCCACAGCGGTTGTGTCTATGGGGCCAACTCAGCAAGAAACAGAGTGAGAGGTAGTGCTTACAAACTAGTAACTACCCTTAGCCCACAACCTGCTGTCAAATTTGTTCTGATAGAATAAATAAATAAAATAAAAAACTCATTTAAAATAAATAATTTAGGGCTTCCCTGGTGGCGCAGTAGTTGAGAGTCTGCCTGCCGATGCAGGGGATGTGGGTTCGTGCCCCGGTCCAGGAAGATCCCACATGTCGTGGAGCAGCTGGGCCCGTGAGCCATGGCCGCTGAGCCTGTGCTCCGTAACAGGAGAGGCCACAACAGTGAGAGGCCCGCGTAACGCAAAAAAAATAAAATAAAATAAATAACTTAACTTTTTAAAATAAAAATAATTAAAAAGAGAGCAATAATACAAAGCTTAAAATTTTTTAATGAGCACCAGCACTCGTACCTTGATAGGAATACAAGCTCCCTGTTATCTCTTGCTTCTCTGCCTCTCCCCTCCCCCCATTCTTCTGGCACCACAAGTCACTTCTTCCAAAGTGTCGCTGGCAATGGGCATCACTCTATTTGAAATGGTGAGTAAAAGCTAGAGGTAAGGCTCATCACAGCAATAGTGTAATCAAAGTATGGGTTTACATGAAAGTTTTCATCTCTGTACTTTGGTTTTGACATATTTAAGTTCTCAGTAAAATTTGTATTAAAAAGATCAAAACCAATTTACATAATAAGACCAGAGATGACCTTAATCATTGATTCTGGCATGAAGGATGGACTTCCTTAATGATAGGGCAGGCAGAGTCCCTTGAGAGGTCGAGTAGGGGAGGCTCCAGAGTGCAGCAGAGGGAATGAGGCAATAGGGAGGGGTGAGTAGTGTGGTAAACTGGGGACAATGTGCCAAGGTGGGGCAGCTGCTTCTCAGCTGGTGATTGTTGTCATCAGGAATGAAGATCCGGAGATCTACCAATTTTCAGGAGAAACTGGAGATGATTATTTTTTAGTGAGATGTCCTTTTATAAGAAGTCTACATAAGTCAAGAAAAACATACCTGTAACCACAAGTGTGCTATCATGGCTTGAGGTCTAAAGGCCATGGCTGGGAAGGAGCAGGGGGCTGCTATGGGTCTGGGAAGTGGTGAAATCCTGACGTTAAAATGAAGTGCCTCTGGGGTGCGTAAGCTCCCCATTTCTATCAACCCTGAATTCCATCGCGGAACATGTACTTTTCAGGTGCATGCTCCGGGGATTACGAGAGCGGGCTCAGAATGCAAGCCTGTTCTCCATGTAATGTTTCATTTTTTGACAAATGCCCGCTTCTTTCAACAACAATCAGTTGTTACACATAATACAACCAACCATCTAGTCATGTTGTCTTTAAGCTTAAAATCAGAATGTGTTGTTTCACTTAAGTTAACACAAATGAAGCAAAACAAAGGTAGATAGAAAGCCCTGCTCTGAGTAGGTGCTGATAGACCCCTGTGCATTCTTTTTCCCGGTGGGTAAGTAGCCTGTGCCGGCATGTAGAAAATGTGGAGGTAATTACAAATAAAAGCTGACTTTCAAAAGGCTGCTTCTATCTAGACAGCTCTGCCTCTTTTTGGATTTAAGAAAAACACATGCATCCTTGAGAAACCCAATATATTTTGCCAAACTAAATATCTGGCTGTGTTGAATATGTTTGTTGCCAAACTAAATATTTGGCTAAATAATAAATAGAACATTTTTTGTTTGTAAACAATAAATGGAAAGTTTTTTGGTTTTAACTAGAGAGATAAGTAGGTAGGCTGCAAAAGGCAAAAGGGACATTCATTTTTTCATAAAGACTACATCCATATTATTATTTCTCAAGCATGCTATGCCCCCAATCAAACATAATGAACTTTCCTTTCAGATTTTCACTGAATTTCAAAATATTTCTAGGATGATCTTACCAAGATTCTAATTAAATGTTCTAAATAAAAATAGCTCGTATTGAGTAAAAGCTCCCTACATGGACCTGATGCCATATTTCATTTGTGTCCCCAAACCCTTTTACCTATTCTGCGGGAGGAAGCGATGGTATCCATACGTGAAACAGTGTACAAACCACAACTGTATTATTACCACTATTATCATTTTTATTACCCACTCTGCCCGTGGAGCATTTTGCATATTAATGTCTTCCCCACAGCCTCAGGAAATGAGTGGGATCCCCACTATATACAAAAGGACACTAATGTGCAGAAAGCTTAGCTGCCATGGCAAGGACTGAGCAGTCTCACGTGAAAGCCACGCTCCTTCCACTCTACCGTGAAGGTAAATACTCATGTATTAACAGTGGTGGCTGTCAGGATGCAGCTCAAGGGTAGCTGAGAAGGCAGATTTTGTGGCTGCCAGTGATGAGGGCAGGAGGGGTGGGGCACCCGTGGAAGGAGTGCTTGGGTGAATGGTGTGCGTACAAACGTGTGGGTGCAGTAGCCAACATGGTGGGGGACTGGGGAAGAAGAGGAGGGGGTGAAGCAGCACGAGAGCTGTGGGCGGAGGGAGGTGAGCCTTGCACCCAGAGTGCCCGGGTCTGCAGCCCTGTTCTATAGCCCTGTTCTATGACCTTGGGCAAGTTACTGCACTGCTGTGCCTCAGTTTCTCCATCTGTAAAATGGGCTCGGGTTGGGGTGTCTCTTAGGCTTGTTAAAAGTAAAGACTCAGGAGGCATTTATTAAGTTTTCAAAAATGGTAGGAGAAAAAAAAGAGCACGTTTGCACGGGGAGGAGTAGGATTGTAAAATGGCGGGAAGGACGCGAGAGGCTGGGCTGGGAAGCAATGTGGCCACGCGCTGCTCCATCACTCATTGAACAGACATGGGCAATCGCTCTGTTCAGCGCCCCCTTCTGGGACTTTGGGGAACACCACATAAGACACGGCCCCTGCTATAATTTGGATGCTGGACAAGAAACACACGTCTAAACAAAAGCAGGAAATGATATGCAGCACGTGGGAGGAAAGGAAATAGGATCTAGACACAGAGGGTCAGGTGAGGCCAAAGCAGGTCAGGGTGCAGGAGAGGCTCCTATGAAAGCGGGAGCCTTGGCACGGCTGATGGGTGAGATCTGAACACAGGGTGTCTTCCTGTGCATCAGAATCACCTGTGGAAATGGAGATTTCCAGCCCCTCACTCGGGTGTCTGGAGACCATGTATAGCACCCACCACAGGGCCTCTGATGCAGCTGGTGGGTGCACCCCTCCTGGAGGGTGTATGAGTAGCACTTGGTGCTTGTCTTCACAGACGCACAGTGCACGTCTGAGGGCTGATGAGGGAGCTGTAGGGAGAGGTAGGGGATGGGTCAGAGCAGGGACATGGAGGCAGATGGTGGAGGCCCTGTTCTGGGAGTACGGAGGACAAGAGGAAGGTGAGGGTGCTGTGAGCAAGCTGGGTGTCTGTGGAAAGCTGGAAACGTGAGCTCCAAGCTTGGCCTAATGGTCAGGAAGGTGGATGATGGTTTTGTCAGCGGTCGGATATACAGGCTGGTGGAGCAAGTCTTAGCTGAGATCCCTGATGGAGGGGAAGGGTTGGGGAAAGAACATGGAAATGTCCACAGAGGAAGACCTCAGGCAGGATTCACTAAAGAGAAGAAACCAGAAGCTGAGGGAGAAGAGGACTTCTGGGCGAAGGTGATGGCTGGCGATATCAGAGGCCACAGACAGGACACAGAGAATGATCGCTTGGGGAATGCAAATCCGACTTGGATTTTGGAATTTCGAAGTACTTCCTGATCTTTTGGAGTGGAATTTCTGACATCCGCATTGGTGAGGGTTAGCACAGAAGGAGAAGGTGAAAAATAAAGGCAGTAGATAAGGACAAGCCATCCAAAAATTGTGCCTATGGGAAGGGGGAGGAGAGGCCTGAAGACATTTGTTGAAGATCCAGGAGACCAGGGTCTGGTGGTGACAGAGTCGAGACCAGGGAGCCTGGCTGTAGGGATGATGGAGGGATGATGGAAGGATGAAGGAGGGATGATGGAGGGCTGAAGGAAGGATGATGGAGGAATGATAGAGGAGTGATGGAGGGCTGATGGAGGGATGAAGAAGGGATGTTGGAGGAATGATGGAGGAGTGATGGAGGGGTGATGGAGGGATGAAGGAGGGATGAAGGAGGGATGAAGGAGGGATGATGGAGGGATGAAGAAGGGATGATGGAGGGATGATAGAAGGATGAAGGAGGGATGATGGAGGAATGATGTAGGAATGATGGAGGAGTGATGTTGGGTGATGGAGGGATGAAGGAGGGATGATGGAGGGATGATGGAGGGATGAAGGAGGGGTGATGGATGAATGATGGAAGAATGTTGGAGCGGTGATGGAGGGATGATGGTAGGATGATGGAGGAGTCATGGAGGAGTGATGAAGGGGTGATGGAGGGATGATGGAGGGTGATTGTGGGATGGAGGAGGGATCATGGAGGGGTGATGGAGGGATGATGGAGGGATGAAGGAGGGATGATCGAGGTATGATGGAGGAATGATGATGGAGGGGTGATGGAGGATGGGCCCGGCACAGACGCTGAATGCTGAATGGGTCTTCATGTGCCTCTGAGCATCCCTGCCAAGGGTTCCATAAGTGGCTGTTGCTAGCTAAGTTCTGGAGCAGGTGTGATTTTGTCAAGTGCCCTAAATGGGCCACAAGAGGAGGTCAGCTGAGAGGCCTCAGAATTGGGGCTGGGATTAGGGTGAGAAGAGTGAGGCACTCACCTCAGCTGCAAAACTTAAGGGGGCACTGAAAAACTCAACCATCATGAGAAATAATATCCTAGTGCAATGTTTAGAAAATCAAAATTAATGCAGACAAATCCAGAAAGAAGTAAAACACTGAAATTTAAAGAAAGATAGGGGCTGTGGACTGCACAGATCCCCCTCAAATTCATATCTGGAAGCCATACCCACGAGATGGCTCTCTCTCTGCTTTGTGAGGACATAGCAAAAGGGCAGCCAGCAACAAGCCAGAAAGACAGCCCTCACATGAACCGCATCCCGCAGGACCTTGATCTGGGACTTCCAGCCTCCAGAGCTGTGAGAAAATAATTCTCTGTTGTTGAAGCTGCCCAGCCTTCACTACGGCAGCTGAGCTCACTAATCAGTTTCTGACAGTGCTGTGCTGGGCGTCTTAGAGCCCGAGGCAACAGGAAAAATGTCTGTCCCTGTGTACATAATTTTATGTTATTTTTAATGGTTAATTTTTTTCAGAACATTAAAGATGCTGAAAAGGATTAAGTTTTCTTCCATTAAAGCCAGGACAGTAAAAATCTAATTAGTTCTGTCTTGGGTAAAAATAAGATATTTAGAATTAAAACAATGTTGTACATTTTAATACCTTTATTGTCCAATTTTCCAATAGTTTTTCAACACTTGAATGTTCTGGCAATAAAAACCCAACCCTGAAAGATACACAGCACCACGTAAACAGGGGTGTCCATTTTTCCTTTTGTGTCAGGCGTCAAGATTGCTTGGAACGGTACTTCTCAAAACTTACGATTCTTCTAAGTTTTCTTTTATTGCTTGTTTGTTTTACTTTTCCTTATTACTAAAGTAATTCATACCCATGAAAAAAATAATAATCTGGAAGCAACACCTGAGTAGAAGGGACATATATTACCCCACTCACTCAGAAAAATGCTAGGGTTAATCTTGAGTCCGACGTTTCATGTTTTCGTCTCTGCTCACGAATGTTAAGAGAAGAGGACCCTCTCCTGATGCTCCGGAGGGTGGACTCTGTCTGAGCAAGCTGCTGCCCCTCTGTCCCTCTCTTGGTTGCCTGTGGGAGGTGGTGGGGTTGGAGGGAAGCTAGACACACGGGGGTCGGGGAATGGCTGAGCTCTTCCTCTCCTTGGGGGAATCCAACCACCTCCAGCAAGCTGTGCTCTGGTAAGTTTCATCCCTCTGTGCCGCACCCACCACCTCTGCCTTGCGTCAAACAAGCCAGTGCACGTCAGGGAGCCCACTGTCCCGACGGGAAAGGGGTCTTGTTATTGACCCACAAGTTAACAAACCATATCTAGGGACTTTCCTGGTGGTCCAGTGGTTAAGACTCTGTGCTCCCAATTCAGAGGGCACGGGTTTGATCCCTGGTCGGGGAACTAAGATCCCACGTGCCACACGGCATGGCCAAAAGAGAAACAAAAACAAAGTATATCTACACACACACACACACAGAAATAAAACACAACATAACAGAAAACCCCCCTCAAAAACCCTAGTTGATTGAAGATACTCAATTTTGACCAAATCACCTTTTCAACCAAATTTCTGGGTGGTCAGCATGTTTTTGACCACGTTGTTTTAAATCAAAAGACCAGGAGCCCTCCCATAATGAGTCACCTTTAAATAAACAGCTCTAATCAACTTTCTTGTCTATTTATCTGGTATCAGGCAGCTACCAGACTGGTGGTTTTTTTTCTACCTTGTCTGCCAGAGAAAGAAGTTTTGTGAACAGACCCTCAGAAGCCTCCAGAATTCTCATCTTTTCTCATGAGACCTTAATCACTGAGGTCTGGGTTGTGCCTGCAATTCAGTGTATGGGTCACTGTTTTGGTCCCAGGATGACCTGTGGGCAGAGCTGAGGCTCACGTGTGCTGGGTGTGGCTGACACGTGTGTACCTGGGCGTGCTCCTGGCTGGGCACGGCACTCAGACCCGTCGCCGCCATGTACGTGCTGCCGATGGTCTTGATCTTTTCAACTCCACTGAACTTTGGCTTGGACAGCAGCTGGGGGGCAATGACAATCACACAGTTACTCAGTCGGCTGCTGACCCCAGGCCAAGCATTTTCTAGAGACATTCTCCAATCCTAGTTCAGTCACAGGAACATGATACGGATTATTCACCCTTCGACCTTGGGCATCGTGGGGAAAGAACATTCACGCATCTCACAAAGGGCATGTCCTTGGAAAGATATGCAGTATAACGATTTACTTCCAGCTAACATGAATTACCTTTTAGAATTTGCTAGTGAAGGAAACGGGATAAATTATGATGTGAGTGATAATGGCCTCAAATAAACTTCCCCACTCTGTGTTTGAAAGGTCTAAATATAAAATCATGATTCAGAGAGTGAGGTCTTCCCTGCATGGTGAGGGTGAATTATGATCAACTGTAGTGCTGAGGATTGACTTTTGCCCTCTGAAAACCTGGAGTGGAGGGAATAAATGGCCCCTCTCATCAGCCCTGACCGTAATATTCTTTGCCCCAGTTTCTGGCACCAGTAATCAGTTTCCTACTGGGGTCCTCCTCATCTACTACGTTAGACCTTGGGGTGGGATGGAGGAAAGGTAAAAATAAGAAGCTGTAGGAAAGGGAAAGACTGGATGGAGAGAGCAAATGAAGGAAACTCTGGAAGGTTCCGTATCTGCTCAGCAGGACAAAGGTACGAACAGAAGACTGGGAACATCTTCTAGACCCTTCCTTGGTACTCCTGCTTTCAGAGGAGATTCGCTCAAGATCACATGTCAGAGAATCTAAGATAAGTGAGCAAATCCCATGATCACATCTCCATGAGCAATCCAACCTGAAAGAATGGTCACTAGTGCTAGAGAGCATTTATTTTACCGAGGGGCAGCTGGAGGAAATGTGCCAACATTTTTCACTGTGAACCCTGCACAACAGTGAAAATCTCTACTTGTCATTACTTCACCATGAGTCTTGATTCAACCTCATGGTGACAGTGGTGGTAGCAGAGAAATGCACAGGTCCCACAAGACGCTTAGAAGGTTGGCCTGAAACCATCATATTATATAATTTCATCACTGTGTTTCAAAATTCCATCAATCATGATGAACCTATGTTCACTGATGTCAATTTTCCTATATTTGCAAAATATTGTTAAAAATGGTATAACAACAATATCTTTCAAACCAGAGGTCTGTTTGTTCTTACTAGAAAACAAAGTGCATTGTTTCCTTTGTAGGCAGAAAATTGAAAATTGACACCTATTCCAATACCTAAGATGTACACTTTGTCCCTTCTAAAATATATTCTACCACATTCATATTGCTTTTTCAATAATAAAGCATGCCATCCATGTACACTTCAAATTGATATCTGACATAGACCTTGGAGTTTGCACAGGCACACATGCAAATAATCTACTATCTTTTTTATGTATAAAGAGATGGGCAAGTATTTTCCTTGGAGTTCAAGCCTTTCAAGAAAATTCATGGGCATGCTGGAGAGATATTTTATGGAACAGATTTTGGTAGTTGTTTATAGAAATCATATTAGCTTTAAAAATAATATGTGTTTGCCTCACCAAAATTAGTCAGTGACCTAAATAGAGCAAAAAAGCTTAATGCCAATGACCAGAAATTTTGTCAAAGGACAAGTTTTAAGATATGCCATGATGTTGGACTAACTTCAAATGTGCCAGTCCAGAGGAACACCAAAGGATGGGACTGGGGCCAGCCCTGCCCATCAAGGGTAAGTACGTACATCGTCAAAGTCGGCAATGATCTCGTTTAGGAGCCGAAGGCATTCCAAGCCCTCCTTGTTCACATCCGATTCTGTATAGAATTCTTTGAAATCCGGAATGGAGGCAAACATGACGCAGACACAGTCATAGGACTGGTGGTATAAATCCTGCCCAGGAGAAAAGGAAGAGCTGAGCACTAGGAAACCTTTTAAGCAAACATGCTCCTAATGGAAGTGTTTCTTTACGTTAAGACTGGTAAAGAAATCACCTAGGGTCCACTCCACCTGCTCCACCCTGGTCCCAGGCCCATTTTAGGCACTGGCCATTGATCACAGGTGAAGGCTTCTAGTGAGCTGGATGCAGGCTGAGAATCGTCAACACTGCACTCCCACTGTCACTACCAGTTAGTATGAGGTGCCCTTCCGGTTACCCCTCTCTGCTATCTCTATCGTAGACAATGACAAGAGACTATAGACTTCTCACTTAGGAAAAAACAACAATAACATTCTTTTAACAACTAAAGGGAAACAAAACGATTTCCCAAGCTACTATATTGTCCTAAAGTGACTCATTATGGCTACATTCTTTGGATTGAAGGCTTCATGAATTTTCCTCTTCAGCCTGTCCTGAAAGGAGTAGATGAAACTCATCATGTTACTTCTGAATTACACCAGAGAGAACTAGCGAAATTCCTCAGGCTACTTATTCTATTGTATTAGACACCAGAAATATTTGTTCGGGATTTCCTTTTATTTTTAAATAGACTAGAGTCTAAACTAAAAGTCTAAACTTTCAGAGAGGAAAATTACAATGTCTTGTAAATACAATTTCAAGGTGTTTCCACACATAATTTTCCCCAGCATATAGTGAAACCTTCAAGTTCAGTGGAGATTTCTTAAAGGAAGCGTTATTATGTGGGCATGGGGGCTGGTCCTGGGCGGGAAGATCTGCTCTCTCACTGGTGCTGGTGCATCAGGGCCCTTGGATGGCCTGTCCCGGGCAGAATGGCCAGGCGTCAATGTGGGCATGCTGCATCACGGGAAACACTCCCTCCACCAGAAAATGTGAGGAGAGTTCTGTCACACAAGATGGCGACCTCTGAGTGGAGGAAAGAAAGCTAGCGGCTGATGTTTCCTGTGTGCCTGGTGGATGGAAAGAATCTACCCTACGTGGATGTTACCAGTGTGCTCTGCTCTCTGCAGCACTCAGATGAATCCCTTAGCAGGGAGTGAGCACTTCAACAGCACCATAACTCCAAGGTTTGGTGGCCTCTCAGAAAAACCATTCTTCCTCCGCTGACGTCTCATGACACACACATCGGGGCAATGGCAACCCACGGCAGGTCACAACCACTTCCTGGGAAAGACAGACTTGTGTCATCTTCCTGTTCTTAGGGCCAACCACCTGGTAGTGCCTTCTGCTACTGCCTTACAATCTCTATAAAATACATGAACAATAGAAATAGAATCAAGGTTTTTCTTTTGTATTCTGCTCCCAATACGGTTGACTTGGTTCTTTGCGCAGACCTGTACTTCCCCTCTCTGAAAAGTTGTTTTTGTGAACACTCATATCCTCAGAAGACGACCTGTGGAATGTATGATTGCCAAGCTTAGGTTCCAGTAATGCTGACCCAGCCAGGGTGTCAGGGTAATAGGGGAGAGAAAAGCCCCTAGAAGCCTCTTCTAGTTAAAAAGGGCAGTTTCATAAAAGTAGTATAAACTCCACTGACTTCTCTACTCTTAAGGAAAAGGGCTACATCTAGCAAGGCAAGGATATATTTTCTGTACCCTGCATTTCTCCACTGTCTGCTGACATCAGCCAGAGTGACCATCTGGGGAATGATGATGATGACAAGAATACACACAATAATCACCAGCACTGACTGAGTGCCCACTGCATGCCAGGATGCCCACCCCTCTGAACTCTCCACCAGCATTAACTTGCCCCTGACTACAATCTTAGGAAGCTGGTATTTTTATTCTCAATCTACAGATGAGGAAACTGAGGCACAGAACAGTTACAATACTTTCCCAAGGTCACAGTTACCAAGTCTGATGCAGAGGTCACTCTTATAAATGCTACACTTTATACTTTACCCTGCATTTCCTGGATGACCAGAGAGGGTGCTGCCTGGACTTGGGGCAGCATGGGGTCTCGTATCACTTGTAGGTCATGTCACTTTGCCTTTCTCCTTTCCCCTAGGGTCTTTAAGTGTATCTGGGGATGGGAGATAAGGAAATGCAAGACTGAACTGACTGAAAGTTTGGATATGAGGGCTGATTTTAACCACACTTGTTTGGAGTCTAATAAAACATCTTCAGGTTGACACTCAAAATTGTCCTCTGAACTCTTGCCCCAGGACACCTAGGTTGTTGGAGCTGGAAGAGGTCTGATGGGTCATTTAATTCCATGGTCTTCAAACAGGAATGCCTGGGAGAGTCACCAATGGGACTTTCAAGAAGGTGACACCTGGGCTGCCCAATGACCAACTGAACCTTGCCCCTGGAGTGGGCTCCAAGCATGTGCATCTTTTTGTAAAACTCTATGAGTTTTCCTGCTGTGCAGCCTTGATTAAGAATCACGGGACAAATGAAGAATTGTTAAGTCAGGGGAGTTTGGTGACACACCAAGGCTCCCACTGACTTAGGGACCAGGACTAATCTCTGGAGTCCTGGTCTGGCACTCCACAGGCCATGAGTGCTACTGGGGCCTTGGACTGCAAAATGCTCACCCACCCTCTTTGACAAATGGGTCACTTGGAGCTTTGAGGAAACACCAAGGGTGAGTGGGGATTTCTGACCCCCTAGTTCCTGGCTCAGGGCTTCCACAGGGCTACGCTTGAGAATCAGGGAAACTTCACAAATGGGAAGCTTTACAAATTCACTAGAGCTAATGAAACATGCAGGGCTTAGAGCCATACCCTAAACTCATGAGAGGTTCCCTCAGGTCTTTGGGTTGCGCTTGGGGCCAGAGAGAACCACAAGCTGATTGGCTGATGACCCGAGCTTATCTTATACTTCCAGAGGATCTGGGGTGAGGGTAGGGCAGGTAGGAAGCCTTGGAGGAGATTTTGGAATTCAGGGTCTAGCACGGGTGACCCTTGTCCAGAACATAGATGCCAACAAGAATCTCGCTGAGCTTTAGAAGTGGAAACTTAGATGCCATTTCAACATTCACTCACATGTAGCCATTCTGCAAAACAAGCTCAAGTTATGGCAGAATCATCACAAAGCAGCTGTATTTCTGTGCACACTGTCCTTTGCAGTTTATTGAGCGGGACTTCAGTTCTTTCCCAACTCTGGATGAAAACTTGGGACAACCCCATGACTCTTCTTGTCATTCTCAGGTAACAGGAGTCCTCTCATCAATAATTTAAGTGTCCAATCTAACGAGAAGTCAGAACTCAGACCCCAGTGGAATGTGTGGCTTTTCTCCTTCCCCAGTGTGGGCCTGCTGGGTGATGGAGGAGTGTCTGCAGGGTGGGAAGGGGGCACGGTTGGCTTCTACTCTCTCTCTCCTCCTCATGCTTCTGGTCTGACCCTCCCCAGCTGCCTAGCCAGGTTTTCCAAAGCACCCAGGGGTGGAGAACAGGGGAAGAAAGAAGGGTCTGTTGGAGGAGGGACGCGTTCCATTAACTACATCATGCTCCCAGGGAACTTAAACCTGGTGGACATTTTCATGGGTTATCTGAAGACTCTCCGTCACTTCCCCCCAATATGGGACATCCTGCCAAGGTTCTCTTGATCTGGACCACACACTCCGCTCCTACTTGTGACTACTCTCTCTGCCCCGGGCTTTCTGGTTAGTCTTCTAGCTTCTCTCCTGGGGCCCATTCCCCACTCCAAGCAGCTTTTCAAAACAGGATCTAAAATGACCCCATGCCAACTGTTTTTCTCTGGCTTGGTCCCTGGAAACATTCAGCAGGCTTTGCCCTCCCAAACCCTCACAGTCCCATTACATCCCCACCTGCAGCCCCCAACTCTCTTGGGCCAGACACTCCAATAAGCCCCTGCCCTCTGCATTCAGGAAACTACATGTCATCTGTGTCCCCCAGATGGAGTTGCTGCCCCAGGACCACATAGGGGCCCAAGTTGTAGGTACACATCCCAAGCTGAGTGGCTATGGTCTATTTATGAGGCAAGAAGTAAAGGGAGGATTCCCCATGTCCCTTTAGGAGGGGGCTCGCTTCTCACTATATTCTGTCCCAAATCCCTTGTCCAACCTCTGCTCTCTCAGCCCTCGTGTCCCTGAGAGTGAAGGATCGAGAGCTGTGTAGCTCTTGCATTTGTAAATTCTGCACACTCTTTAGCACCCCTTTTGGAATATGACACCTACTGTCTCTTGGGCTCATGGGCTGACATTCACTTTAGCGTGCTGTTACATAGACACACAGGCACGCACAGCCCCCCATGAGGGCCTGCCAGGTGCCAGGCTTCATAGCAGGTAATGGGGTCACAGAGACGGACAACGCAAGCCCTGCTCTAAGGAGCTTCGAGTCTAGTTGGAGAGAGAGTGCAAATACAAGGACAGGAAAACAAAGTGTGGTTGGTGCTGCTTGCACCCAGGTGTGGAGACGTCTGCTTGGTGTGCCCTAGGAAGTTGCCGGAACTTGCCACTAGCTTGGGGCTCCAAACTCCGGGACCAGCGCTTTCTCCTGCTGACTCAGGCCATAGTGAGGAGGCCATAGTGATCCTCCCACCTTTCACATCCCCCCTCCGTCCCCAGTTGTCAGCTAACACCTAATTTATTCAGGCGAGCACAAAAGCATCTCTGAAAACCTGTGGCTTTCTAGCCTGACTCTGTAAGGAATGCGTTGAGGGAGCTGCCTGGGTGTTGGGAGGTTAGCTGAGAAGGGGGAGCGTTTGTGTGCCTGGCAAATTCCCCTGTACCCGCATTGACACCTGTGTCTTGTTTTGATCAAGGCTCAGCTCTCCCGCAGTGAGGCTGCGTGGCTCAGAATCACACATAACCCTGACCACCGGGGACTCGGCAAAGGGTCGACAAAATGCAGTCTTTTCAACAAGTGACCAAAGCTGGCTGGGACATCTGTTCAAGGGACCTTTCTGGCATGTTCCTGCCAAAACACAGCCATCTGGAGAGTAGGCTTTGTAAACCAGTGGGGCTCTGTCTGGGCCACAGATCTCTGTACCAGGGTCTGAACGGCTTGAGGGCCTGGACCTGGTCAGGACAGTCAGCAGCTGGTGGAGAAGCTTGAGGATGTTTTGAGTAAAACCAGTGCCCTGAGGGAGGAAGAAGAGGGCTCGCAAAGGTGGACACAGCAGCTCTCTGCCCACAGGCCCGGGACACAGGTGCAGTGAACAGTTTTAAATAGAAATAAAAGATCTTTTCGGAATTATCGTGATTAAATCATTCTTTACTCTGTATTTCTGAAGGAAAACGAGTTTCCTCTGTAAGTGCATGCGACGGGTAGGAGAATCAAAAGGCTCTTTGTGAACATGGGTCCTGGCCAAGGTCATAGGTCATGTTTCCAAGGAATGTTCCAGAAAACCATGGAACATTAACCATTACTGTGGGACTGAAAGCCACACTCCTGTCTACCGCATGCTTTAAAAATAACCCTGGTCCAGCCTCTGCATTCAGAAGCTGTGAGTGCTCAGCCCACACCACAGAGAAGGAGCGAGGGAGGTGATGCCATCAGATGAGGGTACAGCGCAAAGCGATTATGTGCGTTTTGCTGTCCACGCTAGTCAGGCCCTGAAAAGCTGTGGGAAGGCGCCTCCCGTGACACATATTGATAAGTTCCAGGAGGCGGTGTTCTCAAGTTTTGCATAAGTTTGGGATATTTGCTTCAAAGATGACTAAAATTGAGTGTTTCCTGAATGCCAGGCACTGCTCTAAAAGTTTCGCATGAATTATCGCTTTTGAAATTAGTTATAGCCTCTGTGAGGATGGAGCCCGAGGTCCCACAACTAAGAAGTGCCAGGCCCGGGACAATCGCTTTGCTCTCAATGGCCAAGCAGGGCCCAGTGGGTCAGGAAAGCTGGCCAGAGTCCAGGAACCCTTCTTGTCCCAGCGTTGACTGTGCTCTGTCACGCCCAGTTTGGGTCTGGAATCCTCCAGAAATAATCCTCTTCCAGGATCCGCGTGTTTGACGATGGGCAGAACTTTCCCTCGCAGAGGAATTAGGGAAGGAGACAGGGGGAGGGAGAGAGGGAGAGAGGGAGAGAGGGAGAGAGGGAGAGAGGGAGAGAGGGAGAGAGGGAGAGAGGGAGAGAGGGAGAGAGGGAGAGGGAGAGGGAGAGAGAGAGAGAGAGAGAGAGAGAGAGAGAGAGAGAGAGAGAGATAAAGAGTGCACACGCGCGTGCATGCAGGGCGCATCAATACGGCCCTGACAGTGAGGGGGGCCAGCAGCCTGGACCATGTCCACGCTATTAAACAGAGGAGGTCAAACACCTCAGCCTGCCTGGCCTGGGATCACAAGCTTAGGATGACACATCCCCAGGTCAGCGAAGTGGGTTCTTTTGCCCAGGGGACAGGAAGGGCTGACTGTGACAGAAGGTAGGCATCCAGCCTGTCGGGAAGTCAGAGGGATGGGGCAGAAGCCTACCATGCACTCAAAGGAGTCTCTTGGTAATAACCTGGTTATAAGCATTTTGGAAAAAAAACCCAAAAACAAAACCGTCCTTTCTGAGACTCATGGTGGGAGCCATCAGAACCTTTAGGCAGGGGGCTAGGGGCTGTCCTTCTCCTTCAGACCCTTTCTTTATGGGGCTTCTCTTCTGCACTGAGGATTCCCTGTGAGGACCAGAGCAACAGACTCTCCTTCACCACCGGTCTGATCTTGAGCAGCGACTGGGCGGCATCTCTGTCCTGCTGAGCAGACGTCAGGCTGCCCTGACCGCAGGCTGCCCGATGGGGCCCGCTGTAATTTTTTAATCTCCAACAGTTACAGTGGCTGCTTGAGTAGCTCCCTCCCCTCCCCAAATATTTAACCTAACCAGCAAAAACTGGCAGTAAAATCTGGAAAGTCACAGCCCAGGGGAGTTCTGTGTTGTCTGATGAAATACAGAGGCTTTTGCAGCCCACAGTTGTGCAGAATGAAGAGATGGTTTCAAGGACGGTCTCATCGGTCTGATGCCCCCGATTTAAGATTCAGTGTGTGTCGCTCTTCCCTCCTGAGCAATGTGAGGTCAGCAGCTAGAAAGTGCAAATCTAATGACGTCCAGGGTATCGGGGTTCCTAAGCGAAAACCGGGGACCTCTAATATGCAATAAGGGAACCTGGAGCTGTTCGTGGCAGTAAGCGTTTGAAGAGCTTTGGAACTGAGCTCTTGTTCATTTTCCTATGGGAAAATGAGGCTGCCTGGGTCAGGGGTGTGTTTCCTGAATGAAGGAATAAGCTGGGAGCTTGGTGAATGGGTGCTGACTGTCTGCGGGGGAAATCATTTTAGCGCCTAAGTCAGGTTCCCATTCACACACAGGCATGATGTGGCCATGGACGAGGCCCCCAAGGAATTCACCTTCTTGATCTGACAAATGAGGCAACAGAATCCAGAGCTGATTTCAACGAAACGCGCTGATTCCTACTTTGTCTCGGAAAAGTTCCCAAACTGCTGGCGCAGTGAGGTGGTGCCTGTTCCAGGGTTCAAGCCCACCGGGTGGTGCTGCCCTGACGCTGCAGCCTTCCTCACGGACCCCACGTGGGCGGTGAAGGCTGTAGAAGACACTGTGTGTGTTCTTAAACTCGCAGCACTGATGAGGAAACTTGGAGGAAAATGTCACCCCCATCTTGGGAGCACCCATGACGTGCTAGTCGCAGAAGGGTCACTGGCCTGGCACACAGTAGGGCCACTCGGTAAGTGGATGAGTCCATTGGTGCTTTGGTGCTGCCTGCCCACCAGCTATGTCCCACCTGCATGGATGTGGGACTCCGGGTCCTGCTCTATCAAATGCCCACCTCAGCTGGAGGGATGGATGCTCAGTGTGACATGTAACATCCCACACTCTACCTAAGAATTGTGCACAATTCCCCTTTGACTCGTGGGGAGACGGGGCTCAGGCTGAGGAAGTAGCTCACATTACCGTGACAGAAAATGTTGGGACAAAGGTTCAAGCCCATGCTGTCCACCTGTGGGTTTCACTCTACATCCCCATCTGCTTTTCCTTATGATTTCCAAAGGGGCAACTGTGTTCAGAGGCCTGCTTAGAATAAGTCAAGCAAACAGGAATGAATAGAGAGAACAGACGATCCCCCTGGTCTGGCCTAGGGAGACGTCAGGAGGGGGCAGAAGAGGTCACCAAGTGCTGTAGGGCTGAACCCGGGGCCTTTTAAGGTCTTGAACGAAGCACTGTCCTGTCGTCTGGACAGAAGCAGCCCCTTGAAGCCTGGAATGGTCTTTTTCTCCCTCTCTACAGCCTGCATCTCTCTGCCAGTTTCTAGCACTTTCTTTTCTGGTTCAGAAGTCACTTGCTCACAGTGGTGGACTTTCTGGACTCCTGCATTTACGCAGTTAGCACCTTTGGAGAAAATAGGATTCTGTCCCCTCCTGGGCCAGTTCATCTCTGTAACCAGGCCCAGCACCAGCCTGACCCAGGGCAGGGGCAACAGATGAATTTATAACCTGAATTGACAGCTAGACATATAGACACAAACAAGCTCTTAAACTGCTAATGAAAACAGATGGTTCCTTTTTAATAGATGTAATGATTTCACTGTCTGTGACCAAGAGGTAAATAAGTTGCTGAATAACCTACTGAAAGAAAACACCAGGAGAAGAAATAGAGAAGTGAATGGTGGGACCTGCTGGGGCCCCTGGACTGGCTCACCATGCCTAGCATGCTTCCAGAAAGACCAGAGTGATAAGGTCCAGTCCCTGCCCACCACCTGGCGCTTTCTTCTCAATGTCAACTTTAAATATGTCACAGATAAATACCGTTCCAAGCCTTCTCACTTGGCTGCTCTGTCCATCAGTGTCATCAAAGTTCAGCTTATCTATTAACGAGTTCATCCATCTACAGGTTTCCGGATCCCTCATCCATTCCCAATCCTCACTGAACATTTCCTGAGAACGGGGATTGCACCTCATACAGCTCTGAAACTCCACAGCACCAAACACAGGTCATTCACTCAGTGGGTGCTCAAATGCATGTTTCTTAAATTAACAGAGTCCCACTGTAGATACATCTGCTGACTCTTGTAATTTGGTTACATTAAAGAAAATTCATGCCATTTCATTTCATAAGCCACTTCAGCATTGAAACAACATGCCAATCTCGTCAACTCTAGTTAAATATCCATCCCTTTAGATGCTCCACGAAAATTCCCTTTTCTAGCCATTCAAATGGATGGTCTCAGGTCTTTGATGTGTCCTTGTGTGGCTAACTCCTAAATTCTATCTCATATCTTTGAAATTCTAAGACCCTTAAAAGGCTCTCAGGGAAGTCATGAGCCATGGAACAGTGGAGTGTGGGATGCATGGTGTGATTTTGCTTCTTGATTTGGCCTTGATGGCACGCTGGTAAGGAAGCATCCTCCCACACTAGGCAGAGGGTGGTGACCCCTTTTGTGACATATTTGGAACCCCAGTGCCTCATATTGTACGTTCAGAACTTTACATGATTGGGGAAGAAAAACTAGGAAGAATGAATCAACTTCATGCTAAGATGTTCATAGGCGAGTCTAACTCACTATTCTCAGTTGATCTCTATACGGCCAGTCAATATACTCTTGAAAATGGAAACGTTCAGCCCAATGTCGAGTATTTTGAACACTGACATGTTTGAAGTGCCACAGGCCTCCAGGTCACTGCTGGGAGATTTTGGCCCTCACCAGCCCACGCCCTTCCCTGGCTAGCAGCCCCGCCTCTCCCCATCAACCCCGCCTCTCTTCACCAGCCCCGCCCCTCCCCATCAGTCCCACCTCTCCCCATCAGCCCAGCCTCTCCCCATCAACCCCACCTCTCCCCATCAGCCCAGCCTCTCCCCATCAACCCCGCCTCTCCCCACCAGCCAAGCCTCTCCCCTTCAGCCCAGTCTCTCTGACCTCATTCTTCAGGCTCCTGGCCAGGAAGTGCTCAGCCACGTGTGCAGGGAGCACGTTCTCCAGCAGTACGCGGTTCAAGTTCTCCATGGTTTCTATCTCCTCTCGCTCTTTTTTGAACTTGTTCTTCCATAAGAAGTCTAACCTACAGTAATATTCATTCTGTTACAAGAGGACACAGAGGTAAAGAAACAATAGGCATCTTGTCCTGCCAGAGAGTGGAGGTTTTAAAGAGAAAATAAAAAGAATGAAACAAACCTAAAAAAGAACCCCCCCCAAATGGAATTGTCACCCTCCCTACCAAGCCCTCAGTTGCCCTCAAATGTCTCTCATTTCACCCTCCAACATGGATATCCAAAATGCAAATTTGGGAAAGAACCAGCCTCAGAAACAGAGAAAATAGCTATACTGAAGCCTTGAAAGACAAAAATGACATGAAAGCTTCTTACATAGTCATGTTAATAAATGGTGGCTTGAATTATTTTTTGAAAAGAGCTGTGATAGAATATAAATAATGAATAAAAGAAAAATGGAAAATATTTTAGTAGAGAGAGTGCATTGTTTCATGATTTGCATTTAAAAAATAATAGTGTTCATTTGTGGCAGTTTGCCTTTAACAGCTGAAAATCAGTTTTCCTCTACCACAAATTATGTAATTAAGTATACATTGAAAAGTATGTGTTTTTTCATTTGGGATTGCACTATACTGAGAGAATGACATTATATTTAGACAAAAGTTCATTTTGATATAATTTAATTAAGATGGTGCCTGCTAGTAAAAAACATATGTGTTCATGCTTTATAATGTATTAAAATTCAATGTTTTTAAAAATCAGCTGTTATTAACATTGTAGAAATAGAGGCCCATTTACTGTCACAGGGCCTCTTTGGCTTGTCATCATTTTGTATCTGCTCTGATGTATATAATTTAATATAATGAAATAGCCTTGAATGAATCTTCCTGTAACAGAAGGGCCTAATAGAGAGTGTATTTCAGCACAGATAGTAGTTATTGACAAATACATGCAAAGAAGAACTAAATGGAGGGAGTGTGTTTTATTGGTTTGCTTAGCTATACCCATGACAGCAGGAAGCAAAATAAAACACACGTGAATGGCCTCTCAGGCACAGAGTGCAATTTCAAAAAATAATTCACCATTTGAAACCTGAAAGAACAATGATCATTCACTGAAATTAGGTTTGCTTCAAACTAGGTATGATATATTCAAAAATTCTCCTCCTCTGGGGAGGCACTTATTTTTAGCTCATATAACAAGACATTTTTTTAAAAAGATCACAAAAGAGATAGTTTAAAAGTTTGCTTATATTAAAGTTTTACATTACTGACACATTTTCCACATTCTGTATTTATAGAAATCATGCTATGCACGTACTGGAAAAGGCCTCTCCCTTGGAGAACAGATTATTTAGATATTTTGTGGGGGGATAAACTAGTGGTGTGGCCGGTATTAAACTAAAATAACAGAAGCAATCTACGGTGATGGCATCGAGAAGACACAGGTATACACCGAAGATCAGATAAAAATGAAACATGAGATGAAGCCATGGAGCCAGTTAAGGCAGGCAGCAAGCCCAATTCGTGTAAGTTTGAAAGGTTTTCGTAAAGCTCGTGAAGAGTCGCTCAGGTTTTCTGAGGGACTGCTACTGTACCACGTGCAAGCATTCTTTAAGTCTCCTACTAAAGGAATCGGAGCACTTTGGGACCAGCTACATTGGATTGAGAGTGACCTTCTGACAAATCTTTCCCCCTCACCTCCCCAACCAGTGCAGTCTGCTGCAGAACCCTTGCCTTGAGGCGCAAGGACCTTAAAAACTCATGTGCGGTCCCTCAAAGGAAGACAAATGTTTTTATCCCAAACCAGTTGTAATGGGCTTAATCATGTCCCCCAAAAGATCGTTCCAAGTCCGAACCCCGGTATCTGTGTGTCTGTGACTTCTCTGGAAATAGGGTCTCGGCAGATGTAATGAACTTAAGGATCATCCTGGATTTAGGGTGGGCTGTAAATCCAATGACTGATGTCCTTACAGGAGAAAAGAGAGGGAGATTTGACACAGAGACCCGGGGAGGCTGCGTGAGGAGATCCAGCCAGGGGTGGGGAGAGCTGCTTCCTCCGGGACCCTGACTCAGGGTGGGAAAGCGCTCTAAGGACTTTGTGACACTTCAACTAAAACAGCAGCCCTGCTCCATGACCTCCAGTCCTCACATCACCTCCCATCTCTCAGATTCCATCTGGGGCTACTCCCCAAATGCTTAGGGGCCCAGATCCCACTCAGATGTGGAATTTGTCTTCATGAGCTCTGGCGTGATGGGAGAGAGAACAGGAAGAGTCTTGAGAGGGCGTCCAGGCCGCATCTGGGACCCCCGCGCGCCTGTCTGCTGTGTTTCACGTCCTACCACAGCCTCGAGGGCGTCCCGTGCTCTGTCTAGTTCTGAAAAGTACCTGAGGAACTGGGCTTACACCTTTCTGCGAGGACAGAAGTGGTCTCTGGGCAGGGGCGCAGGTAGCGTGTGGTTCCACTTTCTCTGGGATCCTCAACTCTTGTGCACAAGGACCTCGGCCTCACTCTCAGGCACTAGGTTGCCACTGCCCGGTTCCTACTCTGCATGAGCCCACCTAGGATGCAGACCCTTGATGGCAGGGGGCTGCCCTTTAAACCTGGGTGAAATACAGGGGATCTTTCTTTGTCAAAAGAGGCCCTTGGGCTTCCCTGGTGGCGCAGTGGTTGAGAGTCCGCCTGCCGATGCAGGGGACACGGGTTCGTGCCCCGGTCCGGGAAGATCCCACATGCCGCGGAGCGGCTGGGCCCGTGAGCCATGGCCGCTGAGCCTGCGCGTCCGGAGCCTGTGCTCCGCAACGGGAGAGGCCACGACAGTGAGAGGCCCGCGTACCGCAAAAAAAAAAAAAAAAAAAAAAAAAAAAAAGAGGCCCTTGAGTTGGCTTGCGTTTCTGTCACAAACTAGATTTCAGTACAGAGAGTGGTACTGTACTGTCGCTCTTGTCTAGGATGTGTTATGTTTTCACTAAGGTTTCTGAGATGCCTAGAGCAATATTTAGTATAGTCATTTTCTTAGAAAGCAAGTACATTGCCATCGTTTCAAAAATGATGGTCATGGGTCAGGGGAGCCATTAGGACAAATGATAACAAAAATAAGTTGCAAAAAGTCTGTGCTATTATTTAAAACATATTCGGAAAAGAGGTAACTCTGAGGCCATGGATTCTTACAACACTTGACAACCTTATTTCAAATATCAGACATTTGTTTATAATACAGTTGTATTTCCGGAAGGGTGTGCAGAGGCACTGTGTCACAGACTTCACAGTTCTTGTTATCCCAGAAGACTTGGGACCTCAGTAAATCATTCACTTAATGAGTTTGGACTGAAGGTCAGCCTTCCGGCTCACCTTGGTATATCCTTGGTTCTAGTTAAAGAGTAACTGTGAACACAATTAATCCTGCAGGGATTACTATTCTCTAGGCCTCTAGATGTACATACTACTTATCATTACACTAGTGACACGAAAGGAAACCGGTACCAGCGCTATCATGTTAAATGAATGCCTGGCCATAATACTGCATACTTTTGATTCTTTATTTAAATCATTTAGGGAGTAACTGATCAGTGAGCAGGGATTCGACAACATTTGTGTAGGGGTATTGCCTGTATATTATCTCAGTGATCAACAAAAAAAGTTGGGAAAATTCAATTTGATTCTAGGTAATTAAAATATATTGCTGTGAAGAAATCTGAGTGATCATTCTAGTAGGAGAAACTGCCTAAGAATGCAGAACCTAGCATGTGCCGGGGACAGAGGTGGGGAGGGGGATGGGGGGACCGGGGTCTTCTGAGCTCTGCATCAGGACCACAGCGTAGCTCTAGGGAGATTGGTGAGAGCTGCACTGGGAGCTCCAGGGAAGGATGCCCCTCGCACTTCCCCGGGAAGATGGAAGAGGATGGATGGCATTCCCGGGTGCTGGACTGACTGTCACAGATCTGGTCTCTGCTCTGACTGTGCGATTATTAGCAGCTTCCTCCTGGTGAGAATGGAAGGCAGACCCAAACTCCCCAGCTGATAGTTTGCCTCTCAGATAACTGTTTAGAGATGTGTATATAATTTAATTGGCATTGCCTCTTCCCTGGTTATCTCCACATAAATCACTTCTTGGTTTCATGCTATCCATCAAAGAACTTAAAACAAACTTTGGCTGAGGCAGAGCTACCTGGTGTGGGATGAGTCTTTAGTCTTTGGGTGATTGTCCTTGTTTGCAGGCAGAGAAAGAATATTGCCCTTAAAAGTCCTGCACCTACAGGCTCCACGGGGAGGCCAGAAGTGGGCACAGAGCCCGAGGAGGATGTTTCATTTGCATCACAAAATAAACGTTTTGAACAAGGGACCATATTTCTAGGGATAATTGCAAGTGACAGCAGGGATATTTAATGCCCACTTCAAAGAAAAAGAAGCTATACGTTTTGAAATGCAGATGAAAACCCCAGGCAAGGGGACTTTTTTTTCCAATTAGTGTCAGCTATTGAGGGAATACATTGTAGGCTTACAGAAACCTACACATTTATTTTGAGACTTAACAGGAAATTCATTGATTCACACTTCAACTGTTCACAAAATTTGCCTCTTAGGGGAAAAAAAAAAATGAGAGGCCTTTTTCTTGTGTCTATAGCCAAGCACACACACCTTGCGCTACCTACTTTTCTCTTAAGTGATAAGGTGATCCTGATGCTTCAACATTTGTTTGCATGAAAGCAATGGCAATGCACGTCAGCAAAGTATTATTAATACAGCACTTTAGAGAAGTTACAGAAGTAACAGACTTCTTACCTGTCTGCCCAGAACAAGCAGTGTGATGAAAAATATAAAGAGAGACACTGAGCCCATGGTCTTTAGGTCTTTCCAAATGCCTGGTCTATTAAAAAACAAACAAACAGATGAAAACAATATAACAAAACAACATACATACAGGCCATAGAATTCGTGCACGAACAAATTTCAGAATCTCTAGTGCTTGTCTACGTTCTACACCAACCACACACACACACACACACACACACACACTTCAAATATATTTGCAAGCCCAGACTGCGTCAAAAGAAAGCAAAATAATCCTTATTTCAAGAACTCTGTAAAAGAAAAAAATCTTCCAAATGAATATAGATTTCTTACTTTATACCAAACTCTAGTGAATATAAAATGAATAGCAGAATATTAATACTATTTTCTTTATATTTCTGGGATCAATTGGATAATTGGATATATGACTTGTATTTTTTAGTAATTATTTGCAGAATGAGACAGTATGCTAGAAACTAATAATCATGGGAGATATAAAAATGAAGTAGGGAACTTTATTTCTATAAGCTACTCTGACATATGAATAATATACTTTCATATAACTTTCTGGCAGGTGCTCCTTATTCCTCCTTTCATGGGGTTTTGTATCAAAAAGACATTAAGACAGATGGAAACACTTGGCCCACTGCCCCACCAAGCTCTCGCTCTGCTGGCTGGGCCCTCCATCCTCAACATGACCTTCTAGGCAATGACCACCCACACATCCTAGTTGGCAGGTGTGGTGGTCAATTTTACGTGTCAACTTAAAGGTTCTGTTTTTGGTTCTTGTACAGCATACAAGGAGAAATCGACTTGATTCCCCAGGGTAATCCTGCATAGCTGACAAATGATTATTTCACATGTATAACTGTAAATGAGACTTGAGAAGTTGATTATGCTTGGCTGCCATGTCACATAAGCGGCATAGCTTGTATTTAATCAAGTATAAATATCAAGTCATCAGTTTCTGCTTGGGAGTTGAATATGCTTTGAGATTTTCCTGTTTCTCCATAGAAGGTTCGAGGACTGATGAGATAATAAGAGAAATGGATAAAGAACTAAAGAGCGCAGGTGGGCTTTGGAGTAAGTAACCCTGGTTGGAATCATGACTCCCCTGCTCTGGTGAGCTTGGGGCCTAGGATAAGCCCCTCCAAACCTTACTCTCCCCATCAGCCAAAGCGGGTGCCAGTGCCCATCTTACTGGCTGTCTTGGTCACTAGGTCAAATATTTATGTACCTGGCATAGAGCCTGACATACAGGAAGCACTTCATAAATGGTACTTATGATTTTTCGTATTAACTACACAGTGATAAACAAGAGGATGGAGCAAGGAAGCTAGAGAAAAAGATAAGAAAATGCAGGTTGGTGGATTTCATTAACAGAATGACAGAACCATGTGCAAAAGAAAGGCAGATTTCTGCGGAAATGAGGAGACAGAATCTCCAGTTCCAGTGGCTGAAGGGCTTAGGACATCAGAGAACTCTCCAGAAAGGCTATGCTTGTACTCAGGGCTCCTTCCTCCTACCAAGCCAACTGTGGCTGGAAAAAATCTGAGCTCAACAGCCATAAGGAGGTTACCAGTTTCTCTCTGGGAATGAAGTGAGCTAACAAGTGTCACTTTCCTGTCTCAGTAGTAGTGATTTTAAGAAATGAAGTTCCTTTTTGAGCCCATGGCAGCTGTGTCTAATAGCACAGTTGAAGTCACTGCAGGGAGCAGATGTTTATAAGCAGTGCAAACTCCAGTGACTTTTAGGGACTTTTTTTGGCCACACCATGTGCGGCATGTAGGATCTTAGTTCCCCGACTAGGGATCGGACCCATGCCCCCTGCAGTGGAAGCACAGAGTCTTAACCACTTCTCTGGGGAAGTCCCCAGTGACTTTTAAACTCATTTCCCCGCATACTGACTACACTGACAGGATATTGACCAGTTAATAAAACTGGTACAGGGAATTCTCTGGCAGTCCAGTGGTTAAGACTCTGAGCCTTCCCTGCCAGGGCCCGGGTTCGATCCTTGGTTGCGGAACTAAGATCTCACAAGCTGCACGGCATGGCTAAAAAAAAAAAAAAAAAAAAAAAAAAGTGGTACAACATAGACAACAGTGCGTAAGAAGCTGGTGCAGGCTGTGTTTAATTTTCATGTTGCTTCGTGAACATCCTATTACTTTACCATTCCAGGAATCCTAGGAAACTGCTATGACATCCCTCCCTTTTACCCATCACCCTATAAAAGTAAACTGAGAGTAAAATGTTAACTCCAAGGTCAGGATCTTACAGTAGCTTCATCAATGCAATCAATCAGAACTCAGGTCCCACGTGTATCCCCAGGTAAGGGGCCGGATGCTCCAAATATACAAAGCCATCTCCCGTCCCTCTCACTGATGGAGAGTGGGAGGTAAGACCCTCTTTATGCAGTTCAGGGGCTGGCTGAGTTTTCAGATAATCACACAGAAAATACATGCAAGCAACATAGAGGGAAAAATACTTTTCTGGGACTCCTCACGCTAACACATTTAAACATAGTTTTAGGGGTGGAAATGACCTCCACCTATCTCCCAGTTCTTGAGCCTTAATGAGGAATAGTGGTGGGTGTAGGTGGGGACTTGGGGGAAGCAAAACTAGGAATGGCTCTCATTGCTGGACCGGGCAGTGCACTGGAAAGTACAGAACTAAATGGACCTCAGAAATAATGACGCACAACACAGCCTGTAGGATAGACTTGGGTACCAGTCCACAGATGCCTTTTTTCCTTCTGACGTTCTCCGTCAACTAGGGAGAACTGTAACCTGCTGTCTTCACTTTCATTTAGATTTCTCAAAAACTTCGTTTATTCATCCAGCCCCAAAGAACTGCTGATTCCAATTTGAGTCCATCTCTCCCACGTGGGCCCCTCACAGGCCACGGCTGATGGGCTCCTGAAGCTTGAAGGATGAATTTCTCCATCCACAGATCCATTCCTGTGTTCCTTGCTCTTTGTGTGCATGCAGGAGAGGCTGGGAGGAAAAGGAGTGGGTAGCATGGGGGGGACATCGGGACAGAGAGAATAAAATTCCAAGATGTCTTCTGGCAGAGTCTAGTCAGTTGTGTTGATCATATCAGTTTCCCAGGACTTTTCTTTTCTTTTTTTTTTTGAAGTGTGGTTGATTTGCAATGCTGTGTTGGTTTCAGGTGCACAGTAAAATGATTCAGTTATACATATATATATATTTTTTTTCTCAATCTTTTCCATTATATGTTACACAAGATACTTTGCTATATAGTAGGACCTTGTTGTTTATTTTATATACAGTAGTTTATATCTGCTAATTCCAAACTCCTAACTCCCAGGACTGCTGAAACAAAGTGCCACAAACTGGGTGGCTTAAAACAACAGAAATTTATCATCTCATAGTTCTGGAGGCCAGAAGTCTGAAATCAAGGTGCCGGCGGGGCTGTGCTCCCTCTGAAACCTGCAGAGAAATCCTTCCTTGCCCCGTCCTGGCTTTGGTGGTCGGCTGGCCACTGTGTCACTCCAAGGTCTGTCTTCATCACCACGTGGTGCCCGCTCCCCTCCCCCCAAGTGTCTCTGTCTCCACATGGCCATCTTCTTACAAGGACACCAGTCATATTGGATCAGGGCCCACCCCACTCCAGCAGGACTTGATCTGAACTAATTACATGTGCAATGACCCTATTTCCAAATAAGGTCACATTCTCAGCTACTGGGGCTTAGGACCTCAGCATGTCTTCTTTTAAGTGACACAATTGACACATTAACAATTGTTATCAGCCATTATATAAAAATGATAGCAACTTAGTCTGAGGTCTCTCTCTCTCTCCCTTCCCTTTAAGTTTTAGGGATGAAAGCCACTTTGGACTTTCACACGTTAGGGCTGTGCTATCACTCTGTTATGAAGTACAGAAGACAGAGCTAATAGAACTGAGGTTTCTAACTCTATGATTTTTAACTTGACAGTTTTAGCCAAAATGTGACCAGATAGGCTATTTTTCATACTTAAAAATGGGTCCTGGAGACACAGACACCCAAATGTGCCTGTAGCCACACACTAATTTACAGCTGACCCTCACCCTGAGGCTGTTAATGGAGCAATCATTCTGGCCCTCAAGTTTCTAGAGTCCAAGAGAACAAAGAAACCTAACAAACTGGGCAAAGGATATGGAATTGCTTGGTGAACCGGTCTCTAACCTAAAGGCTAACAGCTCCATGACACAAAAATGACATTTTCATTGCTTCCAGGCATGTATACACAAACATAATTACATTTCAAAACATTCTATTTTCTAGGTGACATAAGCCTCTATTTACTAAGAAGAAAAGTACCTCAAGAAACCTAGTTTCTGTTGTGTTGGTAACAATATACGAACTGAGTAAAATCAGATCTTCCCAGGTCATTCACTGGGGTCAAAAGTAGTCTGACCTCTGGGACCCTGACCCCCTGAGGCCCACGTTTCATAAAGAAAAGTCCCACAAAGAGACAATGGCTACTGCCCTCCCTCTTAACGTGAGATCCTGTTGCCCTGCCGCTGATGAAACCTGTTTACTTCTGGCTGTCCCTGTGAGTAAGTTAGGAAACGCTTTGCCGACAAGGAACCTTTGAATCCTCAGCCATCTTCAATGTCAAGCAATGCAAAAAGCTCAAGTTTTGGTCAACTTGATGTTGCTGCAAGATGAATCTGCTGTACCTTACTCAGCACAGGACCAAGACCTCAACTACAATGCAGTCTGAATAAAACAAAAATACCCCAGAAAGGAAATGCTGGGGTGGAAATGCTGGGGTTAAAATACAAAGGGAAAAATAAAGACAGCCAACTGCCCTGTCAGGAAATCTTTCTCTAAGTCTGGCTGGAGATAGGGCAAGGAATTGCTGAGATGCACGTGTTAGTACCACTTTCCTGATTATTCCCTCCTGGCCTTTCAGTTGAGTGGCATACAGCATCCTGCTGACCTCTGCTTCCAAGCTCTCCTCCCCTCCAGGTCACCAGTGCAGTGGCTGGGTCCTGGCCAGGTGATGCTGGCTGGTGATGAAGGGTGAGGATGACAGCTCAGCCAAAATTCCCGTATTCCACTGCTCAGATTCAGCAGCCATCAAAACAAACCTATTTTCTGATGGCTGATCTGGTTGTTTGCAATGGCCACCAGAGCTGTGGTCAGACAGGAGAGTTCTAAAACAGCTCAGTCATTTAAAAAATACACCATTCCTTTCCGATGATTGGAGATGCATCATTAATAAGTTTTCTTGACCAACTGAGTCAGGGGTGGGAATGACCTCTTCAGACAGTTTGTGCCTTTTGACATATTTTTCAGTTATTTTCTTTCTAGTTCTATTTAGACATAATTGACATATAAACTGTATAAGTTTAAGGTGTACAATGTGTTGATTTGATACACTTATATGTTGGGAAATGATTATCACTATAGCATTAGCTAACACCCTCACCACCTCACATAATTACCATCTCCTTTTTGTGGTGAGAACATTTAAGATCTACTCTTTTAGCAACTTTCAAGTATGTAATACAGTATTGTTAGCTATAGTCACCATGCTGTACCTTAGATCACCAGAACGTATTCATCTTATAACAGGAAGCTTGTGCCTTTTGACCAGCATCTCCCCACTTCTCCCACCTTTCCCCAGCCCTGGGTAACCCACCGTTCTACTGTTTCTGTGAGTTCAGCTTTCTTAGATTTCACATATAAGTGACATCATACAGTATTTGTCTGTCTCTGGCTGGCTTATTTCACTCAGCATGGTGCCCTCAGTGTCCATTCACGTTGTTGCAAGTGGCAGGATTTCCTTTTTTCCCATGGTTGAGAAAATAATATCCCGTTATTCCTTTTTATCCACAACCTTGCCAAAACTTGTCATCTCTTGTCTTTTTGATAATAGCCATTCTAAGGAGCGTGCAACATTTTACTGTGCTCTTGATACACACTTCCCCGATTATTAATAATATTGAACATTTTTTCATGTCCTGTTGACCATTTGTATGTCTTCTTTGGAAAAGGTCTATTCAGTTCCTCTGCCTACTTTTAAATTGATTATTTTTTATGTTGAGTTGTATGAGTTCTTTATGTATTTTGGATATTAGCCCATTATCAGATATATTATTGGCAAGTAGTTTCTCCCATTCTGTAGGTTGCTTTTTCATTTCGTTGATGGTTTCTCTTGCCATTCAGAAGTTTTTTTGGCTTGATGTAGTTCCACTCACTTATTTTTGCTTTTGTTGTTTGTGCTTTTGGTGACATATCCAAAAAAATCATTGCTAAGATCAATGTCAAGGAGTTTTTTCCCCTATGCTTTTTTTCTAGGAGTTTGAAGGTTTCAGGTCTCTTATCCATTTCAAATTAATGTTTGTTAGTGGTGTAAGATAGGGGTCCAATTTCATTCTTCTGCATGTGGTATTTAATTTTCCCAATACCATTTATTGAAGAGACTATCCTTTACTTATTGAGTATCATTGGCTCCCTTGTCAAATATTAGTTTACCACATATGCAAGGGGTTATCTGGGCTCTGTATCCTGTTCAACTTGTCTATTTTTTTGCCAGTACCATATGGTTTTAATTACTGTAGCTTTGCAGTGTAGTTTGAAATCAGGAGTGTGATGCCTCCAGCTTTATGCTTCTTCCTCAGGATTACTTTGGTTATTCAGGGTCTTTTGTGGTTCTATACAAATTTTAGAATTGTTTGTTCTATTTCTGTGAAAACTGCTAATGGAATTTTGATGGGAATTGCATTGAATCTATAGATGGCTTTAGGTAGTATGAACATTTTAACAATATTCTTCTGATCCATGAACATGGGATTTCTTTCCATTTTCTTGTGTCTTCTTCAGTTACTTTCATCAAAGTCTTATGGTTTTCAGTGTACAGATCTTTCACCTCCTTGGTGTAATTTATTTCTAAACATTTTCTTGTTTTTGATGCCATTGTGAATGGGATTCTTTTCTTTATTTCTTTATCAGATAATTCATTGTTAGTGTATAGAAACACAACTGATTTCTGTATGTTGATTCTGTATGCTGTGACAATTGAATTTTTTGATTAGTTCTAGCAATTTTTTTTTTGTGGAGCCTTTAGTGTTCTCTATGTATAAGATCATATCATCTGCAAACAAAGACAAGTTTTCATCTTCCTTCTAATTGTATGCCTTTCATTTCTTTTTCTTGCCTGATTTCTCTGGGTAAGACTTTCAGTACTATGTTGAATAAAAGTGGCAAGAGAGGCACCCTTTTCTTGTCTTGATTTTAGAGGAAAAGCTTTCAGCCTTTTATTAGTGAGTATGATATTAGCTATGTACTTGTTATATGCCAACTTTATCATGCTGAGGTGTGTTCCTTCTATACCCAATTTGTTGGAAGTTTTTATCATGAGAAGATGTATTTCATCAAATGCTTTTCCTGCATTTATTGAGATAAGAGATCATATGATTTTTATCATTCATTCAATTAATGTGGTGTATCACACTTATTAGTTTGCATGTATTGCACCACCCTTGTATCTCAGGGATAGATTCCGTTTGATCATTGTGCATGATCCTTTTAATCTACTGTTCAATTTGGCTTGCTAATATTTTGTTCAGAATTTTTGCATCTATATTTATCGGGAATATTACTCTGTGCTTTTTTTATTGTTGTTGTTTGTTGTTTGTTGTTTTTTTCTTTTAGTGTCCCTATCAGGCTTTGATATCAGGATAACGCTGGCCTCATAAAGTGAGTTTGAAAGTGTTTCCTCCTCTTCAATTTTGGGAAAAGTTTGAGAAATATTGGGATTAATTTTTCTTTAAATGTTTGGTAGAATTCACTAGTGAAATCATCTGGTCCTGAGCTTCTCTTTGTTGGAGATTTTGATCACTGATTCAATCTCCTTCCTCATTATTGGTCTGTTAGGACTTTCTATTTCTTCATCATTCAGTCTTGGTAGGTTGTATGTTTCCAAGAATTTATTCATTTCTTCTCTGTTGTCCAATTTGTTGGTGTATAATTTTCATAGTAGTCTCTTATGGTCCTTTGAATTTGGGTAGTATCAACTGTAATGTCTTCTATTTCATTTCTAATTTTATTTATTCCAGTCCTCTCTCTTTTTTCCCTATGGCTAGCCTACCTAAAGGTTTGTTTATTTTGTTTATCTTTTCAAAAAGCAGCTCTTAGCTTCACTGATCTTTTCTATTGTCTTCTTAGTTTGTATTTCATTAATTTCTGCTCTGATCTTTGTTATTTCCTTCCTTCTGCTAACTTTGGGCTTAGTTTGTTCTTCTTTTTCTATTTCTTTGAGGTGTAATGTTAGGGTTTTTATTTGAGATCTTTCTTTTTCTTAATGTAGGCATCTGTAATTATAAACTTCCCTTTAAAAACTGCTTTTGCAGCATACTATAGGTTCTGGTACCTTGTGTTCCCATTTTCATTTGTTTCAAGTTATATTTTGTTTTTCCTTTCGTATTCTTCTTTGACCATTGATTGTTTAGGAGTACGTGGTTTAATTTCTATATATTTGTGAAATTCCCAGTTTTCCTACTGTTACTGATTTCTAGTTTCATACCATTGTGATTGGAAAAGATACATGGTATAATTTCAACCTTAATTTTGCTAAGACATGTTTTATGACCTAACGTATGATCTATTCTGGAATGTTCCATGTGTGCTTGTGAATAATGTATTCTGTTGCTGTTAGATGGAGTGTTCCAAATATGTCTGTTAGGTCCATTTGACCTAACAGTTTAGTTCAAGTCCAATGTTTCCTATCTGACTTTCTGTCTGGATGATCTATTGTTGAATGTGATGTATTGATGTTCTCTACTATTATTCCATTGTCATCTATTTCTCCTATCATATCTACTAGTATTCGCTTAATTTATTTAGGTGTTCTGATGTTGGATGCATATATATTTATGATTTTTATATCTTCTAGATGAATTGACCCATTTGTCAATACATAATGACTTTCTTTGTTACTGTTTTTGGATGAAAGTGTATTTATCGGATATAAGTATAGCTACCCTTACTCTCTTTTTGTTTCCACTTGCATGGAATATCTTTTTCCATTCCTTTACTTTGATCCTATGTGTGTCCTTAAAGCTGAGGTGAGTTCCCTGTAGGCAGCATATAGTTGGATCTTGTTTTTTTTATCTGTATAGCCACTCTATGCCTTTTAAATGGACAATTCAATCCATTTACACTTAGAGTAAAATTGATAGGTAAGGGCTTAATAATGAATTGTTTTCTAGCTGTTTTTTAGTTCCTTTGTTCCTTGATTTCATGTTCCGTAAAGTTTTGCATTGCTGTCTTCTTATGTGAAGTAGCACTCACTTCCTGCACCATTTACTAACTGTCTTCAGGGCATAAATATCTTCCTCCAGCCCTGCTAGTGCTTCTGAGGCTTTCGGGACCTTCTGTGGATACATCTCTCCACCTTTCTTGCTCCCTCTTGTGGCAGAATTCTAAGCTTGTATGCCTCCTCTCCATCCTACAATGCACCAGGCCGACTGCTGACAGTCTTCCTTTTGTTTTCCCAAACAAAACTCGCTAAAGCTCAAGTTTGTGGTCTCTCTCTGGCCCTCAGATTTCAGTCAGCTTTCTGTGCATGCCCACTAGCCGTTGGTCCAAGCTCCCTCTCGATGCTGCCATCGGGAGGGAATATGCAACAGGGAGCTGGCCACAGGGTGGGGTGTGCATGAGGCATGTGGAACAATGAGGGTGCCCGTGAGCCAGCTGGAGAGATCTGTGGGTGAAGTGTTCCCAGCGGCTTGTGGGTGGGCTTCTTGACAAAGGCAGTAATGCAGTTAGTAGCATCTGTGTTCTCTTAAAGCCCTCTGAGAGTCCTATCTGCTCCTCTCCCAGCTTGGTAGCATCCCGCACAGCTGGGAAGCCCGGTGCTCACAGGAGAAGTCATAGAGTGAGAACATCTCTCTTGGACTTAAGCTGTGCCATCTTGGGGGAAGGGTGGTGTGGACAGAGTCAGACTGTTTCTCTTACCCACTTCAGCTTGTCCAAACTCATGTTTTTTTCTCCAATGGTGTGCTAGAACTTCTCCTCTGAAAACCTGGACTTCTTCAAAGTCTCTCTCTTCCATGGGTCACTGGCTAAGACTGTTTTCCAGGGGGCTCTGTGGCCAAGAGCTGCTGAAGCTGGATTACATGTCACTGCAGGGTCCACAGCCACGATCAAGGTCTGTATGCCTACTGTCCAACACATGGGTGGACGAGACTCCTTCTGGATCCCATATGGTGCTGGGTCCCACAGCTCCTACAAAGAAACTTTTCTCCAAGGATAGATTACAAATTATTGTTGGGGACAAACATAAGGGATGTCTTATTCTGCCATGATGCTGACAACACTCCTCCCCTATCTTTATGGATCTCCACACTTCTTCAAGACCTTTCCAATATCACAGTCAACTCTGGGTCACTTAACCAGCTTCCAGACAACAGGTTCACTCATTCCCTAGGTAGGCTATAGGAACTTAACCGGCAAGTCTCCTTTTGGCCTTCTTGTGAGACACAATTTTCTAATAGGAGATTTTGTAAATTCTTGAGAGCACAGACTATATTTTATTCATCTCTATGTGCTTGGACTCCAGCAGTCAGGCCTGGAATATACAGGGTATTCAATGAAACTGTGCTGTGAAGACAAAGGAATGAGTGGACAAATAACTGTGTTGGTTTGAAATCTAAGGGGTTTCATTTATAGACACTTTACCTCCTGTGGCTGGACACAGATGCACTGAAATCCTATGCAATCTTCCAAAGAAGGTGACCCAGTGTCATCCAAGGACAGATGGATCAAAGTCTCATGCTGTTTCCGAGTTATTCACAAATGCTAAGGACTGCAAACAAATTCTGGGACTGCAAACGACTAACATAATAAGGGATAAGCTCATGTTTAAGAAAGAGCCCTGGAGGCAGCTGCAGGTCAGGAGAAATGATAAAAGTGGGGCTGGAGAGGTAGTGCTGGCCTTTTGCTATGGAGAAAAGATGCACCCTGATTAATGCAGTCATGGTTTCATCCTTTGGAGAAGAATGATTTTAAATGGGAAGCAGTTGGTGCATCTGATACCGTGGGTCTGTGCACTGGGCTTTAGCCTCATACGTTGGAGAGCTGATGATAAGAAGTACATATCCTATCTAGTCTGGGGGCCCAGGCCCTCTGAAGTCTCCTTCTTCCACTCATTCTAAAATCAAACAAAACAAAAAACAGCCTAAAAACTGAGTATCTTCCTACAAGTGGGTCAAAATCACAAGGCATTTTCTTTTTTAGGTTAGATAACAAAGGAGCTCACTAATGGTTGCTTTTTATAGAAGAAAAGAAAGATTGGTAGAATTCGAGCAGCCCTAGGACACCTTTTTTCGTTGTTCTTGTTAACTTAGGCAATTCAGATTACTGACCTCCTTACTCTTCCTCCCAGCTCTGCTACTAGTGATGTCAGCTACAGAGAAACAAACGTGTGTATTCCATACTTTCTGGAGATGGCACTTCAGGGGAGGAGGGGAATTAGGAAGGGGAAGAGAAACTGAGATATTAAATTTGAAAGTAATTTAAGATCTTTTCAGTATGAACTTGGATATATTATGGGTTTGACTACAGATGTGGAATACGGTTTTCATTTAAAAGAGGAGACTTTAAAGAAATGTCAGGTGTTCTTCCTCCCAGCTCCTGAACCCGGGCCCGTCTCCAGCCTGTCTTGGTGTGTCCACCTGACTCCTTTGAGCTGTTCGGAGGGGCAGTTTCTGGTAGTTGTGGCTTCTATGCTTTCAAAGAATTCCTTCAGTCCAGAGAACTGTTCCTGGCACCCCTGTGTGTGTCGCCCTCCGGTGACCTGTGGCAGTATGTACTTCAGGGCACCTACTGCTCACCTTGCTTTAGTCACTAATCGCTTTCTGGTTTGAAAGATGCAGTGGTTCCACCCTCCCTAGGAACACCTCTGGACCATCTCTCCCAGAGGTGGGTGCACACTGCTCCTGCCTTCTTCCTGAGCATGATTAATGCTGCAGTTCTTCCTCCAGGCTTTCAGTGAGCTCATCATCAGTGGATCCCTAGTTGGGACACTGTCAAAATGTTACAATATGCTGAATTCTAGCCATTGGGTTTTCCATGAAACACAGAAAAAACAGAGAATGCAGAACCATGTTGAAGGTGCTTGACTCATGGCTCCATCGCTATGGAGCATCTCCATGGCTATCCTTGGTATGGAGCTGTTGCTAAGGTCAGGAAGTTAAAATTATGCAGACATTTCTACCAGCAATAATCCAGAGCTTCTGAATCATGCTGGGTACTCGATATAATTGCTGCTTACTTATACACTTTATATGCTGCCCAGAAAGTAT
Source organism: Phocoena phocoena (assembly GCF_963924675.1). Classification (NCBI taxonomy): domain Eukaryota; kingdom Metazoa; phylum Chordata; class Mammalia; order Artiodactyla; family Phocoenidae; genus Phocoena; species Phocoena phocoena. The sequence goes on along the minus strand of NC_089221.1, from coordinate 6,479,735 downwards.
TTATTTATTTATTTATTTTGCGGTATGCGGGCCTCTCACTCTTGCGGCCTCTCCGGTTGTGGAGCACAGGCTCCGGACACGCAGGCTCAGCGGCCATGGCTCACGGGCCCAGCTGCTCCACGGCATGTGGGATCTTCCCTGACCGGGGCAAGGAACCCGGGTCCCCTGCATTGGCAGGCGGACTCTCAACCACTGAGCCACCAGGGAAGCCCACACAGTATTTATTTTATTAGCCTAAGTGCCCACACAGAGCTGGTTAATGTGCTGGACTCCTGGTTAACCCCTCTGTCCAAGCTCTCCATCCTCCACACATCTTCAGAATAGAAAGCATATTTCTAGCTTTCAGGTGAACTAACATAATGGCTGGGTCCACGTGAAATGATAATATTCACCCTTTGATACTCTTCAGTTCTGCAAGGAAAAAACGCGCAGGAAAGATCTGATAACATCTTTCAGACTCTGTAATGAGCCTTTGTCAAGGGAAGGGAATGTGTCCTTGAAACAGAAACAGCCTCCAGCAATATCAATGGTTGATCACGATCACCATCACCATCACCTGTAAAGCATCCTCAGTGGCGCTGGCTGAGGGCTTTGGGAGTTGGTGTCATGGACCGGAATCGGGATCATTGATTGATTGATTCAGCAAAGCATCTTGTACTCACAGATGATATGGAAGACTGTTGTAAATGCCAAAGAATTAGGACATGGATTTTCCTGGACCTCCTAAATATCAGACACTTCTGAGCTTTCTCCACCAAGAGATGATAGATCACAGTCACATGATGGCAGGTGAAGTACTGGGACCTTGCTGGCCTCCATTCGTATGGAATTTTAATGGCACACCCTCTCAAGTAGACTATTTTTTTCTCTTGTAAAGTTGGCTTTCTGCACTCATGAATCTTACAGTTTGGTATCCTTTTCTGAATTATTCATTGATCTGGAGTCTTTCTAGTGCATACTTTTGTTTTCTTTGCTGACTCTGCTGGCAAAAACTCCCTGTTGGCTTGTCTGTGATCAATGTCAAATTTGGCTTGGAAAAGGCCCCTGAAACATGGTGAACTCACATATAGGACAACAACACAGTCCAAACTGTGTATTCAGAAGATGGCCCAGCAGTCCCCTGTAAACAGAGATGCTGAAACCAAGCAGGACCCTGTGGGGCTCCTGGGCACGGAAGCTTTTCTTTGTCCCCCATTTCTTGTTTGTAGGGAATAGACTCCAGCCTCTATGAACTTCCCTGAGTTCCAAAGGGCAGATTCGAACAGTTGCTAATCCAGGAAGGGAGAGGATGCAGAGACAAGGGAGGAGACCACCTGAGGGCAGATCACAGGAACCAGAGAACCTCATCAGGAGACCACCTGAGGCCAGATTAAAGGACTGCAGACCCTGCACACCCCTGATCCTTATTAGCAACCCAGCCCTTGAACTATTGCTATAAAGCTCCTCCCCAAATCATCCCCGGTTGGGACACACAGGAGGCCGGTGTGTCCCCCTCTGCCTGGCAAAGCGATAAAACTATTCTTTTCTACTTCACTTAAAACTCTGTCTCCGAGATTTGACTTGACGCCGGTGCACAGAGGCCGAGTTTTCGGCATCAACAGTGACCAAAAACAGGTCAGAAAAGGGATGGCACCAAGCGTGTGACTTCAACGGCACAGACCAACTTGATCAGGAAAGGAGGTGCTGCCTGGCCTTGTGTTAAGCCAGCATTTTCCTTGAAGGGCATCTATGGCTTTGGGACAGAGGGACGTACATTCTCAAAGCAACATCTCAGACTAGCTTTTTTTTTTTTTTAAGGATCCTAGTTTCATATCTGAAAGGGTTGTGTCAGCAATAACAAACCAGATATAGGAGGAAAAAACCTTTATCAGTTCTTTCATGGTGGAATATCTTGAATCTCAGAAAAGGGAAAGGAAACATTGACCTCAATGGGTTTTAGCACTGGCACAAGTCACATGGTTAAATCATACACACACCGAGGTTGGGAAAATCAGAGGGGATTCCAAGCTGCCACTCAAAGGTCTCTCCTTTGGTGTTCGTTTTAAACTGCTATTAGAGAGCACTTGTTAATTTTGAGGTATTATGCTATTATGTCAGTAATATTCATCTTCTGGCAGAGGAATGCTTCCGGGAGTATTGTGGCAGCTCACGCAGAAACCTTAGTCAAACTCCTTCCTAAAATTCCTATAATTATGTTTAATTTCCTTTCCTTTTTTTCTGCTCACATTCTGGGAACTGTCCTATTAATAATGAAATGGGAAATAGATAGAATGATAAGGAAGGTAACCAGAAGCGTTGCTTATTCTTTCTGTGATTAGTCAAGGCGTCATTAATAATATTTGAAGGACATAATGCGATCTCTTTAAGAACAAAAAACTATAAGTATGTATAGCAGATCAATATATGCAAAAGTTCCTTAATTAGGAGAGAGTTAAGACTTCACACTTAAGAGTAAAGTTCACTGAATTTACATTTCAGTACAAAAGGAAATTAATTCCTGTTAATATTTCTGCGGAAGTTTGCAGGGCTTAAGCATGGTACACAGTTGCACCCATCCTAGAGAGGATGCTGGCTTACCATTGGCCGCGAAGGCAGGTGCCTGAGGCTTGTCCCAAGGTGATTATAAAGACAAAGCCAAGAGAACACACACAAAAGACCTTGAATGAAACAAAAGGGCTCTGAAAGTAAAACCCCTTTTCTTTAACCAAATAGCTACTTCCCTGCTGCTGGGGTTCTAATAAGAGGTGGCCTGTTTCCCTCAGATCCCCAAAGTATTTCCCTCCCCATCGGAAACTTGCTAATCTAATTTCTACTTTTGCTTCGGATGTGTAGCGTATGCAAGAGCTTTAAATTTAATAAAGGGAAATTGAGTAGTGTTCTCAGCTGTGTGTCAGAATTGGTGATGCTACATTTACTTAGGGATTCAATACGGGCTCTCTGGATATGGTGGGGAAATGTTAAAGTGTGTTTGCTTGGCAATTTTGAGAATTTATTGGAAAATTAACTTCAGTTTCATTTTTATCTTGGCTAAGGAATCATATAGTTTCCTTAATACAATTCTGTATTTTTGCAACTCCACTATCCTCATCCTGACTACAGATTGTTAGGGCTTCATGGCGTGGAGGATGACGAAAATTAAATTTGGTGAAGAGAATGTGGTGCAGTTGTGTTTCTAAAAGCATTCTTACTGGGAAGAAACGTTTACACAGTGAGATGCCCATGTTCCTGACACTGGGCCTCTATTGGTGAAGCGGCCATAAGCTGTCAACACAAACCATCTTTCAGGAGCAACAAATCTATGCAAGTGTTTGAGCATGAAAGAATGATCAACATCATTAATCATTAGAGAAATGCAAATCAAAACTACAATGAGATATCATCTCACACCAGTCAGAATGGCCATCATCAAAAAATCTAGAAACAATAAATGCTGGAGAGGGTGTGGAGAAAAGGGGACACTCTTGCACTGCTGGTGGGAATGTGAATTGGTTCAGCCACTATGGAGAACAGTATGAAGGTTCCTTAAAAAACTACAAATAGAACTACCATACGACCCAGCAATCCCACTAGTGGGCATATACCCTGAGAAAACCATAATTCAAAAAGAGTCATGTACCAAAATGTTCATTGCAGCTCTATTTACAATAGCCCGGAGATGGAAACAACCTAAGTGCCCATCATCGGATGAATGGATAAAGAAGATGTGGCATATACATACAATGGAATATTACTCAGCCATAAAAAGAAACAAAATTGAGCTATTTGTAATGAGGTGGATAGACCTAGAGTCTGTCATACAGAGTGAAGTAAGTCAGAAAGAGAAAGACAAATACCATATGCTAACACATATATATGGAATTTAAGAAAAAAAATGTCATGAAGAACCTAGGGGTAAGACAGGAATAAAGACACAGACCTACTACAGAATGGACTTGAGGATATGGGGAGGGGGAAAGGTAAGTTGGGATGAAGTGAGAGAGTGGCATGGACATATATACACTACCAAACGTAAAATAGATAGCTAGTGGGAAGCAGACACATAGCACAGGGAGATCAGCTCGGTGCTTTGTGACCACCTAGAGGGGTGGGATAGGGAGGGTGGGAGGGAGGGAGATGCAAGAGGGAAGAGATATAGGGACATATGTATATGTATAAGTGATTCACTTTGTTATAAACCAGAAACTAACACACCATTGTAAAGCAATTATACTCCAATAAAGATTGGAAAAAAAAATCTATGCAAGTATTTAAGGCATTTATTTTATGTTAAAAGAAATATAGAAATATTATGGGGGATTATGCAAAGCATTCATAGAAAAACTTGAAGTCTGGTGTGTCCAGAAATAAACCTAACACTTGATACAAAATGTGGTTTTGCTGTTAAGATGTGAGATGGAGAATATCATGATGAAAACTTCTTTTTCAAGCAGGGAATAAATATTTATGATTAGCTTGTAGAAGTAATTTGATAACAGGAAACGTTTCATAAGTCCAAGGGAGTGGACCTGGGAGAATCATTCTTGAAGCATCTAGTCCTAAGGCTGGCAGAGTAAACACAACCAATAGGATTCCGTCCACACCAGGATGTTTTAGGAAATCTCCAATAAGAAATTTTATCTTATCTCCACCAAGTTATACTTCCAGTCACTATAACTTGTGAATGGAACCACTCACTATCCCTGTACTTTTGTGTATATGGATCAGTTGTTCTGACCTGGGGGCCGCACTGCCCTGCAGGGCACATTCCTCAATGTCCGGAGGCATTTTCAATTGTCATGACTTGGGGAGGGGGGTGGATTTTGTGGCATCTAGTGGGTAGAGGCCAGGGATGCTGCTCAATAACCTTTAATGCACAGGACAGTGCCCTGAAAATCCTTCAGTCCAAAATATCAATAAAGCTGAATGTGAAAGAAAAGATATTCTTATCAATATAGTACAGATTATAACACAAATCCTCTCTCTAAACCATTTCATATCTGCTGATCATATGTGATAATACCTATTCTGTGTAACCTGTAATAAAAAACACACATTCTCTTCCTGAATCATCACTTCAAAGAAACACTCACACAGTGATTCCCAGGGACAGGGCTATTGCTAATTTGCATTTACTCCACACATACTTACGTTACCAACATCCCATGAAAGAACTAAGGAGAAGGAAGAGGAAGCAGGTTACCTCTCAAATAAGACCTGGCTGTAGTCATCCAGGAGGTGGGCGTGAGTGTGGAGAAAGATGGTGTTGTAGCCCACCAATGCCACCATCATGATCAGCATCTTTAGCTCATAATTCACGCGCAGGAAAACCGAACAGGATATCAATCCCAGGATGCAGCTGTATATAAAGTACTGGAACAGGGAAATACGTCAGATGAATACTTGGGATCTCTTCTGAGGAATGCCAAAATGAGAATTAAAACTGGGCACCACCATCAAGCTCACTTGGTCAACTCCCAAACTGACTGTGAAAGCAGATGCATTTGTCTGCTCTTTGATTCAGTGATACATGACTAAACACACTGGATTTAGAAAAGAATTACTCATGACATGGCTTGCTCACCCAGCGTAGCATGTTTAAAAAAATAATCGTGCATATGGCCAAATACTCTTCAGAAATAATTTTTAGAAATCTATATTGAAGCTATGTCATTATTAGCAAATGTCCTTTGCTTCTTGAAAATGAAAACAATATGGCTCCCTACACATTTACAGATTAAAATAAAATGACAGTACACAGAATCTTTTGTGGGCTTTCAATGATTTAATTCATTAAGTGGATACAAGTCATTACAGGTAGTTCTATTAAAGGTATAAGAAAGCCTAGACATTTTATTTAAAAAGCAGTTGTGTGTCAGAGGGATTATCTAGAACAGAAAGGATTTTAAAAAAACTAAAAGCTTTGAACTATATATAAGATAGATAACCAACAGGGACCTACTGTATAGCACAGGGAACTCTACCCAAAATTGTGTGATAACCTATATGAGAAAAGAATCAAAAAAAGAATGAATATATGTATATGTATAACTGAATCCCTTTGCTGTACTCCTGAAACTAACACAACACTGTAAATCAGCTATACTCCAATAAACTTAAAAAAACCCCGCAACGTTCTAAGGGTTCACAGGCTTCACCAGACTACTAACGGGTCTTTATCCCAGATAAAAAATCAATTAAGAAAACTGGAGGACATGAGAGGAATCCAGTGGTGAGTCTTCAACATCAGCAACAAGAATATGATTGAAAATAAACTGTAGCACCGTACAAAGTTAAAAAAAAAAATGACAACAAGAAGAAGAACAGCAAGATTTAACATTGGTTGAAAATCAAGTGGCCATAAATGTGAAGGTTTACTTCTGAACTATTAATCCTGTTCCATTGGTCTATATGTTTTTACTTATGCTAGTTCCACATTGTCTTGGGTACTGCAGTTTGATAGTAAATTTTGAAACTGAAAATCAAAACAAAACAAAAACAACAAAAAACCCTAAAAGCTTTGACCTGGGTGAGTAATGACTGCCCTGGAAGTGGACAGGCACCAAAGACATCAAAGACCCCAGTGTGAGGAAGCAGGCCGGCACAGTCCATCTTTTGTGGCCCATGGGAAGCAGCTGGCAGGCCTGCCCTGTGTTAGCACTTTTCCATTTACCACAATGGATATCGTCAAGACAGGATAGCCCTGGATTCAGTTTTGCTCCAATCACTCGTTAGCGGATTTACTTTAGGCCAGTGCCCTAACATGCACGTGTCACAGTGTCCTCATCTGTAAAATGAGGGTAATAATGTCCTCCTTCTAGGTCACTGAGAAGAGCACATAAAGCTTGGAGTCCACGGCCCTGCAGGCCAGAAGGTGCCCGCTAAGTGGAAACAGTTGTCATTCTCACAAAGTGTTTGTTTGCTGGATAATGGGGTTTTAATAACAAGGGTTAGCTACTATCTCCGTGTGTCTGCAGCAGAAGCAGCAGTCAGTAAAGTTTAATCATTTTAATAAAACATAGATCCCACTGATGTTTGATAAATCCTGCCTTTAAAAAATAGCTCAGTGTGTAAGCTATTCCATTTTAGTTACATTATATGGGATAAGCCATGTATAAACTACTTATTTTTGTCATTCTAGCTCTTCCTTTTTTTTTTTTTTTTTTTTTTTGCGGTACGCGGGCCTCTTACTGTTGCAGCCTCTCCCGCTGCGGAGCACAGGCTCCGGACGCGCAGGCCCAGCCGCCATGGCTCACGGGCCCAGCCACTCCGCGGCACGTGGGATCTTCCCGGACCGGGGCACGAACCCGTATCCCCTGCATTGGCAGGCGGACTCTCAACCACTGCGCCACCAGGGAAGCCCTCAGGGAAGCCCTCAGGGAAGCCCTCTAGCTCTTCCTTTTATTTCCCCAGCTAAGGTCATCTACAGTCAGCCATGGGGAGGGCTACTAATATTAGTGCATCAGTCCTGTTCTTGGGGGAGAAAGGAAAGTCGGAAGATGAGCTGCGGTGGTCCTAGCAGGCACCTTCTTCCCTGTGAGAGGCACCCACACAGGGATCAACGCAGATCCTCACCAGTGAGGACTGCAACCTGGCATCTCAGCTTCAGAAGGAAGACCAGCAATAAACTCCCTTGGGTCCGACAAGCATTGGGTCAGTCCTCAGGAAGTAAAGCATCCCTAGGCAAGAAGCATGATGGGTGGTGGCAGCTTAGGGAATGCTGAGAGTTTGTAAGTTCAACTTCTTTGGCCACAATTCCCTGAGGTCAGTTCTCTACTATTCTGACCACTGATAACCCCATGACAGAGAATAGGAAGAGGAAAAGAGGAGAGGAAATGTGTCCTGATGGGACCATCTGGCTGGCAGAGAGGAAGGACAGAATCAAGATGTCTGGGAGAGAGTGGATGGGCACCACTGACTCAGTCTCCCTAAAGTGGAGGGTGAGGGAGAGATAGCCTGTGCTTTGAAACCAGCCCTCACGTATAGGGGACTTTGCATTATTACCTTAATGACTTAAATTAATTACTTAATTACTTAAATACTTAATGACTAAGTATTGCCCTCAGAGGGCAGGTGTGAGGCTCAGTGATTCAGCAGGCATTGGTGCTGGGACAGCTTCTGAAAGCAGCCCAGGGAGCCCCGCAAACTCTCTGGGGGTCCCTGCATTCCTGTGGGCATGTGCACAGCAACCTGACAGGGCAGGCTTCTTTCTGGTGAATCGAATAAAACACGGGCTTGCACTTTGTATGTCTTCTTTCTTTAGTTCATTTTGGGGCTCATCCACTATTAGATTGTTCACAAGCATCCAATCCCACCAAGAGTCTGAGAATCCCTGGTTTTTAACCAGCTCTTTAGTCAGCAGTCACTGTCTTACACAACTGCTCCGTAAAAGCCACAAAATCGCCTTGGGAACGCGCAGCGTTCCCACTCAGCGTCTCGCCCTTCGACTCACAAAGCAGCTCACTGGTACAAATAAAGGCATGCCTGTCCCCTGCACAGGTGACCCAAGGTAAGGAGGATGAGAAAGCCCACCTTGACGAATTCTTGTGAAGATTAAAGAAGATAATCAAAGTAAAGTGCACAGAACAGTGCCTGGCCCATGGGAAGCCATATAAATTCTGCTATTATTGTTATACACTGGAGCTCTTTGTAAGACAAAAAGTTTTATTTTTCTTCTTTTTTAAAAAAAAATTATCGGAGTATAGTTGATTAACAATGTTGTGTTAGTTTCAGGTGTGCCGCAAAGGGATTCAGTTATACATATACATGTATCTATTCTTTTTCAAATTCTTTTCCCATTTAGGTTATTACAGAATATGGAGCAGCGTTCCCTGTGTAGTACAGTAGGTCCTTGTTGGTCATCTATTTTAAATATAGCAGTGTGTACATGTCAGTCCCAAACTCCCAATCTATCCCTCCACCCCACCCTAAAATTTGATTTTAAAAAGGATTCTGCTGCTAAAATTCTGCTGAAAATTATTATTAGAATGAACATTATCAATAGTTCAGCCTAAGTGAATGAGAAGCAGAATAATGAGCCCTTTACGTGTGTGTGTGTGTGTGTGTGTGTGTTTGTGTGTGTGTCGTGTGCGTGTGCATTTTGGGGGATTTGGGGGCAGTAGGATTCTAAAATCTTTCTGAAACACCCCTAGTTTGAAATATGTGCCAATACCTATAAAATATGTCTATGATTTCACATTTTAAAATTCATTCTTAGGCTTTTAAAAAGTTTTTACATTTCAGGGTTAGGGTTAGGGTTAGGGTTACTAAAATACATATGTTATGGGAAGTAGCCTTTTAGTCCATTTTCTATTAAATAAGCCTTTCTAGAAGGCTTGGAGGCCATGTGCAAGGTGATGTGGGAATTCATTAAAGGTAGGTTGGGACCCTGAAGGTAGCGACAGAGGGAATGTGTGAATAAAGAAGAATAACGGAAGAAGGCCAGGCTGGGAGCTCTGAAGATCAGCTGCCTCTCCTACATAAGGTAGCCCTACAAGGAGGTCGCTGGATGTCAAGAGCTCTGGCTGTAGGCTCCTGAGCTGAGTTCGATTAGGACACTATTACTAAGAACCTTATTTTTATATAGTTTTAATAGTTAATATAATTATTAGTTAATATTTTTATTAAGTATTATTTGTTAATATGATTTAAATATAATATATTACTATTACTTAGTATGAGGTAACTAAGTTAAAATTGGTTCATATAGTTATTAATACTTTTCATATATTAATCAATGAAATCAACTTGCATTTTGACACCAAGGGAGCAGCCACTGTCATCTTTGGCAATTTACTTAAGTATCTTTTGGTTTCAGTTTCCTCACCTGGAAAACAGTTATTCCAATATCTAACTCACAGGGTAGTTTTGTGGATGAAATGATATAAATGCCTGATATAGTGTGAACTGCCTACATGGCAAAGATTCTTTCTGGTTGATTCTGTTGGACATTTTTAAATGACTTTGTCTTCTGCTACAGAAATAATACACCTGATGTTAAAAATTAGGAAATATACAAAGGACACATATAAAAAGTAAGCATCTCCTATAATCCCCAACATCCAACTTGACCCATGATTAAATGTTTTGTATATCTTTCCAGCTTTTATTTTTGGTGTGTGTGCTACTTGTTATTGGTATTATTATTTTAGAAAATTGGGAATGGATTGTTTGGAATGTTTTTAAATGATACTTCTCACTTAATAGCTTATAAGTATATATTTCTATGTCATTAAATAGTTTTCTACAACATCTTTTGTAGCGGCTGGATATAATCTTACTGTATGTTCATAACAAAATTTGTTTAAACAGTTAAATTTATTCTAACTTTTAGGTTGTTTGTTTTCTTTTCCTTTCTTTGTTGTTATTGTTACATAAACCTTTTGACGAACACCCTGGTAGCTAAATCTTTGCACCTTTAAAATTACTTTCTAAAGTTAGTATTGCAGGGTGAAAACTATGTCTGTTTCTATGCTTTTTGATGACTGTTATAAATGGCCATTAAAGTCAGTATTGCAGGGTGCAAACTGTCTGTTTCTATGCTTCTTGATGACTGTTATAAATGGCCATTAAAGTCAGTATTGCAGGGTGCAAACTGTCTGTTTCTATGCTTCTTGATGACTGTTATAAATGGCCATTAAAGTCAGTATTGCAGGGTGCAAACTATGTCTACTTCTATGCTTTTTGATGACTGTTATAAATGGCCATTAAAGTCAGTATTGCAGGGTGCAAACTATGTCTACTTCTATGCTTTTTGATGACTGTTATAAATGGCCATTAGGAAGAGCTGTATCACTTTTTACCTCCTGCATCAGTGCCTGTGGATGCTCCTTCACATCCACTGTCAACCTCAGGCGTCATATATGATGGGGTTTGAGAGTAATAATGCAGACATCATGCACATCCACAAACGGCTTTCCCAATGTTCCTTCCAATCTATTAAGAGGGAAGCCAGGATGTCTCCAGGCTCCTCTGGGACCCCTAAACTATTGAGTTAATAATGTCATTTCTGTACAGACAGTACATGAGCATGAGGGGCTTCCTTGGCAAAGCCCATCATAATCCTCTTTCTGAGGACTCATTACTGGAACAATAGTAGCCTACTGACTAAGTCTGACCTAGATTTTGAAAAGTCTACCGTGTGCTTTTTCAGAATCGTTGAAGGTTGAGGAAATGTTCTTTTTTTTTTGCCATTTTGGGTTTCTAATGATTTGCTTCTTCTGAAAATAAGATATCATGTGCAGACTTACTTAAATGAAATTCAGGTTGATGACTTTATTGCTGTTGGGGGGGCCAAGGACGGTGAGCTGTTCAACCCAAAAATATTGGATAGAGAGATTTTCTTAAAAAGATGATTTGCCAGCTATACTTTCCTTTCCTATGAAGATGCATGTTTACTCTAAGTTGTTAAAGTGCCTTATGAATGCAGCATGGGGATGGTTTGGAGGCTCGTCCTCCCTCCAGGGGCCGATGGACCATGTATGTGCTAATACCATCCATCCAAGGAGGAAGAGCCAGACCACACATGTAGTTTGAATCATTCTCTAAAGAACGGGGTTCCAAACTGCCCACAGTGAGGTCACAGCCAATAAACCCTCATCATGAATCCCATCCCTCATTTTTCACATAACTGAAATAGAAAAGATGGTGTCCAGTCCTCCCTGGGGTTCACAATAATGCCTAACATGAAGGCCAGGACCCCGTGGATATGGGATGAAGCTTATGTCATCTTCTCTTCCTGAGTCTATGGGGACATTGCTATGGACTCCGGTTAGCTGTCATGGCTTAAAGGAACACCAGATGCTCCTACTCTCTGTACACAGAGCTGTGAGCGTCCCAGGAAATTGAAACGATGAGATGGGAAAAAGGATCAAAGCCTAATATCAAAGGGAGAAAGAAAGGAAGTTTCCTTGATCACCAGAGCTAATGGAGTTTTAAAAAATTGGTAGAAAAATTTTAAAATATACATATCAAATGACCAATTTCAGTGCCTGGCATATGTGACACAAACAAAATGGGAAGAATCTATGCTACCTTTAGACGATTATTCAGAAAATGGAAAGGAGAGTATCAAAATCATTTTTTTTTGCACGAAAAATTCATGGAAGAAAGAAGTTATTAAGCAGTAAATAACTGATTAACTCCTTTCACTTAAATGACTGATGTGTTAGTAAGTTTTGAAATTTCAATCTAGGCCCTTAGTAAGGGTCAGTTAGTATGGAGAATTTGAAGATACAATCACTGGACAGCATTTGCAGCCAAAGGAGAGGGAGAAATATGAGCTGTGGTCCCTGTCATCACAGAGTCAGGAAGCTAACGCTAATTCACTGGAGCAATTAGCAAAATGTGTAAGCCACAATTCAGTGACATACAATCGAATGCTACATGCTGGGATACATTCTATAAAATATAGCATTAAGATAAATTGGTGCAGCCACTGTGGAAAACAGGATGGAGGCTCCTCAGAAAACTAAAAATAGAGTTACTATATGATCCAGCAATCCCACTCCTGGGCATACACCCAGAGAAAACTATAATTCAAAAAGATACATGTACCCCTATCACAGCACTATGCTCAATAGCCAAGACATGGAAGCAACCTAAAGGTCCATCGACAGATGAATGGATAAAGAAGATGTGGTACATATACACAATGGAATATTATTCAGCCGTAAAGAAAAATGAAATAATGCCATTTGCAGCAACATGGATGCAACTAGAGATTATCATACTAAGTGAAGTCAGTCAGACAGAGAAAGACAAATATCATATGATATCACTTATACGTGGAATCTAAAATATGACACAAATGAACTTATCTATGAAAAAGAAACAGACTCACAGACATAGAGAACAGACTTGTGGTTGCCAAGGTGGGGGGAGGGAAGGAGTGGGAGTTTGGGGTCAGCAGATGCAAACTAGTATATACAGAAGGGATAAACAACAAGGTCCTATGGCATAGTGCAGGGAACTATATTCAATATCCTGTGATAAATCATAATGGAAAAGAATATATATATATGTATAACTGAATCACTTTGCTATAAAGCAGAAATTAACACAACATTGTAAATCAGCTATACTTCAATAAAAAAAAATTAAAATGTAGCATTAAGAGAATAAAGGCACGAGTCATCCGTGAGAGCCTCAAAATGCCATTGAAAGTTTCCACATGTGGTCTAATCGGTGCCCGTTGGCTGCGACTTTCTGCTGAAGCCTGGCAATTTTTACTCGGTCAGGACATACTCAGATATGGAATCTGAAGAAGAAAAGTCATGTCTACAACAGATGAGGTGCAGGCCACGCCATTCAATACGTAACAGCATACAGGAAAACAACAAAAGCAATAATAACGAGGGAGATGTTCTTACCGGCAGGAAAAACAAATTTTGTGCACGCAGCATTGCTACCTGACTATATAAGGCAGGAAGACTTGTGTTTGACGCATTGGCAGTTGGAAGAGTTGTCTCCTCTGACTCGCTCAGGAAAAACTGCAAGGAAAGCGTTTTTTACAATGAATTAGTGCAAAGGAGAGTAAAGAGTTAGCAGGTGGGTGCTAAGTTTATTAATGACGTGTTTTGTCACCTCCGTGAGCAGGACTGTGTGGGCAACTCAGCATCTTTACTTCTGGGGCTAATCCCTTCATCTTCTCTTTGAGGCTTTCAGAATTTCTATTGAATAAGTAAATAACTCTTGTGCTCTGCACTTCATAGTGAATTCCAGAACTCCCGAGTTGACGTTAAAGACAACAGAAGCACCTTGTTAAATATAAATTTTAAAATGAACCAAGGACAGGGCAGAGGGTTTGGTTAGAATTATGACCTGACATCACAACCCTCACACTTTCAATTCTGCAGCAGGAGATCGGAGTCTTCACAATGTGCTTTTGCAGGATCTTCACCATCATGGCTCAAACGTTAAATGAGTCAATGCAGTTATATGAGTTTTTTTTTTAGATTAAAATAATTTTATGGGAAAAATGCAGTAACTGGCATTGTCTCTATTATTTGTGAGTGCTTGGCATCTCAGGATCACGAGGGATTGAATTTGGAAAGGAAGGATGCTCTTAGGACTATTGGAAAGGGGGTCCTGATTTCAAAAGGAAAGAAGTAATCCTGAGAAAATAAAAATGATTAGCTCTTAGGTAATGGTCACCAATACCAGCACCCAGAAGGAAAGTGTCACTCTCTCGCTCTCCTTCTCTGTCTCTATCTCTGTTTCTCTCCCTTTCTGTCTCTTTCCTAGACGAGCTGCAGCACAAACTGTTAGGTAACCAAGGATCAGTTACTTTCCATACCACGGCTGCGGGTCAGAGAAGTGTTCAGTGAAGGTAAACTAGAGAATCACTCAGGCCAGGTTCCCTTATGAAAGAGATTCATCCCATCCATGAAACTAGGCTAGGTCTTTGGCACAGGGCTAACCATCCATATTCCAGGTCTAAAAAGTAAAACTTCCCTGTAGGTTTCAATGGTTGCTTTTGTTTCCTTCCTTTCTTCAGTTTGTTTCCTTTGATGGCAGAGTTTTTGTCAAATACCTACAGTAATTTACTGAGGTAAATAAGAAGGCATTTAAATAAATATATGGATATATTTAAATATACTAAATAGTATATTCTTGAGAACATTTCCTCTGAGATTCCAAGAATGATACTAGGTACAGTGTTTTTGCCCATTTGATAAAATGCTGCAAAACGCCGATTGAAAAGTCAAATAATTGTAGTAGATTTCTTTATTTACTACTAAAGAATTTATCAAAAAGGTCACAACCCCTGGCTGAAATATAAATGTGCTAATTATTTGGAAAAAGGTATATCAGGAAAAGAAATGAAGTAATTGCTTGGCAAACATAAGGTTCCAAAATGTTAAAAATTTAGATTTGACAGACCCAACATACGATTGATTTAAATATTAAAGAATCAAGGTACAACAAATAGAAGGAGACTGTTTAGCTTGATAGGTTACTAGCCTCAGGCACCTGAGATCTTAAAATAATTTAAAAAATCCTTCTTGATTATATCAGCATATAAAGAAGAAACTAAATTCTTGCTGTACAATGAGTAGAAATATATCCTGTGAAAGTTTTGTCTTGCAAGGATGCACTGCAATGATAAGATGGCTTGAACTTGAAAAACAGTGGAGAACTTTAAGCAATACATCAGGAATGCTTCATTAACCCCCTTCTGCTACTTTTTTCTAGTGTTTAATTAACTACCCCGAAAATCAAGAACCTCTTCTTTCTGTCTATGTGGCATCACACTGCAGTTTGGAATCAATTTTCCTCTTCCGTCCCCTTAGTCACTTTAAAATAACAAACTCCTAATTATAGCCAGTCCAAGCTTGAGGGTTATCAATCCACATCCCTCTCCCTTTACGTGTTAAAGTGCCACAATCTTCTGCACAGAATGAATTTCTAGTAACATAATTATTTGGGGGAACGCCTCTCGATCTATTTTAATATTCTACAACCTTTGTCAGAATTGGGAAAACGATACCCTCATCCTGGACAAGATATCCTAACTAGGTGCCTATTTTTAGTCCTCCTTCCAAATTTTACATTTCCCAGGCAATGTGAAACATCTCAGAATTATGTTTTTCAAATAATATTAAACTGTGAACATGTGATTTAATACCGTGTTAAGAGCCTGATAACACCATTGCTTGTCATTTGGTTGGAAACAGAAGTAATTAACTAATTAGAATTAGATTACCAATTAACTACTAGTTAACCACGGCTAACTCCTTGTCTATGTGGCTCACAAAGCTGGGCTATTTATAATATTCTCTGGGAAGTTTCTCAGAAAAGTTGCAAAATGGTGTGAGGCATCACATGACGACACTGTCAAAATGTCAGAAAAAAGAAGGCAGAAGATTTGAGCTTCTCAGACATGGTTCTAAACAGTCAGCTGGAAACTAAAATGGAACAAAACACACAGGCTTTTTGCAATTTGCTACCCAAATCCCTCTATTTGAAAAAAAAGTCTGGATAACTGACTGTTTTTTTCCACTTTTTATTGGGGTGTTTGGTGAACACCAGGTATTTTAAATGTCCTGGTAAAGTCTCACAATTCATTTAAAATAAACCTGACCTGGACATTTCGTCATTTATATTAGTGTGTAATGAGAGTTAAAGGAACACCATCCCTGTTGACCCCAGCTCTTGTAAGGGCTGTGAAAATTCAGCCTTGGGATAAACATTAGGGACTAAAAATCCATGCGGAGGCTCAGTGTGGAAGGGTCCATCCACACAGTCAGTGGCAGAGGGAGCTCGCGGGTGGCCTCAGCCCTCACATCATCCCTAAGGCTTCTCTCCTCTCTGAGGTAAAGAGAGTGATGGTGGTGATGATAGAAAAGTAGTTAATAAGGGCTGTTTGCCACTGGCTGGAAAAATCCAGGGCAAACTGAGAGGTTCCCCCGCTGTGGAGGGACTGGGCATCAAAGCGAAAATGAGAACCTTAAAAACATTATTGGAAGTGAAATAAACCAGACACAAAAAAGACAAATATCATGTAATCTCACATATACGAGATATTCTAGAATAGGTAAGTTTATCGTAACAGAAAGCAGAGTAGAGTTTACCAGAGGCCAGGGAAGTGGGAAGTTATTGTTCATGGGTACAGAGTCTGAGATAATGAACAAGTTCTGGAAATAGATAGTGGTGATGGTTTGCATAATACTGCAAAGGTACTGAATGCCCCTGAATTGTACACTTAAAAATGGTTAAAACGACAAACTTTATGCTATATATATTTTCCCCAAAGGAAAAATAACAAACATTGAAAACAGAAAAAGAAAAAAAAAAAAAAGGAAGAAAGCATTTTTGCCTTGTCTCTAAAAGAATGCTTCAAAATCACAGGAGCTACAGAAGAGGATGTGAATCTGCTGTGACTTTAAAAAGATGAAGTTTCCTGACAGAGAAGTATCTTCCCAGTGACTTAAGCACAGCTTGCTCATGAAGGCAGCCCCTCACCTAACTCCCACACAAAAGAGCTGCTCTTCCCAGGAATGTGAGTCCAGCACCTGGATTAGCGTCATGGGTTAATCACTGCTAAGAAAGAGCAAAACTACAACGTGGGGATAGGGCTCAGTTAGTCTAGGAACTGTATTCTTAGAAGCAGTACCAAGATAAGTTTAAAAGCTATACAGGTACTACATTAAATAGAAACCTCTCCCGGATGGAGGTTTGAAGTGGGGCTAGGAGAAAAGGCACAGAAACACCGCTAGGAGCATTTGACCGCGTGCAGGTAAAGACTGTACCCGCATCCCCAGCAGGGGGGGCCATCTTCGCAGAATGTGAGTGAGGGACCTGGAGCCCACTTCCCTGGCGTGGCACCCCAAAGATGCTCAATTCTACCAGCCCAGGTCTCAGTGCTGCATTGGCACCCCCTGGTGATGTGAGTGACCCAAGGGACTTCACAGCACCGTGCAGTGTGGCTGGGGACACAGGACCCTGTGTCTGCCTTATGCAGTCAAAATGCAGGAGGTCGGGGATCCGAATAGCTGGAGAGCATTTCTCTGTAAATCATCAGATGTGTTCAAAGGTGGCACCCTGATGGACCAGTCCTTCCCCTTCTGTGATGAATAAGAAATGACAAGAAAGCTCAAGATCTAGGGAAAGTGATTTCCTTTGTCTACCTAATGCTGCATTTCATACTGTTTTGTGATGTTTCTTTGAAATAAATACAAGGAGAACATCTGCATGGGAGGGAACGACTAATCTCACCAGGTATCAAGAAAAATAATGGACAGAAACAAATTAATTTAGCTTGTTCCTTGTCCCGCAGCCTCTAATACCAAGGGGCAGCTCAGCGCATGGAGCCTTATTTCATTCTTTCTCAAAGCTCATCCATCATACTTTTAATGTGTCTCCCATAGACCTCTCGACCTCACTTGGCAATGCACTTCCTTCTTTCTGAGGAAGGAAAATGACATTGCAAGATGTGTTTCCGGTACAGAAGATATATTTCTTCTCTCCAAAGGGATTGCAGTTACTGTAAAAATATCTACTCCTAAATGCTGAGCTCATGCAACATTTATAGACAGTGATTGAACTGCCCGTCAATCACTAATTATCCTGGGAGAAATACAACCAGCTTCGAATAAGATTTGTTTCCCATTTTGAGTCTGTCTTTTAAAAACTAGGTGATAAATCCTGGCTTTATAAGGTCAAATTGGATTTCATGAGATAGTTTTTCTTTTTTAAAGGGTTGCCTGCTTACACATTCATTCATTCACTCTCTCATTTAGTAACTACGGAACGGCCCCTCCTTATATAGAGGGTGCTTTCCCAGGACACGTGAAAAAATAAATAAGTAAAACACCCCTTGCTCTTAGGTGTGTGGATGTTGTGTTACATGTGTCACCGCTCTGGATGTGTGCACAGGTGAGTGCACAGGTAAATGAGCACACAGGTGAGTGAACACACTCTTGAGGGATGAGGAGACGATTATAAGGGCACAGGGGGTCAACACTCGTCAGGGCAACGGAACACACTCGGTGTTTGTTGGAACCGCTCAGAACTCTAGCTACTGTCCTTCAAGTGCGTTCTGTTTCTCCCAGCCCCATCCCCTCCTCCTTCACGGTGGAGCTCACTTCTGTCCCAGATGTGCCCCACAGCTTGATTTACTGAGCTCTTCTCAGAGCTTGCTGGCACTTTCTCCTGGACAGCTGGGTCTCAGGGCAGCAGGACTAACACACGCATGCCTGTTACAAAGTCCAGCATGCGGAACCCATTTCAGGAAATGCTCATGTTTCTCCAGTCTCTCACCATTGCCCTTTGTGTCTCTGTCCATCTTCCTCTGTGGTGATAGATTCATATGCTCATGCAATAGTCACGATACTGCCTGTGCAGGAAACCTAGGGGTCCTAATGGCTAGTGAGATACTTGCTGAAGGGCTCTTCCAGGAAAGGCCCTCTTGTCTAGTCTTCAGTCCCTCATGTCACATTCCTCGCCCTGAGGGCTCCCCTGCTCTGGTGACAGCTCTGGGGCCACAGTCACAATATCCTTGGGTCATCACGCAGAGAGCCCTTGGCCCACGGTCTGGGGCCCTCGTGAGCACGTGCCCCAGGTTGACTGCTGCCAACCTCCCCTGGAGCCCTTGCGATCTGAAGTCCCTCCTGCGCAGGGTATTCTTGAGGGAATTACTTGTCCAGACAGGGCACCATTTCCCAGCTCTTCCCCAGTCAGTCCTGACGAAGCCCTTGTTGGAAATAAATGATGTCATGGTCTAGGTATGCCTGAGACATAGAAGAGGAGGCCTCCATCCCTGGAGGGAAGGTCTCATCATCCCTGGAGCAGAAAGACAGCCTCAGATGCTGTGAATGTCCAGGAGGAGGCTGATGAGCCTGGGGAGAAGTCCAGGAGTAGGGGCCAGGATGGTGCAGTTGTCATGGTGAACTTGACACAGCAAGACAGCTCCACATAGGAACACAGGCTTGTCCTGGGGAAGCCTGCTGGTTGCGTGGGCTTGACTGCCAAGCCCTCTCCCCGCAACAGACACCATTAGTTCTAACTGCACAGGGGCAAGTGGGAGCAGCCCCTTCCTGAGCTGACCTCTGAGGCTGAGCAGGTGGGTAGAGGAAGGTGAAGCCATGGTGACACCTCTCACTGGCTTGTGCCTGGGAAGACCTACAGTAGGGCCAGACCTCATGTCCTTTCTCAGGGGAGCTCCTACAGGGAGCTGGGGCATGTAGTTAAGTGAGGTGGGAGAAGCCAGCTCACTTGTCCTCCAGTTAAGCACACGGGAGGACACTCAGGAATCCGTACCCAACCTCCTGATGGGCAGGAAGTGGGAGGAAGGAGGGCAAGCTAAGGCTTCTCTGCCACCTCCTTTCCTGGTGCCCTTAAGATGGACTTCGAGGCAAAGTGAAGTGGAGGAAGGGGCCCTCCCACCTCTGCAGCTGGCATCTCAGCCCATCTGCCTTACAGCTGGCATCACCCTCACCTGAATCTTCAGGTGTGCCTGGAGAAACTGTACGACCCATAGTACAACATTGAGGACAAATCCCAAGCAAATATTCAAGGTCCTTACCTACTCCTTCAGCCTTATTTTTTTGCTGCTACTTGGTACAAATTTCTCTCTCTTGTTTGTCCTAGATGCCAAATGCCTCCCTTTCTTCTCATCTTCCGTCCACCATCTGGTGGAACTCCTTCTGCCCATCCTTCAGAATCCTGTCCCGTGGCCTGGCTCCCCTGTCCTTGCCCCCTACACACTTCCATGGTTGGCTCTCAGACACTTTTATAAGTTTTCCCAGATGTCGGTCTCCTAAACTCCACCGGGAACTCCTGGGGGGAAAACTGTCTTTGGGTTCTGAGGATCTAGTGATGTACCAGGTGCATATCTATGCTCAATAAAAATATATATTTTTTGCTGAATGAATGCTCATTAGTCTCACCTATGAAAACTATGTCTTTATTATGTAACACATGCGCCTCTTCTCCACAACCTGGTTTTGTGTTTCCGGAAGGCAAGGAGTATACTCATGACACTGCAGTTCCAACACTAGTAAAACACCCAACATATGAAGGAAATTAACGCCTTATGGTTGATGGTGATGATGTCAGAATAATAATAAAGTTGTGTCTCAATGTGCACTGATTACTTAAGTGTCTATTTTTAAGGCTATACCAATAATAATATTGATACAGTAAGAGCGACCACTGGTTCAATATTTACCAAATACCTCATGCCACCTTAAGTGTGCTCGGAGCATCGGTTCATACCTTAAAAATCCACCTTGGTAGAGAAATGTGAGTTCTCACTGAGAACTGAAAGAAGTTCTCAGTTTTCTCATGAGAAGTGAAGTGGAGCCTGTGGAAGTTTGTAATGAAAATTCTCCAAAATCGAACAGTTGGTAACGTGGGAGCTGATGTTTGAAATCAGGCCCTTTAAACCCCAGAGCAGGACACCTTTCCCACTGCGCTCTCCTTAATTTGCTGGTTCTGTTACCTCTGGCTGATCACCCTGCTGACATTTGGTGGCATTTCTGTAGCCGGAGCCAAGACGAGCTAGGAGGTAGGAAACCGCTGGAAGGAGCCTCCCTCCCTCGCTGTGGTTTCCCCAGTCTGCAGCCTTTTCCCTTAGCGAAGCCGCTGCTGCAGCGGTTGAGGGCTGAATTTAATGGGCGGCAACTGGTGTCACTGAAGGAGCTGTGGGAAAGGTTCCCAAATCCCATGAGACAGGCACCGCCTGGCGGGGCCCTGACTCACCATGTTGAACACGGCCATGGTTAGTATGATGGCCGTGGTGATGGCCGTCAGGGAGATCCGAGGCCAGGGGCGCTTGGCGATGATGCCCGACGACTTCAAAAGCCACAGGAGAGAGGCGGACGCTTTTTTGCTGCATTGCTGGGAGGAGGAAGAAAAAGAAATGCGTTGCTCTTTTCTGTATTTTCTCAAGTTTCTCAAGGATGTTTAAAACCACAGGATGCCAAGATACTCTTCACAGATTGAAGAAGTAGACTATGTTGGCATCATTGTTACAAATTAGGAACAAATTAATTACGTTTCTATGATAAATTAGGATGTGCTTGTACGTCCTTTAAAAGAGACCTGAGGGCTTCCCTGGTGGCGCGGTGGTTGAGAGTCCGCCTGCCGATGCAGGCGACACGGGTTCGTGCCCTGGTCCGGGAGGATCCCGCATGCCGTGGAGCGGCTGGGCCCGTGAGCCATGGCCGCTGAGCCTGCGCGTCCAGAGCCTGTGCTTCGCAACGGGAGAGGCCACAACAGTGAGAGGCCCGCGTACCACAAAAAGAAAAAAGAAAAAAAAAAAAAAGAGAGACCTGAAATTATGTTAAAAAATTCTTCTGGTAAAGGAAAAATATGCCAGGTAATTAAACCACTCTGGGGATGTGTTGGGTCTCAGATCACAGCTGTGAGGAGGCAGGTTTCATAAGTTCAGGTGATTGACGCAGAAAGCGATCAACACGCAGCTAATCCTAAGAATACAATCGGACCATAAAATAGTTTGGTGCCTGTACCTGTGAAGACAACACCCAGCGTTCTCAGCTGAGGCTTGTGGCGATGGCTCGACCTCATCCCATCCTGCGAGGGCTTCCTCCACGTGGAGAAGCTCTACTTTTAATTATAAAAAATTTTATTTTTGATTGTGTTAAAAAATGTAAAATGGACCCTCTAAACTATTTTTAAGTGCACAGTTCAGTAGTGTTACTGCATCTGCACTGCTGTGTTACAGATCTCTAGAGCTGTTATCTCGCACAACTGAGATTCCACACCCACGAAACAACTCCTCTTTCCCCCGGCAACACTATGCTACTTTCTGTCTCTAAGCCTCTGACCAGTCTAAGTACTCATGTAAGTGGAATCATGCAGTATTTGTCTTTCTGTGCCTGGCTTACTTCCGTTGGCATAATGTCCTCTGGGTTCATCCACGCTGTAGCCTGTGACAGGACTTCTTTCTTTTTATAAGGCTGAATAACCTTCTATGTATAGGCCGCATTTTGTTTATCCATTCATCTCTTGTTGGACACTGGCATTGGCTACAGTGAATAATGCTGCACTGAGCGGCATTACAGTTTCTAAGAAGCTCTTTTTGTGTGGGAGGAACTGAGGTCTTTATAGAATGACAGCCAGCTTTCCCTCGCCATCTTCTGTGGGCCAGACTCTGCTCTGTGGGAACTCAGTGATGGGCTAACCTCACTGAGGCCTCGAGGCCACCTTCCTGGTGAAGCAGCATTGTGATGTTCACTTTCGGCCCGGTGGCGAGAGAGCAGAGTAGGGAGAATTCTAACCTGTGGGTAACACAAACCTGGCCAGTGCCAGGTATCCCGGTACCCACCGGAGTGGGTATTTACATATGTTATCTGATCTGACAGGCATTCTTACGAGTTCTCTAGGGATCTAAATTTTAACTTCACCCAAAAGGGACTGTGGATCCGAGGCCACGTGTCCTGGAACCATTTAAAAAAAGGTATAATTTGGAAAAAATTCAGAAGGAGGAATAAATATACACTTATACATGTTTGACTTGCACTAGTAAGTTAATATAAACGGTAAAACTGTTGCGACATCAATAAAATTCAAATAGAGAATATTCCTTAATAGCACTAATAAACAGTGCTTTTATTTCTCAACCTCTTTCACATTTTCTTTCTGCTTTATTCTTTAAAGTATTGTTGACATAAGCACTGCAATTTGTTAACTGTTGATACAACAATTAAATGAGACTGTGTGATACTGGATGAGAGGTAGTGAGAAAGGTAACCGGCCCTGTGGCTCGGCATCAAGTCCCTATAGCTGTTAAACTTTCCGCAAGTTAATTATCCTCTCTGGCCTCAGTTTCTTCATCTCTAAAATGAGAATAATAGTGCCTGCCTCGAAGTTTAAATGAGCTACGTAAGGTGCCCAGAACAGGACATATGTGTTAACTCTTCTTATATTTGTGAAGAAAACATAATATTTCTCAGAAACATTTTAGTGACTAAAAATTTATTTGCTTTACATCTAGATGAACAAAAAAACATTTTTTCCCTTCCATTCCACTATAGTCTATTTTTTCTATTGTCTACAGCATACATCCCCCAATCCCAGGACAGTGTTTAGGGCTCACTCCTTGGGCAGATTCTCCTGGGTCTTTCTCTGGTTTCTCCTACAGCCTGTCTGGGAGAATGGGGCAGTGCTGCCCTGGATTCCAGGGGCTGCCAGGAGCTGAATCACTGGCTGGCAGCCAGGCTCTGCAGAGCACCTTCCCACCAGCAACTCAGGGGGAGCCAGATTTATGCTGTAAGCTTCTTCCCCAAAGCAGGGTGTGGACGGGGGTTGGTGGTGGCGTTAAGTCTGTTTTCCAGTGAGATGCCCTTTAATGCTGTGAACGTGCAGTATCTTTCAGGGTCACGCTGCTGGAGGACACCCACCTGAAAGTGTACCACTATTGTTCAATGCATGCTACTTGGAATAATATTAACACCACAGACCACAGTCAGATCTGCATTCTGGAGGAGAAGCTATAATAAAGAGCAGAGATTCAAATAGAATATCATAGTCATCCAGCTCATATTCCAGTAGGAGATGATGACATTTGGCTGGATTCTGGCAAGTTAAAGCAATATTTATGTATTTGCATCCTAAGTGACTAGGATTAGTGTTTTTATTTAAAAGAAAATTATTAAAATGGATGCTTTTGTGTCTGTACACAGAAATTGTCAATAGATATGATAAACATTTTAAGAGCAGAAAACACAAAACTGCTATTTTAGGAGAATATTTAAATCTAAATATTACATTACAGATTCCATGTCACAGTCAATTAGGTAAAATATTATCTGGTTATTACACAGACATACTATTGAAATTATGAAATTTAAAAAATTACTGTTTGAATTTTTAGAATAATGCATGGTGATAATATTGCCAAATAGGCCATCTAATAGGAATATGTTATATTCTGCCTACAGACTAGTCATTTGCTGAAGCAGATGTGGGCAGACACACGTGAGTTTTTTCTGCTCCCGTGACACGCTGGGCAAAATTACAGACTGGTGGCCCTAGAAACTACTGCCTCTGTGTGCCTACTGTTCATGTGGCAGAATGTCTTGGAAATCTGTCATGTTCCTACTCAGCCCAGCGAAGAGCACCCTTCTTGGAACTGCTCACTAAAGATGCGTGGGGTTGGCGTGCGTTGGGCTCAGGACACCGGATTCAGGATGCGGTAGGTTCAATTCCTTCTCCGTTTAGTCTTCCTATGTGACTCCAAGTCCCACCCGTGAAATTGTTTTTAAACCTATCAAGCCAAATACTCATTGTTCTCCAGCTCATGGAGACAGGGAGCCTCCCCTGTCTTTGCATCCTGTCACCAAGTAGAGGCAAATTAAATACAACTGTTCTGAAATATGAAAACTGGTAACACTGCTGGTGGCAAGGATGAGGAAATAGAAGATGATGATGGAGATGGGGACCCTGAACTACAAAGACAGTGCGGGAAGAAGAGGAGGAAGATACAGACCTTAGGGGAAGAGAAAAAACCAACGATGAGAGGAAAGGAGAAAAAAGACTAAGAAATTAAGATAGAAGGAATCCGATTAAGGAAAAATGGGAACATTGATTCCATTTGTAGCTCTGAATAAAAATTACAACTTGGATCTTAACATGATAATTTAGTTCAGTTTATTCTGTTTTGGGTTAAGTATTCAAACAGAGTCCCTGATGGAAAGATAAAGTTTATCAAAATTTACACCATCCTAATGAGACATTATAAATGATAACATCTCAAAGAATATTGTGGTGTTTATTCAGAAGATGCTACGCATATGAAAATGAGAGCATGCCTGCTCTGTACTCATGGTAGTCGTTCTATTTGATCTTTGCTTTAATCACTGGCATCGTTTCAGCCAAATCTGTTTCCTCCCTGCCGTGATCATCAGTGAGGCTCACTGTATCCTATGATTGCCTCTTCTTACTTACAGCAAGCTCACTGTAAGTAAGAAATGTTAGAAATCCTTCTAGAAATGCTCTTGGCTGGTAATGTCACATGCATCCACTGATAAATATGGAATTGGTACTAACTGTAGTGGGAGATGTAAAAGGAGAAAGAATATAAATTTATATGAAAACCCTATGGTGGGGACTCCCCTGATTGCACAGTGGTTAATAATCCTCCTGTTAATGCAGGGGACATGGGTTCCATCCCTGGTTCAGTAAGATCCCACATGCTGTGGAGCACCTAAGCCCATGAGTCACAACTACTGAGCCTGTGCTCTAGAGCCCGTGAGCCACAACTACTGAGCCCATATGCCACAACTACTGAAGCCTGAGCATCTACAGCCCGTGTTCCACAACAAAGAGAAGCCACTGCAATGAGAAGCCCACACGCTGCAACGAAGACTCAACGCAGACAGAAAAAAAAAAAAAAAACTATGTTGGAGTTAGTGCTTGGGACGGTGAGCAGTGTGGGTTGCTAGAAAGGGTGTGGATGAATGTTAATGTTCCTCATCCAGAAGAGGCAGAGATTCTCCATGTAAAAATAAAATGCTCTTAATCTGTGTTTTGGATTGAAAAAAAAGAAAAAAATATCTCCACCAAAAATATTTTCCATTTCTTCCTTCCTCCCTTCCTTTTCTTCTTTTTGAAACTTTTGCACTGGAAACAACTGGTAGTCTCTCTTTCTAAAATTCCTCATAATTTAATGTTATAATTATTAAAGCAGGTTGTGTTTGCAGTCTCATTAGTGTTCCTTTTTAAAATAAAATGATGTACCTGAAAAGAAGGAGGTCCTTATATAGATGAAGTTTAATACAATGAGAAACATTTCAGAAGGTTAAAAATATATCACAGTGGCTGAGTAACAAATTTTTATTATTAGAACTCATCCTAAAATCTTGCCTGAAAGCTATGGTGAAGTTTATCATATAAAAATGCACTTTTGTGTAGTTGTCTAAAGGAACACTTTGCCTTTCCTACTTTGGCATTTTAGTTGGGCAGGGACTATCTTTTTGAATGGCAGCAACAAGTTGCAGCAATAATTACTTAAAACATTTAATGTCACAGAGACTGATGTGTCTACTTTAATTATTTAATTGTCCTTGGATTTCCCACAGACTTTTATTTCACCCAGTCATATTTTACCAAATCAACCTGTTTCTTTGGTATGCCTTGGCCGAGCCATATTCCTCTGTCATTCATCCACTGTGTGCTCCTCATAGCACCGCCCACATTGTGTCATCTTTGCCGACACGCTTGTCTCTGGTCAGGTGGAGACCCGGTGGGGGACAGTGGTCTCCTCACGCCCATCTGTGTTTTTGTGTTTTTGGTTTTGGTCACGCTGTGCAGTTTGCAGGACCTTAGTTCACTGACCAGGGATCAAGCCTGTGCCCACGGCAGTGAAAGTGACGAGTCCTTACTGCTGGACCTCCAGGGAACTCCCATAACCCATCTTTGTATTCCCAGAGGCAGCATGGTGTTTGGCAAACAGTCAGAACGTAATAGATGCTCACTCAATACGCTCCCTGTCCTAATGATGGACCCAAAGAGAAATTCCTATGGGCTGGGAACAAAGAAGGAGATCACTGCTAGTGGGACTGAGGCTGTGGGACTAGCCTAGGAGTGTCCTGAAACTGGACATTACCTAGGGCTGGGCTTTTAATGCCCACAGGGAAAAGATGTTGCCTTGGGTCTGCCAAAGGTGGGCAGCTGGGACCAAGACCCCTGAATAAAACCAGAAGCCTCAGAAGGCTATTCTCTCCATGTGGAGAAGTCTAGAAGAACTCCATACACTAGATCAAGGAAGTACCAGTAAACTTCCAATGGTAATTCAAACTCTAAATATGGGTGTTGGTTTTGAAATCACATTATCTGCTTCATAATGAGAATTCCAAGGTGAGTGGTTATCAATCAGACCAAAAACCAGAGAAAGTCCTTGGGGCTCCAGCTGCAGCAAGAACAACACTGCTTATGAAAAATACTTCACATCACAGGGTGCAGGGCACGTCCCAGTTGGGAAGGGGGCAGTCCCTACTGAATGATCTTATAATAAACAAAAATTATGAACTACATAAGAAGACCTTACGAGGAAGAATAAACAGAAATAACAGATAGTAGAATTAGTATCACAAGATCTGCAATTATTATATCAATCTGAAATAGCCTGTAAAATAAGATTAAATTAATAAAAGATGGATTAGAGTTCATAATGAATAATCAGTTAAGAGAAAGCAACAGGCATATTTTAAAAATGAGCTCCATAGACTCTCTAGAGACAAACATGTAGATATTGAGATTAAACACTCAATAGTTATGCTGAAGAGGGTAAGAGAGCTTTAAGGAAACAACCTGTAAAACAGCACAGAAATATAAAGAGATAAAAAGTATGATGTTGAGGCACAGAAGGTACAATAAAAAGGTTCAACATACTTGGAATGAAAGTTTGAGAAAAATAGAACAGAAAGACAGGGAAAGAGGCAAAATACAAGGAAATATGGGATGACAGCTTTGTGGACCTGGAACACAGTATGAACTCTGTGGCTGAGTTAATGCACTGAGTCGCAACCAGGAAAAATGAAAGTAAACCTATTCCTTAACACAAGGAGTCAGTTGACCAAGACAGACAAAGAAGAAATCCTACAAAAACAATTAGAGAAAAGACATCTACCAAGGAAGAACAATTAGAGTAGATTTCTCCTCAGTACATTAAAATCCAGGAAAATATGGACTCATGTCTTCAAAATGTTAGAAAAATTATTGACTAAATTATTAGTCAGTGAGGAAAAAAGGCTATTTTTTAATATAAAAGCTGATTGAGTATATTATGCACAGGCTTTCATGGAAGGGATTACAAAAGGAATAATCCTATGGAAATATGGACACTGCATCTGGAGGAAGGAATGGCATTCAGAAGAACGGTGAACAAAGAGATTGTTAAACAAGAATAGTGATAACAATGAACAATAAAAATAGTTTAAATTTTAAAAATCTAAACAGCACTAGCATGGATGATGGAAAAGGATGATCAGATTTAGAGATTTAGAGCATGGTCCTTGTATTCTTCACAAGAAGATGGAGACAATAATGGACCCTGTTAATCATTTGCATGTCACATATTTTACGTTAATTGCTAAAAGAAAAGACTTGGATAAAGCAACTGCCAAGTCATTAGAGGGAATAAAGGAGAATAAACTCCATTCGTCCAAGAGAAGGCAGGAGAGGAGGAAAAATAAGCAGAAGCAAAGAACATACATGATGGATAAAAGAAGCAAAATAAGACTAGCAGTAATTATAATACACATAAATGTATTACATTTGTCAGGTAAAAGAAAGAGACTCTTGGATCAGAGAACATAACATACACTTAGATGTTGTTTACAAGAGACCCACCTATATAGCAAGGAAAAGCTGAATAAGAAGATGGGAAAAGGGACACTGGGAAAATACTAACCATGAGAAAGCTGATTATGTTGACATTAGAGAAAATAGACTTCAAGGAAAAAACACTCCTGTGGGTAGAAAGCTTTTTTATCAGCTGGTGTGTGACCTACTTTCCTTCCCCAAGACAATCTCTGTGTTTGTGCTTTCATCTCTGCCTGGAACAACGTTGGTGGGCTGATATCATATTATCTCTGCTATACAAAGCACAAGAAAACCACATTGAGAGAAAAAAATTCTCCTGACATTTTCTAACATTTTCATTTGCTGAATCTGGCATACTCCTTCTAAAATACATTTCATCAAGGAGGTTTTTTTTTTTTTTTTGGTGTGTGTGTTATTTATAGTTATATCTCTTGTATTTCTTCCAGAGATGTAAGTCTACTTCAGGTAGTTTAGAAAGTTAAATTTGGCAGTACGTATGCACTTGTTATTATTATTACTATGATGATGACGGCTATTATTATTTTTTTATTGCTGAGTGTCATGAAAATACAATCTCTTATTCTACATCTTAGTTTCTACTTAGATAAAATGGATTCTTTGGATTATCAAATAAAATAATATACATTGAATGCACTTTAAAGGGCTCTCACATATGTAAAAACATTTTGCAAAGTATTATTATTAAGGATGCTTTCTTACTAGAATATTTTTGAGTTTAAATCTGCTTATAAATTAACATTTTTCCTCCACTTTACTGAATGACTCTTAAGATGGAGTTATACCTTGCCCAGAATCCAGTTTTATGGAAACTGGGTCAACAGCTGCATATATTGGAAAACTAGACTATGAATTAGGTTCTATGTGAGGTTATCTTGACTGACTTATGTGACTGACCAACTGATGCTTAGCAGTCACCAGAGACAACCTCAGGGCCATGATGGCCCATGACCAACAATATGGTCATCCCTGCTTAGTTCTGAGCACCTGTCTGCCAGTGACTCTCCGCACACAGCCTAGCACCCTCTGGAACCTGCCTCCAAGGGTTCTAAGGCTTGTTTCCGATGGCTCCAAAACCTACTTGCTCTACACTACAGGGCAAATTATGTAGCCTCTGTGGGCTTCTGTTTGTTTCATTAATTGAGAATAAGCATTCCTTCCAAGGACTCTTGTGTGGTTAAATGAGCCAACCTATATAACATGCTTAGCAGAGTAATTTTAATATAATATAACATTTATTATTTCTAAACTGCAATGAGGTCAGATACAGAACTGTTCATGGGATCTTGCCCATCATAAGCAGTTTACACTGGTTCTGAAGGTACTCATCCAAGGACAGGAAACCTTTGCAGATCTTATAGTGGTCACATCCCCGATCCTGATCCAAAGCCTCCATCTCCAACCTCAAGAGATCTGCTTACAACTCCTGCATTATTTTTCACGGAGGGAAACTTTTAAGTATGTAGAAATGGGAACTCATTGAAGTGAATGGCATCTCGAGTCCTGGATTCCTCATCCACAAAATGCGGGGCTGACCAAGGTTACCTCTTGGGGCCCTTTCAGCTCTCAAGTTTACAATTGTGAAATGCTAACCAGTGTCTGTTGTAGAAAGCTAAGCACCTCATAAGGGGACTGAGGCACAGGCGCTGAAGGAGGTCTGACAAGTGAGAACACGGGATGATGGTCCAGGATGCAGGCAAGCCAGGAGCTTGCCAGAACTGGGAGCAGGGATGCGGTGACTGCGAGCTGAATTCAGAGCCGTGAGCTTGGGGGAAGTCAAGTCTGGGAGAGGGTAGGTGTGGGATGTTCTCTGAGCAGTGGTGCCAGGACGTTGCCTTTAAGGTAACCGACATTAAATATTTATCTTGTGTTTCAGGTGCCTGAAATACTCAATGAAAAAAACAGGGCTGAGGTGAACTCACTGATGATTTTTTTCACCTGAAAGAATACAAATCAGAATAGAAAATAGGAAACCCAAACAGCTGGCACTAGGGAAGCCAGTGGTGGAAAAGGAGGGCTCTTCAGAATTAGTTTATGAAGGTTAGGAGATTATTTCCAAAGGAGAAGTCAGCCCGAAGCACGTCAGAGTCAAGGAATCACGGTGCGTGAGAAGGAATTTCAGTGCAGTGAGATGAGGGCCATGGACCACCATTCAGTCCTTCGTACATTCATTTACACACAGAGCCCATCCCCACTCCAGGGCATCTGGAGAAAGAAGGATGAACACGGGCTCTCAGGGCACATAACTCTGCCTGAGGATGAATGGGGGAGGGTTGGTGAGACAAGGCAGGTGCTACATGGAGCCCGATGAGTGGAGAAAGGAAAAAGAACCTCATGGAAATCAGAGAAGTCCAGTAGTGCCTACTTAGCATATGCTCATTACAAACTCGTTTATGAAGTTGGCATTCTGCTGGATTCCCTGGGAGATAGAAAGCAAGTGTAGGAAACAACCCTGGCCTTAAGGAACCTACTATATACAAGGAGAAACAGCAGTCACACTCACCAAAAAGTAAAAACAATGGGGGTCAGAGAGATGTTATATGATCGAGTGTTAAATTACATGGTGCAGATCCTGAGTCCCATGGTACTCAAAGAAGGACACATCACAAGGGCTGGTGATGCTCCTGAGAAAGTTTCTAGGAAGGCGAGCAGGTGCAGAGCCCACCCCCATGGGCAAGAACTAAGAAGTGGGCAATGGGGGGGAGGGGAGGGCCAGCACTGCTGGGAGAGCCTCGGGGAAGGTGTGGGCTAGGGTGACCGGAGGGAGAGGAGAGGCCGGGCTTCCCACAGCAATCATGATTATAACAAACAGATTCCCTGGCAGTTTTCTCTGAATGTGTCACTGAACACATATCTTTTTAATCAATGGGAAAAACATTGCATTTCCTTATCACTCTTATTTTATGCCCACTTTGATGTTTCTCTACCTTTTTATCACACCCAGCTGAACAATGACCCATCGATTGTATCTACTGTGTTGCACTTTTTGTGCAACAGAGGATAATAAAGGTAAAGGTCTTGGAGGAAAAATATCTGTCAGGTCTACCTTTTCTCAACCTCCTTCATAGATGTATTTTAATTTCTTTCTTCATACGGAGAATTTAATACCGATATTAGCATTGATACTGCCTTTGGCATTTAAGTTTTCAGAAGGTGAACATCAGTTAATAGAAGATGAGTCTGGGATATTCAGCATTCTTGCATAAACTCAGTATTTAATCCATAAATAAGTGCAAATCAAAATAAAACCTCATACTTCTCTATGACCACTGTGGAATATTTGTGATATACATAGGTTTCTTTTCTTCTTCAATTTAAATTTGCTGTTTGTAGAGTGACACAAGTATTAGATTAAATGTCACATGTAAGAACTGTAAATTTTTTTTTTGAAGAGACAGAAGCAAGCATTTATCATTTTGATCTTTGTTCAAAACACTATGAGAACTCATATTAAGTTTTAAAAAGTTAATGCTGTTGTTTGTTGCCTAAAAATGGGTTTGTCTTAAGTGCTCTAAGAATAGGCACTCTAAAATATGCAGTGATGGAAAATAATGGTAGATGCTGTTTGTTGAAAATCTGTTGGTATCCTGCTAGGTCCTTACCATTTAATATCTCCAATCATCCCGAGAAGCTGTGAGGATAGTTGATGTCCAATTTCCATGTGAGGAAACTGTGGCTTGGAAAAGACTTAACCAAAGTCTCAAAGGTGATATATGTAGTTTTTGACCGAATTTGGAGAGTAGAATAGAAAGCACACTTAAAGCCTTCTGCATGACTATGTTTGATGTTGAAAGATAAAAAAAAAAAAAAATCCTTTCAGAATGTTTTAAAGAGTGAAAAGAACCTATTACTGGAATGAGAAGAATTCCTCTTTGAATTTTACCAGGATTACATCTGGACCAAGCATCACAGCGGGCCTCTGGGGGCAGACTCATTCACAGATCCTATTGATTCAAGTTTAGAAAGACCAGATGTCTTCAAGTTTCATCTTCCTGACCACTTTGGCAAAGTACAGGCTTCCTGTGAGGAGGAGGTTAAACACTAGTTCATTTGCAGTCTTGAACTTTTCTCTTTGAGACAACACAGAGTTAAGAACTTCCTAGCATCTGGTGTGTGGGTGTCAGAGTCTTGAGAACCCCTCGGGGAGTGGGAGGAAACAGGAGCCAGGAACGTTGGACCTTGAACACCCTGAGGCACCACTGGCAGGTACAGGAGGGACCAAAAGCCACGAAAGGTTCAACAGTGAGGTCAGATTATACCAAGGCTGAGAGGGGAGACATTATATAAGAGCAAAGCATTCCCACCAAGGCAGCAAAGTTGCTCAGGAGATTCTTTCTCCCTCCTCTGGCTCTGTTTCTTTCCTATAGCAACTTAGATAGTGGAAAGAAATGTCAGTTTGAAACCCTAAATATACACTATATTCCCGCCACCCCCAAGACTGGATTCCTTGGAACAGAAAAAGAGAAGGATGGCTACTTAGACACAGTGGTAGAATATGCTTTAATTAGAACAGGGTTTGGATTTCCAATGGAACCACAAATGACCGTTCCTCTTCTGAAAACCTGAGAAATGGCTGCAGAAGTCTTTTGGGAGACAGGAAGAGAAAGGGTGGAGTCTGTGTGCTTTTCCACCCAAGGAAAATCTGAACATAGAAAGTCAGGCTCCCTTGTATGTTAAGAATTCCTTGTATCTTAGAACTTGACAAGGATTCCCGTGGTCAACAGTTACTCAATCTTCACTACAACCTACAAGGTCTTCAGGGGATTTTTAAGAGACTCAAGATACCATGTATGCATTCGAGGAAATCAGAAACAACAGTTTCACTTTTGGAAGAGTTTCCAATCCAATTGGAAACATCTAAACTATGATATAGCAAACAAAACCCACAAAAGTTTGCAAAGGTACAAGGCAGAGGAGGCAGTGTCTACTGTCCAGAGGTAGGGACAGGCTTTGGAATCTTAACCCTTTTTGGCCAAGTGATTTCACATATCCAACTAGAATGCACCCAATGCTTGGAGTCTGGTTCATAGTGGCCTCTCCTTTTTCAACTCACCTCGGATGAACAAAATGAAACCTTGACTGTCTTTTGGCACTCATTGTTGGCTTTTTTTTTTTTTTTTTTTTTTTTTTGCTGTACGCGGGCCTCTCACTGTTGTGGCCTCTCCCATTGTGGAGCACAGGCTCAGGACGTGCAGGCTCAGTGGCCATGGCTCACGGGCCCAGCTGCTCCGCGGCATGTGGGATCCTCCCGGACCGGGGCATGAACCCGTGTCCCCTGCATTGGCAGGCGGACTCTCAACCACTGCACCACCAGGGAAGCCCTCATTGTTGGCTTTCTTAGGGTGCTCTCATGGAGCTAGGGCCACCCAGCAACACTTGCTTTAGACTCAAGAATACAGTGAGATTTAATTCTTATATCCTGAGCTAGCATTTAAACCATAAGTGCTGACAATGACTAGTTTTAAATTAAAACACTAAGAGATATTTTTACATTTGCTATTTTCATATTTTCCAAAACTTTATACCTTAAAAGTTGACATTAAAGACACGTTTGGTTTACATTTTAATTCTCCCGGCCATTAAAAGCCTCCTATTACACTAGTATTTGCTGCTATAAATACTCTGAAAACTTAGAGGAGATAAAAAAATGTTGACAGAAACAAATAAACATAAATACAATTTTATAGCATGATATCCAACATTTCAAGTAACCTTCAGATTAGTGTCTTGGCTGTGCATGGGCTGCCTCAGTTTATACTCTGGGCTGTTGACATGAAGAGTCCATATTTCTCTACTTGGATGTATATCTCCTGAAACAGTAAATCAACAAGCTCCCTGTCTTGAGGAAGAAATCAGTTTTCATTCAATGAGCACACTTTTCAAAGAAGTTCCATATTTGAAGTACCTACCAAAAGCTGTCCAGCAAAGCAGACGAAAAGGATAAAGGCAAGCGAGAGAAATGCAGCTCCAAAGGAAATCCCGAGAATGGACGTTCTACCAGGAAACAAAAAGGAACAGGTTAGTGTGGGGATAGCTTCGATTTTTCTGGAAAGCCATCATGAATACTTTTGGATTAATTAGGGTTTCATTAAACGAGGACTTCAAACCTCCCTAATTTCTTGAGAAATGAAAATGGAGCTAAAAACCGACAAAGATACGTCCATAGAAAAACATCTATGGTTGTGTCTGATCAACTTGCTATGACCCATTAAAACTGCCCTACAATCATCAGTTCTTCATTAAGGAAAAACCATCTTTTTATGACTTGCCTCTGCAACCAGCACTCTCATGCCCACACCTGATCACGTCCATCTCGGTGCCCTTTTCCCTTCTGTTGATGGCAGCTGCTACCTCCAGGAGAGCCTCATCTGGTTTGCTTGGAAACACTGAGTCCTCACCCTCCCCAGGACAATCCAACCAGATACAATTTCCTTCAAGACTGATGCAGCTAAATGTTTACTGAGGTTGCCCAAAGATTTCACAGGCCGTGGCCTTTACAATCTTGCATGAGCCAATGAACACACAAGCTTCCTGTGATCATGTGAAAAATGTGCCCACTAAGTTACAGGTTCTGCCACCGACAGGTTACAGGTAGATAAATGTGGCCATAAGAATTGTATGCATTTCTAAGAGGTCCTTTAAGTAATTAAAAAATTCAAGGCCTCTTAAAACATCATGTAATCCAAAGGAAGCAGTGTTTGGGGTATTAAAAAAGATGAGCCATAATGAATAATTGGATGAAATTCAGATGCAGCACCCAAAGAGAGGTCAGTGATACCTGAAGCCATAATGGAAGCTCTTGCTAATGAGGTCGGCTAGAGATACCGAAGAGACAGAAGAACTGGCACTGAGAAGAGTACGGGCACCCTGAAAGTAAATCCACTGAAAGGAAGGCTCAGATGCAAACCAGCAACAAGCTGAAATGCCCAGTGAGTGCACAGCTGTGAGCCCCTTGGGGAGGGAAAAGAGGCAAGTAATCAGTGAACTGAGTAATCCCCTCAAGCCATCAGGATGGAAAGGGTCCACTCAGCTCATACTCAGACACCTACTCTATCTTGAGAGATGATTACACATCAAGCAAGATCTACAAAATCTGGACTTCAAACCACTATGCACTTGAACCTGACCTAATGATATACTTATGAGGTACTGAGTTAGCTCCTAGACGTGGTGCACAATGCTTTCAAATACCTGGCCTGATAATGACATTTGTTCACATCTTATGAGTAACAATAAGTGTCTGCTAGGAAGGTGTATATATACCAAATACACCTGTTTGTTGACTAGTCTCATGGCCAGGCCCATACTGGGCTGGAATGGTGCAAAGACGAGTACAATGTCATCCCTGTTTTGAGTGGTTCACAGCCTAGGAAAGGGAAGCACCGTATGCCTCCTTATTTCCCTATCCCAAACACCCCTTTTTTTCAGACATCACTCCTTAGAAGCCAAACTCTCAGCATCTCCCCATCACAGACTCTCAGAGCTTCCTATTAGCCAGGCAGTGTGGAGGGAGGGAGTGTACAGAGGGCTCTCTTTACTCCTGTGACCCAGGAGAGACACAGGAACTCATCTGCTAAACTTCCATTTGCCGTCTTTCTCATGCATCTTTATAAGAGAGCTCTGATGGGTTTTCTTTGACTCTGTGCTCTCTTGGTTCCTTGTTGGTGTCAAGGTGATGCCAGCTGCATAAGGTTGACTTCAGAAACATTATAGCTTTCTCTTAGGTCTGAAACTGTTTATTTTTTATTTTTTGGACACACCTTGAGGCTTGCAGGATCTTAGTTCGAACCTGTGCCCCCTGCAGTGAAAGTGCGGAGTCCTAACCCCTGGACCGCCAGGGAATTCAGGTCTGAAACTGCTTACAGTTCTCTTCTCTGAGAAGCTTACCTTCTCTTCTTGAAGGTTTGGTAAGTCTCAGCTGTAAAACCATCTGGTGATAGTGAGGGTGATGGTGATGGGGTGATGACATGATAATATGATGACAGGATATTGACTATGTATGTGTCAAGCACTGTTTTAAAGGCTTTATATGTATGTGTAATCCTGGACAGCAGTTATTGTTATTACCTCATTTTACCAAAGAGAAACAGACGCCCAGAGAAGTTGAGAAACTTGCCTAAAGTTACACCCCTACCAAGCGGTACGGTCAGGGTACACAGTTGATTAGTTTTCTAATCCACATAGTTGTATTCCTGACCCCCTCTCTGTTTTTAGGAGTAGACATGTCACATTTCTGTCATGTTTACTGGTTCAACTTTCCCGGAAAATTATCCATTTCATTAGATTTTTGAATATGAAATAATCTCCTTAATATTCTCTTATAATTTTAGAAGTAGCCATATTTGTAGTGATATCTTCTTGTCTTTAAGGTTATTTTTCTTATTCTCTCTATATCAAACTTTTGAAGATTTGCATGTTTGTTGAACTTCTCAAAGAATGAACTTTTGGTTTATAATTAAGGTCTATGCTTTCTGATCATTTTCTATGTTATTGGTTTCTGATTTAACATAAAAAAACCCTTCTTCCTTCTTTATTTAAACTTTCATTGTTCTTTTTTCTTGATTGTCATTTACTGCCAATATTTTGTATTTTCTAATAAATGCATTTAAGGACATAAATATTCCTGTAATTACTGCTTTAGCCAAATCCCACAGTTTTTGATTTATAGCTACTCATTGCCATTATTTTCTAAAAAGCCTATAATTTCAATTTCCATTTCCTTTTAATACAAGAGTAATTCCACAAGGAGCTTATTTTTGGTCTGTCCTTGTTATTTCTAATTTCTTTAGGTTTGATCAGAGACTGTGGTCTCTGTTATTTCTACTTTGACAATTTCTTTTTCTTCTGTGATGTGATAAATACGTTCTATTTCTATTATGTCTTATGAATGTCTAAAAATGATACATATTTATATTCTCTTTTTGCTGGAAACAAAGCATGTTCTTTCAATATATCTATTGTCAGAGCTTGATGAGTTAGTTAGATCCCCAGTGGGCTGACTTACTGTCTCAATTTGGTCTGTCAATTTTAGAATGTATTAATATTTCCAACTAAGATTGTGGGTTTGTAAATACATCTGAACATTTTAACAGTGTCTGTTTATTTCAGAGAGACGCTGGAGTGCATAAAAATTTATGATTCTTAACTTTTCTTGGTGATTGTACTGTAATATGTCTCTTTTTTCATGCTAAATGCTTTTCACTTGAACTCTATATTGTCAGAAATTTATATTATTGCAGCTTTCCTATTTCTGTAAGCTGGTTCCTGAAATAACTCTTTTCCATCCTTTATTTCCAACATTTCTCTATCTTTTAATTTTACCTAGATCTTTTAAAGGTGGCACAGAAGTGGCCTTTGGCTTGTAGCCTCAATCTTTGAATGTCTTTCCAAGAACAGGACACTTTCATCCATTCACAATTATGAAATTTGTTAGTATTTGACCAGTTCTTTCTATCTTATTTTCTTAAAATGTTTGGTAAAATTCACACAGAAATCACTTGAGTAAAAAATAAAAATTAATACAGTTAATAGATAAATACCCATTTAAATTTTGATTACATGCACATCAGTTTTGATAAGTTGTATATTGAATGAATTTTCCCATTTTATCTAAATTGTGGATATTTTTGGCCTTGAGTAGTTCATAACATTCCATATTTATCCTGTTAAAATCTGTAGGATCTGTAGTAAACCCCACTTTATTCCTTATATTATTAGTTTGGGTGGTTTGTGATTACTTTTCTTTTCTTCTTGATCAGTCTTGCTAGTGGTTAGGCATTTAAAATAAATTTTAAAGAACCAGCTTTTAGCCAAAAGTTGTTTGTTTTTTCTGTTGGCTGTTTTCTGTTTTACTGATTTCTTCTTCTTAGTATATATTCCCTTCTAGTCACTGGATTTGTTCATCTTTTTCTGGTTTCCTATGTTGGAAATGTAAACAACTGACTTTAACTTTCTTTTTTTTCACATATAAGTGTTTTAAAGCTCTCTAAATCCTCTCTAAATTAGTGTTATACTTTTTACTTTGATATACCAAACATTTTCTACCTTGTCTTGATTTTTTAATTTGACTCATAGGTTATTCAGAAGTATATAGTTTAACATTGAAATAGTTGGGATTATTTTTAGATATTCTATTGTTTTCAATTTCTAAGTTGGCGTTGGTATAGTTAGGTATGTCTGTAAGTTTTTCACCTTTTCATATTTATTTCAATCTTTTCAAATTTGTTGAGATGGTTTTATTTTATATCTTGGTCAATGTTCCATGTACAGTTTAAAATAACATGTATTTTACTGTTGGACTTAGTGTTCTATGAATGCCAATTCATAGGTTGACAATCTTGCTCAGCTTTTCAATATCCTTATATACAGTAAGATATAAAAGGGATACTAAATATCTAAATCTGATTATTGATTTGTCTAATTCTCTCTTTTTTTTTCAGGTTTTTTTCCTTTCAAGTATTTTATAGCTGTGCTTTGAGTATATGCCATTTAATGATTTTATGTTTTCTGACAAACTGAATTTTTCCTCAATTTTCAATTGTTGCTCTTTATCTCTGTTAACACTTCTTGCCTTCATGTCTACTTTGTCTGATATCAACATATGTACAGTAACTTTCTTATGCTTACTGTTTATATGATCTCTATTTTCCATCTTTTTAACTCTAACCTAACTTCCTTCTGTATTTAAAAAGCATCTCTTGTAGACAGTATGTGGCTTTGTCATGCTTTTATTTGGAGTGTTTAGTCCTTATACATTTAATAATAAACCTACCATATTACCATCTCTTGTCTATTGTCCTACTGCTTGGCTTGTATGGTGTGGTCCATTATATTTGTTGATATTTTTTATTTTAAATCTGCCATTTTACTATTTGTTCTCTATTTGTCTCGTGTCTTTTTGGTTCTGTTTCTCCCTTATTGCCGTTTTTCATTAATCTAATATTTTCATAGGATTTTTAATTTCTTCTATTGATTTTTTAGCTATACCTTTTTGTACTTTTTAGTGATTGCTCAAGAAATAAAATATACGTGATTAATTTATCAGAAGTTACTTAGCATTAATATTGCATCACTTTGAAAATACATAAGGTCCTGACAACAATACAATCCCGCTCTTCTCTGCATCTTAATTCTTAGTGTAGTTCTTATTTTTGCATTAAATGATCAGCAGTCTTTTAGAAAAAATAATACAATATAAGGGTTGAGTCTTTTATACTCTTACATATTAAGCATGTTCTGCTCTTCATTCCCTCCTGTAGATTCAAGTTTGCCTCTGGTATCATCTCAGTTCAGCTTGAAGAACTTCCATTAGCACTTCTTATACTATAGGTTTGCTGGTAATGAATTCCCCTAGCTTTCTTTCATTTGCAAAATGTCTTTCATCTCATTTCTAAGAAAAGGAATATTTTTACTGAATATTTAATTCAGGATTGACTATGCTTATATCAGTGGTTCTGATAAGGAGTCAGCCAATATTTCCATCACTGATGCCTTGTGTGAAATGTCTTTTTTCCTCTGGCTTCATTTACAGTTTTTTTTTTCTTTCTTTTTTTCTTTGGCTTCAACAGTTTGAGTATAACACACCACATGTAGTGTTATTTATATTTATTCCCCTTGCTGTTCACAGAGGTTCTTGCCTTTGGAGGCTAATGTATTTCAACAAATTTGGGAAAATTCATCACTAGTGTGCTGGTAATTTCCTGTTTGTTTTCAAACACTTTTCCATTCCATCTCCTACAAACTCCATTTTCCAGACTCTTTGCCAACTGGTTCTAACAAGGTTTGGCCAATGGGAAGCAGCAGGGAATGACTGGAAGGGGGAAGGAGGAAGGAGGAAGCATGGGTATCTCTCCTTACTCTCTATGTAGCAGTCATTCCCTGAACGGGCTGCAACTCCTGCTGTCTCTGAGGTTCCAGATCCCTGTTGGGGAAAAATCCTGCATGGTCATGGTTCTAGCCTCTGCAGGCAAGTCCAGGATCCTGCATTTCTGGTGATACCACGTCCCTCCTGTGTCCTTTCAAACCTAGGGTGGTAGCAGATTCCTCCCTTGCTCACCACTTGGTTGCTTTCCTGTTTCGTTTCTCAGCTTTCCCCTCATTCTGTAAGCACTTCACTTTATTAAATTCCCATGGTGAAATACCTGAGGCCATTTCTGTTCTCTTTACAGGACTCTAATCCATTAACTCAAGTTTTTTTCTAGGTATTATGATAGCATTAGTGGTTAGATGGAAACTTAGGAATAATTAAAATCAGTTACTTCAACTTTCTTCCTTTTCCCTTTGAAAAAGAGCCAACCATTCAGTTTTAATTAGAAGTATGGAGACAATATCTACATATTCCATAGGATATGCCATAGCTGAATTTCCTTACGAATGGATAAGTGATAATGGATTATACTGGCCTTTATTTACACAAATCTCAACAGATTTAATGACAATTATCATGGTTTAATCTATATTCAAATCATATGACTTATTTTGTGAATCAGAATTTAAATAAAAGATTCATGTACTATAGTGAGTTTCATAGGCTCTTGTTTTCTAAAGTGCATTTCAGTGTTTGTTGTTAGGAATAATTATTCCACCATGAAGATGCTTGATAGAAATCCTGGACATTCTGGAATTGGGTCAAACAGCTATATTAGAGCCCAAGAAAACAATAAGGGTGTTAAAATTTGACTCCCACATTTTATAATAATCCACTGGGTACAGTGAACAGTATCTGGTGATATATTTTCCTTAATGTATCTGATGACCCCTACTTTGCTTCTTCTCAAACGTCAGAATCCATTAAAGGGGGACGAGAGGTAGATAAGGGAAAACAGTGGTCCTGATATGATGAACTATCTGTGTTTTGGTGGAATGGATGACAAATGCTCATTAAAGCAGGAATGAGTATTCTTAAAAGTACGTTATGACACAAACTATCAAACGTGACTCAATAAGAAATAGAAAATCTGAATAGGCCTATAAAAGTAAAGAAACTGAATTAGTAATTAAAACATAAAACAAAAATAAAAACTACTCACAAAGAAAAGCTCATGCACAGATGGCTTCACTGGTGAGTTCAACAAAACACTTAAGGAAGGATTAATACCACTTTTTCACAAACTCTTTCAGAAAATAAAGGGGACAGAACAGTTACTAAGTGGTTCTATGAGGCCAGCGTCATTTGATACTAATACCAGACAAGGACAGCACCAGAAAACGAAACTAGAGACCAATATCTCTTATGAACATAGATACAAAAATCCTTGTCAAAATGTTAGCAAACTGAATCTAGTCACATATAAAAAGGACTATATACCGTGACCAAGTGGGATTTGTCTGAGAAAGGCAAGGTTGGTTTCATATCTGAAAATCGATTAATGTGATACACTATATTAACAGAATAAAGGAAAGACAACCTACATGATCGTCTCAATAGCTCAGCATAACAAAGTCCAACACCCTTCTATTATAAAAACACTCAACAGACTATAATCAAAGGGATTTCCTTTATCCTGAGAAAAGGCATCTTTGAAAAACACACAGGTAACATCATCCTCAACAATGAAAGACTGGATGCTTTCCTCCCAAGATCCTACGTGTGCCACGGCTACTTCTATGGAATGTTATACTGGAGGTTCTAGCCAGGGAAATTAGGCAGGAAAATGAAATAAAAGGCATTAGATTGGAGAGGAAGAAGTACAACTATCTCTCTGTGTAGTTGATATGATCTTGTATGCAGAACATGATGTCACAACCTGAGACCCAGACCTAGAGTGGCTCACATTCGGGGTGACCTGCTCCACCGGGGTGGGCTGTCCAGTGCTCCAGTCCAGACATTGACATTCTTGTCTGGTTGAATGTAACTTTCATCCCAGAGAACAAGAACTACCCTAAGGCAAATTCATGGTTGGTCAAAAGCTCTTAAATATAACCATTTATCCTGCCTGTTCTATCAAAAGCGTGTTCAGGCTCATTAAGCATGGATACAGTGAACAGTATCTGGTTGTCTGTGAAATGCAATCAATTTTAATTAACATTCTGGTTGCAAAGCTTTTTTTTAAACAAACAGGCATAATTGATTTATATACTCACTGCAAAACAAACTTGACTCTCCCCTGTCAGGAGGCAAGAAAAATTACACTTCTTAGTGATAATTTTTGACTTGGACACTTTAATACAGTGTATTGTTACAATATATGGAAAAGGCTGATTTGAGACAAGGTCTTTGCTCCTTCTGGTTTTTTGCCAGTTAGTTTATCGCTTACAGGTGGTCCTGACGGAGATGCGGATGCACTTTTGATGACAGGAAAAATGCAGCAGAGAGATACATCCTTCCCCCAAAATCTAAGAGTTATATTAATTATAAACCACTTCTATGGGTACATAACGGTGTCTTTCTCTGGAATTCTGTTTAATGTGATGACTTTCTTATCCCTTCTCCCTCTGTGCCCTCAGCTTTGTCCCCCTGAGAACGATGTGGATTCTCTCATCAAAGCTCTGTTCACGTCTGTTACATGGTATTTAGCAAGGATAATAAGAACCAAAGGAAAAAAAAACTTTATACATTAGCATGAAATAATAAAAATCCCCCCCTCTTTAAGTGATAGGTGATAGAATCTCAAAATGAAAGGTTCTTTGTTAAAAGAAAGAATGAAAAGGAGAGAAGGCATTTAAATATTCATCACCAATACAGATTATTGCAGCCTTTCTCCGATAATAGGACTTAGCAGCTTTGAGATGTTCTGCCCACTTGAAAGTCCTGTGAGGCTGGAAAGGGAAAAGGAGTTACATTTGGCAGAGATAAGAGCTTCCACTTCATGCCAACAATAAGGGCTGAAGACCTGAATTTTCCGAAGGTCTGCAGTGTTCTCTTTCTACACTCACTCCTTAGGTGGGCTCATCACCTCCCAGGGATATAAATACTACCTACGCACTGATTCTTCCAAACTATGATTCCAGCTCTGACTCCTTCCATGAACCGCTGGCTCACATACACCCTCCCCTCCCCACTGTGAAGCCCCACCACCTGGACACTTAATATGCACGCACATGCCTTTGATGCTCAGAGCTGAGCCTTTCATTCCATGCTCCTCTCTGACTTGTTCCTTCCCCTGGTGTCTCCCTCTCTGTAAATGGCTGCCTAATTTTTCCATTTGCTCAGGCCGAAAACAAAAAACAAAAAAAAATCCACAGAACTTAGCTTTCTCTTATTCTTCATCTCCAATCTAATAGCAAGACTTTCCTCATCACTCTTCATAACACATCTCAGAATTTGATCACTTTTTACACCTCCACTGATACTCAAGTGCAAACCATCATCTTCCTTGGTCTTCCTATTCCCACCCTCTCCCTCTTCCGGAACAGCAAGAACAATACCCCAAGCACAGCCACAGCATGTCCTCAGCTGAGAACCTTCCAGGGCTTCTCATCACACTCAGCATTCAATCCGAAGTTCTCCAGTAGCCTGTGAAGGTCACCATGACCTGCCCGTCTCACTGCTCCTGTGATCCCATCTCCATACTCTCTCAGGGCTTACTCTGCTCCTGCCATCCTGCCTCCTTGCTGGTCCTTGAACACACCTGTGACTTCCATCATCTAGAATGTTCTTCTGCCAGATATCCACGTAATTCTCATTTCAATTCATTCAGACTTCTCTTCAATATCACTCAATCAGTGATGCCTTCCCTGACAGCCCTCATCTGAATTACCACCTTCCCTCACTCTATAGTCGCCTACTCTTTTAATTTTTCTTAAAGCTTATTACAACTGAATTAATATGTATTTGTTTATTACATTAGTGTTGTGCCTCCTAATAGAATGTAAGCTGTATGAGAGAAAGGACTTTTGGGGGGTTACTTACTGCTGCTTTCCCAGCATCTCGAACTATGCCTGGTATATGATAGCTTGATAAACAGGTGTAGGGTGATTCCACAAATGATGGACAGAATGTATGTATGAATTTCTCTTATGGATTTCTATTTTTATTACAAATGCTCAGAATATTGCCCAGATACAAAGTAAAAGTATAATGGCCTGTTTCATTGAGTAAAAACGCATTCAGCTCCCTTTTTATTGTTATTGTCCTTCAAATCTTACTGTATCAGTGACATATAGGTAACCACAACTAAAATCACCTTTCATTCCTGGAGAGATTACTGGTTTTCATGAAATCCATTT
The DNA here is from genome assembly GCF_963924675.1 of Phocoena phocoena. Classification (NCBI taxonomy): domain Eukaryota; kingdom Metazoa; phylum Chordata; class Mammalia; order Artiodactyla; family Phocoenidae; genus Phocoena; species Phocoena phocoena. Next base: position 6,434,783 of record NC_089221.1, on the reverse strand, counting down.
TTTCCTGATAATAGAATTTTCAGATGGGCACCCTGTTACACAGACTAAAGGCTACACATTCCGGCCTCCCTTGCAGCTAGGTTTGCACATGTGACTAAGATCTCAGTCTTAGTCCAAAGTGTCATGAGGTAGTTTCTTGGAGGCATCCACAGAGACTCAGTTATAAATGCTTTTGCCTTCTGCTTCTGGGCCTGTTCCTCCATCTTTTTGCTCAGAATGTGGATGCTGCCATCTTAGAAATGAAGATGAGGACCAAACTCTAGGGAAAGCAGAGCTGTGTGCTGGAGGGACCCAGGACTCCCAAGGAATCTGAGGGACCTTGGGCCTTTGATTATGGAGAAGGAATAAAACTTCTAACTTATATTCAAGCTACTAACTGTGAGGCATTTCCTTACTTTCAGGTGACCTGAATCCAGAGTTGAATATTGTTCATCTCAGTAAAAGGTACCTGGTTCATTTATCTTGGACAGTGAGAATTATCTTCCTTCATTTTTTGCTTCCCTTCCCTTCCCTTCTCTTCCTTCTTTATTTTTTGTTTTGCCCAAAGATTCACATCCACTGCATCAAGGTACACAGGGAGCAAATTACCTTCATGGTATCCAATATGGGGGCCAACCAATTTGGTTGCCCACCAAAGAAAACTGCCTTCACAAAAGTTGTTCTTCATCATTTCTGTTTAGAAAACAAGCCTTCTTTCAATGGACATGAACGATTCTACCATTAAACTTTCTCCTATTTTTTTCCCCTTTTTGAAGATAACAAAATAAAAGCAACTCTTTTGAAATGATTATTAAATCATTAATGAGCATTGATTATTAACATGAGTAAGAGAATGCGTATTAAAGAATCTCAGTGGAAATAATAGAGACATTTTATATCATAATTTGCTATTAATTTTCCTTAAGGAAAATGTCATTATTCTTAATTTTGCTTGGGTAATGAAACATATGATATCTCACTGAACCTTATTAGAAAAAAAATTCTTATTTTAATAATTGCCATGAATGGTTTAACATAATCTATTTAGTTTGGCAGACAATATGAATGAAACTACTAAAAAATGTAAAAATTCATGCTCGCTCATTTCTGGTCTTTGAAGGTAGCTCACATTTCTGATAAAGTTATAGTACAAAGCTGACAGAAGTGAGAGAACAACTCCAAAAAGAGGGGCCAACTAATAATTTAATTACATCTGCTCAAATCTTGAGACTAGAGCCAGATTTGAAAATTATGGGCCCAAAAGGGATGATGTAAGGCCCCCTTTCAGGGAAACACTTCCCCTTTCTGGTCCTTTCAAGGTCATAAGTTCCTCCTTAGTTATTCATTCACTCACTATTTATTCATTTACTCACTCATTTCTCTCCTTCCCTGCCCCCCCAAAACATGAAGCAGTTTACCAAAAGAACAAACAAAATAAAACTGTAATTCAGCATATTTAAAAACAAGCTAGGGCATATTAGAAAAAGTGAGACGGGCCATTATCTCAATAAACATGCTTCATAAAATATAACAGAATTATTATTTTTAAATGGATGCACTCAGAGCAAGGAAGAGAACACACTAGACACACAGAGGGTATTCAAAGTAGAATGCCAAGAGGCACTGACACTAAATGGTCCGGGAGGGACCAGGGGCTGATACATGCCATGGAGTGAATGTGAGATTTAATGGCAGTACAAGGTTGGTGATGCTTACAGGACTATCTCAATGGAAAACTAGAACTGAGCTCTTGAATAAAGTCAGAAGGCATAAAGGCCTGTCCTATCAGGAAACATAAAAACTATGCCCAACAGCCTGGTAATTTTCAGGGATGCCAAGTACCTATGTAGGGTCATAAGTGGAAAAGGAATAATCTTTGACAACTGAGATCCCCAATCCTGATCCACGTTAAGGGGCTAATCAAACTCACATGACCTAAGTATTTTTAAAAAATACTGTGGCTTGAACTGGTGAACCCCAGAGGTCCTGGCAGAGATACAGTGAAAACTATATCATAGTGATACCTTCAGAACTCAGAACACATGAGATCACCATGGACCTAAACCCTTGCTTTGATGAACTCACAGTTGAAATTACAGATAACAGAAGGAGACACATGACCACAAAAGAGACAATAGTGAGAGTAAATAACAGAATTCATGCACTTATGACCCATAAATAACAGAAGGAAACAAGTGATATTTTCATACATGTTTAAAATCTGAAAATAAAGGGACAAAAATAAAAAGCATAGGCAAAATAGAGAATTATAAGAAAAACTCAGATAAAAAGTAGACTTCTTAGATATGAAAAAGTGATCTTTGAAATTATAAACTCATTGTGGATGAGGAATTCACCAGAATGCAGCACAAAGAGTTAAAGAGGTAGAAAGAGGAAAAATGACAGGACCTGGAGCACAGAATGAACAGCACAATGTAAAATTAATAAGAGTTCTAGGAGGAAAGGACAGAGAAAAAGAGAGAAGCAATATGTGAGGTGAAACAGGCAGTCAATTGCTAAGAACTAAGCAAAGACAAGAATCCTCAGGCTGAACAAAAATCACAGCTAGTCATGTAGGGAAATGAGAACAAGTGTATATCTAGAAACAATACGGTAAAAATCCTGGTCACCTCCCCCCCCCAAAAAAAAGCTGAAAAGCATACAAATAGGAAAGACCGATTCCTTACAAAGGAATGTAATGGGATTGACAGAAGACATTTCCTTAGCAACAACAGAAGCTGAAATTCAATGTAATGATATCATCAAAATAGTAAGGGAAAATAAGAATTTTACACCCAAACTATTATTCAAGGGTAAATTGAAATAAAGCAGCTAAAGATATTTTAATACAAACAAAAAAAGGAGCTATTGCAACTCACAGATACTAACTAAAGGGACTAATAAATGATACACATCAGCAAGAAGGAGCATAAACTTGTAGGAAGAAATAATGTTTACAAAGCACTGATGAACAAACAAAATGATAAAGAATGTGAGTAAGTGTAAATCAATATTGACTGTAATTACCATCTGGAACTAAAATCCTAAGAAATAATTACCTAGAAGAGACATAATGATTAACTTTATAATTTATTAAACTAAGAATATGTGTTAAAATTTCAATGGTAATCATTGAAAGAAAATATATAGGATCCCCCTTCTCTCTCCCCTGCTCTATGTATATAGTAAAGGAAAAACAAGAATAAAGAAAACTTGATGAATCCTTTAGAGGTTAAGAAGGTGGGAGATTTGGGGCATGGGGAAAACCAAAGAAAAGCAAAGTAAATGAAATATAAAATAAGAGAGTAGAAGTGGGTCCACACGCATCAATAAAAGAATCAAAATACAAATGGAATAAAGTCACATTAATATACAAAAAGATATCAGATTGAATAAACAAAAAGACCCCATAACAATAGGTACTGTTTACAGGAAGCATACCCAACCAATAATGTCCCCAAGAGCACAGAAACTTATATATAGTCAGTATGACACAGGCTCAACATTTGTGAAATCTGGATTGTGTGCAAATGCATATTTATTATATTATGTTCTGTACTTTTCTGTATCTTTGAAATATTTCAGAGTAAGAATTTTTAAAAAAAGAAAAATTAGGACATTAACGTGAAAGAAAAATGAAGGATAAATACTATACTATACTATACTATACTATACTGTGAGGTTGGTATAGAAAGTGCAGGTCTAAAGTCTCCAAGAAAGGCGTCCGCAGACCTTACTCTGCGCCTTCTAACTGCCAACACAGAGAGGGAAATGTGACCCGTACCTATTTCACAACACTTATGCTCAAAATCCAACTTGTTGCTCAAGAGAAACACAGTAATTGGTAATGATGCCTGAGGGAATGAACTTCGATGGGTTCTCATAAAACAACACAACAGAAAAGAGACAAAAAAATAAAAGCGAAGACAGAAAAGACACCAACTTGATTTTTTTTAAAGTGTAATTCCATGGAATGTTTTTCCTGGTCCCCAGAAGTCCTTTTGTCCTCTTTGGCATCGTCTTTTATAACGCTCTGGTCACTTTCTCCCCTCCCAAACAGTAGGTGATAAACCTTGTCTTAATTGTGATGTAGAAAATATGAAAATACTCATCCAATAGGAAGATGTAGAAAAATGAATGAATGTCTCTACTTTAGAGTATAAATAAGGGCTCATTCCCCTTGGTAACACTTGTTTCAACTACATCACTTTTTACATGCCCTTCGGCTTTACTATTCAATAAGCCCTGTCTGTGCAGGAACAGCTGTTTCTCTCCTGTACCATGTGGCAGAGGCCTGGAACTTAGAAAAAGCTTAATTGTTAACATTTTTTTTTTCATTGGAAAACTGACAGGTTGACCTTGGCAAATTTCACTGAAGACTGTGTAAGTCTAGAGGAAGAACTCATTTGGCAAATGTATTTCAATGCTCATTTATGGGGGGAAAGAGGAGGAAGGGGGTGGCCAGTGGGAACCTCTTCTAAAAGGGGGCAGATAGCTTTGGGATTGTACATGTACGAATAATACGATCACTTGTTATTAATCTTTAAATGCCTTGGTATTGGCTAGTTGTCCAGAAGAACATCCTTTGGGGTATGAAGAGAAAGGCAGACCATTTCTTTCTAGTTTGCTCAGCATCTTCATGAGACAAACTGTAACCCAGACTCAGAAATTCAGGTTGCCCACAAATGCCGGCTGCACAGCTGAAGTTAAATGCAATAATACAACTAACTCCAACTAGACTGAAAATGGTCGTTGTGGCCTTTACAAAAGAGGTAATGATGAGTGGAAAGAAAATTTTTCTTAAATTTCTTTCTTATCCCCAATTATTGAAAGAAGGACAAGCATTTTCTTTTAGATTGTAGGATGAGAAAAAAATCAGTTTCTTTAAAGAAAGTCAGTTGACTTACATTCCACTCCTTAATAAGGTATAAGAGAACGTCTACCTAGGAATCATGGAGTGATTGGGTTTTCACCAGTAGGAGGAAAAATGTGAAATCTGGTTATCCAGTTCTCTGTACCCAGGTCTCTCCTGGGAGGGGCAAGCTAGACAGTGACTCATAACACTCAGAGATGGCGGTGAGGGTGGGCTTCAGGGAGAACATGAAATCAGAATGAAGGGGTGGGCAAAGTAAGCCTAGAGCAGGTTTTGTCCTTTCAATACATAATAATGTTGTTTGTTTATTAGAAACAACATCTGGTGATTTTGCTCTTCCTGGGTAAACTTACTGGGTTACATTTCTTAGACATAAGCATCAGAATAATATGGAAATCAAAGTAAAATGGTTAAATTTATTTTTTAAAAAATCCCTAGAAGGTCAATCAACATGTCCACTTTGAAAATTCAAAATTACTAAAACTGAATAAGACACGGGGGCCACTTAGCTTCACAGAGCCTGAAATCACCTCCCCTGCCCGCCGTCCTCTCCCCACCCTGCCTGCCGCCCGCCCATGTTACATAAGCGCTCCATTGGAAACTGTGCATCCTCTCGTAACCCTTAGTATAACTGAGTCCAGCAGAAATACACACCCAGTGAGAATGACAACGTAGAACCGTATGTACTTACTTGGGTAAGACCAGGATCTGCACGATGAAGATGCAGAAGAATATGAGGCAGGCGCAGGTCACGTAATACTTGAAGGCTGGCAGTGCAGTGGCTCGGTACTAAGGGGGGAAAAGAAACCAGGAATGACAGGTTGTCTGAGAGAAGGGCTGAAACAGTCATCCAGCAGGTACATCTAACTGTACCTGGTTCATCCATCACACTCGTCACCTGCAGACTGTGGAAAAAGACAACCTAAGGACAATGGCTGTTCACCTCTGGCAAAGAGAGCTTCCTCTCTCCAAACGAGCTGTGAAAGGGTGACTTCAAAGACCATGACTTCCGTGAGTCGACCTGTTCAGAAACCCATGTAGAGGCAATCGAATCCCTCCAGCAAGGAGACAGAGCACCTGGCCAGAAAGACGAGTGAGTGAACTGAATGGACCAATGAAGTGTGCAGGTGTCCTGCCTCCCTTGTGGGTCTAAGGTCCGAGATTGCTTGTGGAAAGAAACTGACTTTTCACATAGCCATATTTTGCTTTTGAAGAGTACTGAGGAAATGCAATATTCTCATTTTATTTATTTGTTTTAGCTTTTTATTTTATTATCGAGAGGTGGTGAGTGAAATTATAAGACAGAAGACCAGCAGGCTCTGTCCTCTACGAACATCTGTTTGCCTGTCTGGGCCTGGCTGTTGGACTCTTTCTACTTGCCCAGCATAATCAGCAGTTTCACATGGCTTTCCATAACATCCAGGATCATAAACTGACCAGTGTAGCTGCCCGCCTGGGGCTGCTCTTCTTGGCTTATGCAGGAAAAGCCAGCCAACGCTGCACTCAGTCTGCCACATGTCCCCTTGACTCTGGTGATGGTGTGCCGGGCACTCTCAAGGCTTTCTGCGGACTAACTCATTTAATCCTCACAACAACTGCGTGAGGCAGGAACTATTGCCGTCTCTAGTTTTGTATGAAAAAACTTTGGACCAGAACAACTGATTAACATTCTTAGAAACACACAGCACATGGTGCAACCAGAATCTTCATCCCGCTGGACTGGCTCCCGAACCCAGGCTTCCAGCCACGAGGCACTATTGCCTCTCAAACAAGGGTTCTATGGTAAAATTAAAGGAAATCAAGTTTTTGTGGCAATGCTATCGAAGCCTCCTGACAATGCTGGCAGGTTGCATTAGTGTATCTGCACAAACTGTGTCCCAAGTTATGGGAAGTTAGGTGTGTATTTCTCGGGTTTAGCCTCTGGGATTTTGGTGCAGATGATAGACCTCTGGGTGGTCTGGCTTCTCTTCCTCTATGTCTTGCTGCTTTTTACCCCTCCTGCTGGCCTGAAGAGCAGGTTGGGAATAGGAGGACAAAAAGTGAGCTTAAATCTCAATGCTGTCTAAAGTCTGCCTCTGCAAATATGTACACATGGGGAATGTCAGCAAAAGCTGCATGTTTTAATAATGATCATTTTCTGTTTACTAGAATATTTCTTTGGTGACTTTTGTGACTTCATAGCCAGGATAATTTACAAAGCTGATGAAGAAGCTCTGCTAGCGTAATTGCTGAAATGTGATTATATTTTATGCACTCAGTTATGTCCTTATTTTCTGTGCTTTGTGCAGAGACATGACTTGGAATTTCCTTGTGGTATTAATCAAAGAAAAGGACTTCTATCAGGAAGGAAATAATTTAACATTTAAACAGTAAGTAGTCATTAGTGTCTAAGTTGCTTAATAATAATAATAATAAATTGTATCAAACATAAATTTGGTAAACTCTCTGCAGTCAAAGTCCTTGACTTAGAAGCAGAAAAGTGATCTTCTTGATCACTCACTAGAACAAAAGAAAGCTTTGGTGTAATTGTAAAATCCAACCTTGATGAGTTTTGGAAAGAATTTTGATATTTTCTATGTCCATTCAATCTCCATAAAACAATGAACTGAATTTTCTCAACAGAGTTTTAATACCTGTGCTGTGACTGTTGCCATTAACATAGTAGCTTCTGTTCAAACTAAAACTATAATTATATGGTTAGATTGTGCAAATTACCTCTAACCTACTCTTTTTCTAGATCAACACACAAAAAAAGGCAAATGAATAAGGCCAACCTAGAACAGTTGTCCTTTCTGCAATAATTACTTAATTCATTTTAGCAAATCCTGGTTAAGCTTGACATGTATAAATTAAATGTCTGGTTATTTATTTGTGCCTGAAATAGCTCTACTTTAGGAGTTAAAATGTGAAAGTATTTAGATGCAACAAAACTTAAAAGTTTCTAATTCTCCCAAACAGGGGTTGAATGTAAATCTCATATTTTTATCAAAAAGTTAAAATAATTTGTGTAAAGACACTGTAAATTTGTCAGAAAGGATTTTGCTTTCTTTAAAAATCTTTTCTAAGAAAATTTCTCACTGAGAAAGCAAGATATTCAATTCTTCCCTTTCCCTTAGCTCCACATCACACAGACATCATTTACTAACAGGAGTGTTGAAAGAGGTGACTAGCCAAAGACAGAAACCTGGTAACCAGAAATGTGGTAAAACAATATATGCCTGGAAGAACCACAGGAAAAGCTAGAAAGAAATCGGATATGGTTAGAGGCAGTTTAAATGTTTCATGTAAAATGCTATGAATACAATTTCATGATGGAATTTAAAAAAAACTAATATTTTGGAAAAATGATTGATTTTGAAGAAAAAAATAGCTTACTTCTTTTTCTAGTATTTTATTGTAGAAAAGCAATGAGATTCTCTGAATGTCTTCAGACTTGAGCCATTGCCTGGAAATAAAAAGGACAGACACATTATAAAACCAAACCTCCAACCAAACATCTGGAACCATTTTTTAAAAATGACTTGCATTTTTCTTTCTTCACAATGCCAAGTATGGAATCTAGGTTTGTTAACAGGATATGCAAATATAATATGCTTATTCACATATTGCTTTCCTTGAAAATTCTACATTACAAACCAACTGTCAAACCAAATTGAAACTCAAGTTATCCAACTTAAATAATTAGGGAGATAAGTCATCAAAAGGACTCAAGTACATCAATAAATTTATTCCCTTATGTCTTACTGAAACCACATGTTACTTTCATCTCCTAAAGGATCTGGTTCAGAGAGAAGCACCATTTTTCTTAGCTTATAGCAAGCAACACATCACAGAGCATCAGAAATATTTAGAGTGGCTTCCAGATGTAGGCAAGAAGATTTTACTCCTTTCACACTTACTAAAAATACTTTCATTGTCATGTTTTTCATTTCTATAAAGTAAAAAAAAAGTCATGCTTGAATATAGATTTCAAAAAATGGGTACAAATACTAATATAAGCAGCAATCAGGTCAGACCACTAACATAGTACATTGATGCCAACATAAACACACACATACATAATACATATATATCTCTCAGATGTTGAAAAATAAAAGGCATATGGAAGTAACATTCTTATACATTGATTGACTTTCAGAAATCTGTTTTGGGAAAGCAGTTGAGATAGAGAAAGACCTTAAAGACAAAACTCTTCTTCACTAGAACATTGTGTATAATCGCAGGTTAAATGGCCACGCTGGGTATATGACCCAGCAAGCTGGGCATATGATGCCCGGTACAGTCACACATTTTGCAGTAAAATAAACACACAGTTTATGAAATAAAGCTAAGAAAACAGAGAGATATCACATTCTTATAGCCATGAGTACAGAAATGTAAGAAAAAATTGAAATCTATGCATCAAGAAAAATACCTAGAAATAATTACAAACAAAATAAATTACCATCTAGGCTAAGTCACTACACTGAGGAATTTTTATTTCTACTTTCTGATTTTTTAAAAATAAAGACTTTTATAATTAAAATATATAATTACCTGAATTGCTTATGTATATGCATGTAGTATTTATGCACAAATACCTGCATATTTATGTATATATTTCCAAGTGTATATAACTATATAGCTACATCTACATTTATATCTATACTTATATATCTATATACAGGCAGAGAGAGTATATATATATATATATATATATATATATATATATATATATATATATATATACTTCTAGAGATAAAATGTTATACCTGTGAAAACAATGATCAAGTTCCAAGAATTCCTAAATATAGCACTTTTCCAACCCATTGGTCATATCTCTATGGATTTTGACTAACTGCAATGTATTTGGGAGATAAAGACAAATGGGGAAGGCCTTTGACGATCCAGGAATAAAGACCAAGTGAACTGTCACACATTATCACATAATCAACAGGGACAGTCACCTCCTGATTTCAGACTCAGGTCGAAATGTACACTGAGGTTTCACATTAGGGTTGACCCAGTTAACCCAGGACACCGCCTCATTTGAGGAGGAACATCTCCAGGGCTACCTGGACAGCCGTGTGCCTGGAACATCTGGACAGTTCTGAAGATGCTCACAGCACACGCACCACAATGAACTTGAGTCTCCCAGGAGACTAAAGCACAGACAGTGCAATTTCAACTGTAGCCCAGAAGTCAGTCATGTATTCTAGAATGATTGCCATTAAGAGTGAGAACTTTAAAAATACTTTTGGATTCAAGGTTATAAGCTTTAGGTATCAGGAAAATAAATTTTTTTTGATATTATGACTGCCCCAGCTGCAGAGATAGGTTATTGTTCTGTTTTATGGCACGAGTTGGAGGAATCCAAGGTTGGTTAATATTAGAAGAAGCAGAAAATAAAATTTAAGATAAATTTTAACTATACTCATTTTTTAGAACTGTGTATTCATTATGGATATCCTATGAATAATGTATTTCAGTAACTTATTAAAAAGTTTATTTTCTTTATTACAGATGAAATTTCTATTTAAAAAATGCTCCTGGATAATATAAGCTTGGAAATAAAATACGAGCAAAATTTATAAAGTGGAGATAAAACCAGCTCCTCATTGGTTAGTGGGGCCCCCATCTTTCTAGGTTTTAGTTACCTGTCTGTCCTGCAGGTGGACAGGAAGCCCTCAAGACAAAGTCTGCCTTTCTTTGTGTCCCCAACGCCTAACCCAGGTTCATAAGACTTGATCCCTGGATGAATGTTTGGAGAAAGGATGGAATTCCAATTGTTGATTCAAGGTATTTGCTCATAAGAATCTTGGCTGCAAGCAGAGTTGCTGTACAACTAATTAGCCATAAGGCCGTTTTGCCATAATAGATAACTGTTGATTCACAATTTTGGATTCATTACACTAGAAAATGATAATATATCAATCTTTGCACATCCTTCAGTGAGCAGCCATCTCTCCCACCCACCAAAACCAACAGTTTACCAAGCTATGGCAAATATATAAAAGGCAGCTAGTAATTGACAACAGTCTTCGAGAGCATTAATCATTGGCTCTTTGACTGATCTAGATACAACAGCTTGTTCTCTCCTGCCGTCTCTACCAAATTTATCATGCAATAGTAGAAGCTGGAGGCAAAAGAAGAATCCAGGTCCTATCCTCCCCAAAAAGAAATGGTTGTATAATTCTTGATGAGTATACATTTCTTTTTTAAAAGTTTTAAATTTATTTTATTTTTCTTAACATCTTTATTGGAGTATAATTGCTTTACAATGGTGTGTTAGTTTCTGCTTTATAACAAAGTAAATCAGCTATACATATACATATATCCCCATATCTCCTTGCGCCTGCATATCCCTCCCACCCTCCCTATCTCACCCCTCTAGGTGGTCACAAAGCACTGAGCTGATCTCCCTGTGCTATGTGGCTGCTTCCCACTAGCTATCTATTTTACATTTGGTAGTGTGTATATGTCCATGCCACTCTCTCACTTTGTCCCAGCTCACCCTTCCCCCTCCCCGTGTCCCCAAGTCCATTCTCTATGTCTGCATCTTTATTCCTGTCCTGCCCCTAGGTTCTTCAGAACCTTTTTTTCTTTTTAGATTCCATATATATGTGTTAGCATACGGTATTTGTTTTTCTCTTTCTGACTTCTTCACTCTGTATGACAGACTCTAGGTCCATCCACCTCACTACAAATAACTCATATTCGTTTCTTTTTATGGCTGAGTAATATTCCATTGTTTATATGTGCCACATCTTCTTTATCCATTCATCTGTCAAGGAACATGGTGAATTTTTTTTGCCATTTGACAGTGAAGATCATGAAATAGACAGAATTGTGGTATTTGGCACAGAATTTGGCTTAGATGATTTGGTGAAATATAAGGACTGGGCATGTGATGGGACATTTCAGTACAGTCTGGATATGTATCACCAGTGATATACGTTACACATATTGATAAGAAATAGCAGAGTCCCTCCTCTGTTCATTTTACTCCCAGGGGAATCTGCAGAGGCTTAGAGCAGATTTTTTTATATTGTAAAGAATGTATGTCTGATATTAGATACTGAACCCTTAGTGATCGACCTTGAGAAAGAAAGTACCATTGCTTTCTCTAAGATACACCCAAATACAACTATAACCATGTAACTACACACATTTTAAGTGCATCTAAGTACTTTTTGCATTTTTATTTTTGCAATCGAATCTTTCAAAATTTTGTTGCTAATGTTTAATGATGTCCATTTCAATGTTTCTCTTTTATTTTATCTTTTATGGCAAAACTGTCTTAGGCCAATTAGTCCTGAGGTGAATCCCCTTGCAGCAAAGATATTTATGGTGAGACTACCGGACCCACAGCTACCCTGTGCCTTCCTTTTCCCACAGCAGGTCAGGTTTGGCCAAAGGCTTCTTCCTTGAAGCCATAAGTGATGGGCCCAATTCTTCCTCTTTTGTCCTCAGAGTTAAGGAGAGCACATCCTCCCCACAGGCCTCACGCCTCTGTTGGTTCTCTGAGGTGGCCTCAGTTCCCAATACTGATTCACAGGAAACTCAGAGATTTATAAATGTCATATGGATATTTGGAGTCAGAAAGATTTGTGTGGGAAAATAAGGTCAAATATTTTGGGGAATTGGAACTACAGACAGAAAAGAGAATGGACAATGTGTGCAATATTCCTGGTCTCCTGACACTGTTCCTGACCCAAGTGGTCTCTGGCACAAAGAAAGTCAACCCCGCCCCTGCGCTACACAAAAAAATGATTATTAGTTTATACTAAGTTGCTTTTGTGCTAGGCTGAGGCCAATAAAGGAAATTCTAAACAAGATCTTGACTTGAGCTGAGAGACAAAGTACTTCCACATCCTCATGCAGAATTATTCTGGAATGTTATCACAAAGGGGATGCTAAAAGACAGAGAAGACCACTTTCCTTTCGTTACGGACTGACTGTTCATATCTCCCACTTCATACGCTGAAGGCCTAACCTGCAGTGTGTGTATCTGGAGATGGGGCCTCCAAGGAAGTAATTAGAGTTGAATGCAGTCCTAAGGGTGGGAACCTGACTCAAGAGAATGAGTGTACTTATGAGACGTGACACCAGAGAGCTCGCTCTTTCTCTTTTTCTGCGTAGCCCAGAGGAAAGGCCACGGGAGCACACAGCAAGGGGACTGCCTCTTGCAAGTCAAGGAGAGAGTTCTCACCAGAAACCAACCATGCTGGCACCCTGACTCAGACTTCTAGCCTTCAGAGCTGTGAGAAAATAAATTTTTGTTGCTTAAGCCACTCAGCCCATGGCATTTTGTACAGCAGTCCCAGCTGACTAACTAACCATACCTATCTATGCAGCCTCGAATCCAAAGGTCCAAGTGGCTTCAGTTGTGCACTAAGGTCGTGGGTGACCTGTGGCATTTGGGAAAGGTGGTCCATGGACCTGCAGCTGAAATAAATGATGCTGGATAGGTGGTCTCTCGGTGTGGAAGCCCGATCCTTCCCCAGCCCTGGGGTCGGCCGGTCATCCACCCATACATGCACTCCACTCCACTCAGACATAATTAAACCTGGGTCCCGTGTCCTTCATTAACTCACCAGCTCCTTTCCTGCACCCCAGAGGCGCCTGTTTCTCCCCCTTTGAACTTTTCACATTACCTCTTTCCTACTGTTTTTCTTTTTTTTTTTTTTAAACCAATCTGGAAGAACCTGACATGGCAATCTCATTCTGAATATTAACTGTACAGCACACTTCTCTATTGAGATAAATCTTATAGGACTGCCCAGCTCCTCAAGAGAAAAATACTGCCATGGAGGGGATGGTCTGGTCCGTCCACCCACAGGGCTTCCTCTTCCCCGCTCTGATTACCAGGAGAAGCTTCTGGTAATCCTCTTTGGGGCAGACCTCTGGCACACATTTTCTTCCCTCTCACCTCGCCGCCAACTAAAAATTGCCACTTGCCACCTGCCTCTACAAGGATTTTGTCACTGGCCGCTGCTGTCGCTGACCTTTAACACACCTTCAAAGGGGTTCAGGGTGGAGATCATGAATGAGACATCTGTGCTCTGGGAAAACTGGCAGAAAAGGCCTTCAGATAGTTCAGATATTTTCAGGAGATTTTATGAGCCCAATTTCTTGCCTCTTCTCACATCTAGAAACACTAAAATTACTAATGGGCACATCTGCTCCTCGAGAAGGAGCCACCTTCTGCCTAAACATGTGCTGGGTTGCATGTGCCCCCCTTCACCAAGATCACGTATATACCGACCTCCTCCCCACCTCTTTGGACAGTTCCTCAGAGCTACCTGAGAGGCTGTCTCCTGGCCTACAGTCCTCATTTTGCCCCCAGTAAAACTTAACTCACAACTCTCAGGTTGTGCATTGTTTTTCAGCTGACATCACCCACCCAGACTAAGTCAAAACCCCTGTTCTGAGCTCCGTCCTCACGGGGGCCTGGCCATCTCTGGTTTGGCTCTGCAGTATTCACTTTAGGGTCTTCCTGTCTTAAGGAATCCACTGCATACCAGCAGGATGGAGGTGATCACACAGTCATTGATTAGAACCATTCAAAGTGCTCACGCCCCACCCCCTCAGGTGGAATCCAAGTTGCTTCTCAGGGCATCCAACTTCCCACTCAAGCCTTTTTACCCTGAGAGACTCCTGCAGGGGCGTCCTGTGTCCTGATTGTGCTAAAGACTGGGGAGCACACCTCTGACCCTGGCACGTCCTGTTATCACACCATGAAGGTTTCCCTCTCTCCCTCTTAGTTTCCTTCAAGGTTTGGCCCAGGTGTCACCTCCTCCGGAAAACTTGAGACTTTTCATCTGTGCTGTCCTGCTCCTCTTTACCTGTCACAACTGTAGGGCATCTGTGCAGTGATTTTTCTTCCCCTCACTCAGGGCTTTGAGGGGTAACACGAGGCCTGGGGTCTTGGTATGCATGTCTGATGCTGAGCAAATGATGACATTGCTCACCCTTTAACAAATGCTTGCTAAATGAGTAAATGAATGAATACATGAAAATCTGCATATAAATCACTGTTTTATGTCAATAGCAGAAAACGACTGAATGGTACATCAAGCCTGGAGTCCCTACTGAATCCTCAAGGGGAAAATCAAATAAGATCAGAAGAACCTCTTATCGAAGAACAAGAGAGGTTAATGAGTAGGGCATAACAGAATGGGAGTGAAGCTAATTAAAAAAATAGGTGCATAATAGCTTCCATTTAAAAAATTCCCCTTTTGAATTTTGAGTACAGCATGACATTTTCCTCCACTTGCTTTCTGAAATGTGTTGGGAAAATTACAGCATAAGCAGTTACACCAACGTTAACCATGACTTTAGCATAAAACTACGTTAAAACACAAAGGTGGTAACCAAACATGTATTTGAGTACAAAATGATACCATACTGACAGACAATTCACAAACAACCATGACAAAAATAAAGCAAAGCCAATGATTGTACATTCTAATGATTCCTTTAGTAGGAACGTTCTAAAAAGTGGGCATAAAAGTAGTTTAACAAGGTAGGCGTCCTGCATGAAGACATGCTGAGGCTGATTTTATACATTTGTTTTTTATTATTACTATTATCATTGTAATTGGCTAACCTTTGTCAAGGAACAAGATTTCTTCTCTCTCCTGCTGTATTTTATTCCAGTGGGTTACAGAGTAGTAACTGCTATTTCCTCTGGTTGAATGAATCTACATTGTGTGAAATCAGACTTGCCTGGGTTTTAGCTGCCAGTATATTACAGGTAATCATTTTTTCTCAGTTGTGAGGTGTTGAGGTTTCAATCAGGGCAGAGTTGAGACTGTTTTTTACTTCGATCCTGGTATCAGGCAAAGCAGAGCACCTATCTTGGCACTGCTGGTGTGCCCTGAGTGCTCTATGGCAGGTGGAAGGCTTTATCTATTTGGGGTGTACAGCAGGGATTAGGCAGGTGTGCATTCAATGTGCTGGCATATCTGAATTGCAGCTCTAGCCAGTCCTAGAGACTTTATTGTATATGTATGGAACTCCACACATACACACACCACATACACACATACATACACTCATGCGATTCCTCCATAAGTACTGGAAATATTCTGTATGGAACTCCACACATACACACACCACATACACACATACATACACTCATGCGATTCCTCCATAAGTACTGGAAATATTCTGTATGGAACTCCACACATACACACACCACATACACACATACATACACTCATGCGATTCCTCCATAAGTACTGGAAATATTCTGTATGGAACTCCACACATACACACACCACATACACACATACATACACTCATGCGATTCCTCCATAAGTACTGGAAATATTCTGTATGGAACTCCACACATACACACACCACATACACACATACATACACTCATGCGATTCCTCCATAAGTACTGGAAATATTCTGTATGGAACTCCACACATACACACACCACATACACACATACACTCATGCGATTCCTCCATAAGTACTGGAAATATTCTGTATGGAACTCCACACATACACACACCACATACACACATACATACACTCATGCGATTCCTCCATAAGTACTGGAAATATTCTGTATGGAACTCCACACATACACACACCACATACACACATACACTCATGCGATTCCTCCATAAGTACTGGAAATATTCTGAGATGCACACTTGCAAAGCACAGTCTAGAAGAGGTATGCATTTTGCAAAGCTGTGTAACTTAATTTTGGAGGCACAGTTCAAGGTGAAAATCATTTACACTTTCCATGAGTCAACTTTCTTGATAAAAATTAAATAGGTTTCCATAAAGATGAAAACTTTCACATAAAACCTTTTTTTTTTTTTTTTTTTTTTTGCGGTATGCGGGCCTCTCACTGTTGTGGCCTCTCCCGTTGTGGAGCACAGGCTCCGGACGCGCAGGCTCAGCGGCCATGGCTCACGGGTCCAGCCGCTCCGTGGCATGTGGGATCTTCCCGGACCGGGGCACGAACCCGTGTCCCCTGCATCGGCAGGCGGACTCTCAACCACTGCGCCACCAGGGAAGCCCCGCATAAAACCTTTTCATTTGGATCCACTAAGGTTTTCACCGCAGTTTTATTCAATAAACATTTATGGAGCATCTAATGAGTACCAGGAAACACACTGAGTTGTTTACCTCCTGCCCTTCATGAGGTCAGCCATGGCACACACACCTAAGGAGAATTCCAAGGCCGGTGAATGTAATCATTCTGTGCAAGCCATGAAAGCCACCACCTTCTTTAAATCTTGTCTCCTGCCTTTTTGGACCATTTAAAACTACAATATCAATTCTTGGCTTTATAGACTGAGTGATATTTTGGCCTCCAAAGAATTGGTCTTCCTCCTGCTGCCTCCATGAATTCAGATTCTAATGCTCAAGACCCCCTTCCAGGATTTAGAACACAGGTACCTCCACATTCTCTGATTTTTCAGGGTGGGGGGATGAATGCATTTTGAATAGTGTCACACATTACAACTTAATGATTTTCCCATGTGGAATCTACTGATCTTTAAAAAATATGCTACTGAACACACTATGCTCTAATTTTCTCTCTATAATTATGTATCATGTTGTTTATCAGTAATTTACTTGGGGAGGATTAGGCAGAGTTAAAAATTTTTTTAAAGATGAAATACTACTAACCAAAGCTATTATTAAGGAGGCTTGTGGTGAAATGAATGAACTGTCTCAGAAAACTTGGCTTTGTCATGATAAGTATGACAGAGTTTGGTGGGAACTTCTTCTGGAAAACATGTCATTATTTTCAAATAATAGGATTGAAATAAGAGAGGAATGATAATTTAAAAGTACTCACTTTTGTGCATTGATTCCATCAATTGCTTGAATCATCCTTTCATTTAATTCCTCTTCAAATCTCTTCTTTTGTGACTTGGTTCTACATGAAGGAGGAAATATTTTGGGTAAGAATATTATTACTAAACTAAACAGTAAGCCTGTGTGTCTATGATGCCAAAATCTCTGTCTGATTCTGTTAACTGATTTTTTTTTTTAAAAGGAAACAGTCTATGTGCAGCCTTTTCTCTATTAACATATAGCCACTCTGTGGGTTGAAGGAATTGGCTAGAGTTTTTGGTGCAGTAAAATGTTGCCTTACTACTCAGAGTGAAATTAAAAAGCAACACTGAAAGATATGTCCTTGGTGTCTGAGATAAAAGAAAATTTCTGTCCCAAGAGATGCACTAGCCCTTGAATTGCTGCCTTTATAAACTTTATATTATGACAGAACATACTGGCTTTGGAAATCCCCTTGTAAAAACTTGGTGTGGTTGACAAAATAATCATTCCTATTTTATGCTTTCCTTGGTCAATTTTCAAGAATTTTCAGAACTAAAGTCTTACTTGAGACACGTCAAAGCTTCATGGCATGTATTTAAATGTTCCTCAGTTTTGGAAAGCGCTATTCACAGAAAACCCCACTTATATGTGCAGACCGCTCACTTGATCTTGGAAGTAAATAATCTTCAGTCATAATATAAAATGTTTTGCAAATAAATTGTGCCAAGATAAGAATGAGTTCTCCAAGGTTAATTTGACAATTAGCATGAGAATGATGTCAAGGAGAAAATCAAAATAATACTTGTTTTTAAAAGTTAAACATCTACTGCAAAGAGTATAAGCACATCTGGCCCTTCCCGAACTGTCCTGACCGAGCCTGCACCTGAGTCTGGGTGTCCGAGTCACCTAGTCCCCTAGTCTTTGTCTTGTGGTTGGTTAAATTACTCACTGAATAGACCTCCTACTCTGGAATAAAAATAATACTTTTCTGAGTTTAGAACTGCCTCTATATATAGATAAGAATAGTATTAAGTGTGCAATGTCATATTTATCTGTAATTAAACCTCATGGAATTATCATTAATGAGATGGATGGGTAATCTACCTACATTATATCATTGTTTGTGGATTCACACTTTCAGGTCCTGCTTTCTTTAAACAGGCTAAGGGCAGTTTTGGTTCAAAAACAGAACGATATTAAGTGATACACCTGTAGACACTAAGCCAATGGAATTAAGAGGTTTTAGCATGCCAAATTCCAAGCTAAATTGGAAGGCAAATTAATTTTGATCCTTCTTTTAAAAAAAGCATGGCATCTTAGCAATCATCTAAGATGGCTCCTTCTCACTTATGGCTGAGGTGCTACCTTCATTTTAGACTCTTCTTTTTCTTTTAATCAGCCCTATGCCAAGTGTTGAGATTCCTGACTTCAGTTTGGTGGCTTTCTCTTTCAAAAAGTGTCTCCAAGTGTGAGAAGGAACAGTGTCGGTGCCTTGAGCTCACAAGAAAATTTAACCCTTCAATCATATGTCCAGGGTGCTAACAATGGCATTGTCGTTGTGAGTCTGTTTTAGGATTAGCTTAGATAATGCCTGTGCAGTGCTCAATGCAGTAAATGTGGCACATGAAGTAGCCCATAAATGCATATTATTATGCACCCTTTGTATTCACTGATTTTCTGGCTAACAGCTCTTAACATGTAGACAGTTTCCTTGTCTCCACAGTTTTGTGACCTCCGCTACAGAAGTGATAGGAGACCCTTGGGGCTGATCATCTCCCCACGAGGAGTTCTTAATTCATCAAGCAGGGCTTTATTCCTCAGACTTTCAACGTTTCAGCATTTTTGACCTTCTTGTCCTCATTCTTGCCCTACCGTTGGCTTCCCCAGTACTGAGTGTCCCCAACCCCTCTTTCCAATTCCTCTCCATTCTTCCTCCTGAGCTCCTTCCCCGACCTGTCCCACCCCCAGGCCTGGGCCGCTGTATCTAAAGAGCCATGGAAGAGGTCCTGCTTCATCTCAGATGATGCTTCACTGCCCTGTGATGCCCACTCACTGCCAGGCTGTGGGCTCAGAGAGGTTTTAGGACCTTGGCCATGTTATATAGGCAGGACGTACAAAGGAAGTCCCAGGTGAGGCTGATTTGAAAGCTGAGCTCTCTCTGTGAGGCTTGGGGTCACCAAAGATCAACCACCATGGAGGGAAGTGGAGTAGATGTGGAGGAAGCTCTTAGGAGGGCAGGCAGGACAGGAGAGCAGCTACGAACACAGGTTTTGGTGTCACAGACCCTGAGCATAACCATGGCCTCGCCTCCACAGTCATGTGACTCTGGTCACCTCCTAACCCAGCACCTTGGTTTCTTCCCTCCTAAAATGATAATGGCAATTTCATCTACCTTGGAGTAACCCTGTAGGGATGAAATTAGGTTTCCCATATGCCTGGTACAGATAAAACTGACAGCTTCTGATCACTGTCTTTCAGACAGCACTCATCCCCAAATACACTGCCCACATCATACTGGCACTACACGAGGTATTTCCCACTAAACAGATGAGAGGACATAGCACATATAAGGCGAAAGGACGTCCATGAAATTCTGTAGACAGTTGTTTGCAGATGTGCTAGTCTCTTATTGGCCTGAAGAGTCAAGCCTTCTCAAGATATGTGACAGGTCCCAAATATTTCTTAAATTACCTTAAGCTCTCTTTAATTTGGTATTTGCCACTTAAAAAATAACATTTCAAAAGCCCAAGAACCCAATTTTCCTTATAACATAGAGCTCTAAGTGTTATATGTCAATGTTAAAATTTCAAATTTTACACAAAATACAAATTAGAGCTCATTACAACAAAAATAAAGTAACATAGAGGGGTCTGAAACAGTGTGCCCTAAAGATCTGGCAGGGAATGATCTAACTACTTTCAGGCAATGCGTTTTCTACAGGGATAAACTCACGTCTCTGTGGGGAAAGAAAAGCTGACTCAAGTTTGGGGCCTTTCATTAATTATCCTAACATCTTCAGTAAGAAGTACTTAGCTCCCAAACCAACGCAAAAGTAAGACTCTGAGCTCCAAAGCTAGAGGAACACAGACAAGGAAAAGGGTTAGTGTCTGTCTGTGATCTTGTGAAGATGGCAACAGGGACCTACAGGCCTTTGTGGAAGCAATTTTTCTTTTTTTTTTGCGGTACACGGGCCTCTCACTGTTGTGGCCTCTCCCGTTGCGGAGCACAGGCTCTGGACACGCAGGCTCAGCGGCCATGGCTCACGGGCCCAGCCGCTCCGTGGCATGTGGGATCCTCCTGGACCGGGGCATGAACCCATTTCCCCTGCATCGGCAAGCGGACTCTCAACCACTGTGCCGCCAGGGAAGCACCAATTTTTCTTTTTTTGAGCAGGGTGGGCTGCACTTCTTTTCACTATAGGAAGGCTGGACTTAACCTTGCTTTTATTTCTAGGATTCAACCCCACAAACATCATTTTAAGTAAGTTACTCATTTTAAGAAAGTTCAATTTTTTACTACAGATTAATACGAAGAAGAATCATTTTAAGAAAACAATTTAAAGTTCTAAAGTGTTTACTAGGCAGTGTTTTCCTTTTCCCTCTTTTAACTCTAATAAAATGACACCAATAATCCTATTTTTAGAAGCTGAAAGCAATTTAGTAGGGGCTTTCACAAGTAGCTGCACTTTTTTCGCAAGAAGTAGACTTCAAAATTACTATAATTGATGATAATTACTTTCAGGAATAAATAAAAAACAATTAAGCCTTTAAAAAATTAGAAAGTGGAATGTATACACATATACTATACCTTAAGGTGCGACTTTGAAAATTATGCTGACCCATTGGTACATCCTATTAAAAAAAAATAGTATTAGTTGCCAAAAACATACTTTAAGAATCTTTCAGGGATAATGATGTATATTTCTTCTGTCATGGAAAATATCATTTAGGTAACAAATAACTACCCATGAGGAGAGAAAGAGCTTAATTATAAATGTGAAACATGATTAAAAATTCAATTTATATTTAGAATTTTTTTGTAATCTGTAAACTCTGGTGTCAGGATTGTGGTTTGAATTTTTCAAATTTCCATCCTGATATTTGCAGATATGATTTCAAACAATGCCTGCAGAGGACTGTTATTAAAGTTACTGTAGACAAATTATGGGAAAATGTAGTTTGGCATCAGACTGAAATTTAAAAAATGCTTTAAAACACAAACATGATCAAAAAATCTATAGTCAATCCTTATCACTGACTGGGCTGTTAAGAAATGGGACTGTTGGTTAAGTGTGTGAAAGTGAGAATCATTGATCGAAAAGAAGAAATGTACATATGAGTGCTGGTAGTTCCTGAAAAAGGTCAATGACAGAGACAGACATTGGTCAGAGTTAATCAGTGGGGGTCTCCACTGCCAAATGTTCAATAATAGACTTAAAAAACCACAAGATTCACTTTCATACATTTAAATAAAATAAAATAATTAAAATAAAACTTGTAACAAAGTGGCTCCAAATAAACTGTACTTTGTTGTTTGATCTCCAAGGTTAGATCAGGAAATGTATTCAGCCTAGGGGAAGGTGAGTCTTAAAAAAATAACTGAACTCCAAGTTTTACTATATAAAGTAAAACAATGCATTATTTACCAGCTCTATCAACGTTAAATCAAGAGTCAATGAAGTTCTGCATAGGGGATTAGATAAAAGAAATAACTTTTGGCTATGACAATTGTTCAACCCTGGGATGTATTAATAAGAATGGCAATGGGATCTTCCTGGAACTGAGTAAGAGACACAGTCCTATGGGGTTCATGTGCTAATAACCAAAGCCTCAGATGTCCTCTGTCTCTACTAAGGCAGTCCCTAGGCTCCATCTCTGTGACTGGAGGCCAGCTGGTCAAGAAAACTGAGTTTGTCCCAGAGGCCCTCTGGTTTTTATACACAATTTCCTGAAGTTCAAATCTCTAGCCAGTAACAACTCTCTTGAAAGAGGCATCTTCACTAACACATAATAGCAGGTTAAAGTCAGGCTGAAATCTCTCCTTTAGTGTTTTGCTGAGACAGTAAGGCAGACAGTTGCTCTTAAGTCCTGAGACAATAAAGACTGATAAGAAATTAGCAACCACAGCAACATCCATCACACACCCAGAAAAGCAAGGCCTTATTTTCACAGGTACACATATGAAACAGCACAGAAAATCATGTTTTAATATTTAGATCTGATTCTTATTTCTTGAAAACCAACCAACCAGCCAACCGACCGACCGACCGACCAACTCTTGGTTTATAACAAATCTCGATGAGAGATATTAGCCATTAGTACTAATAATAAATGCAGTGTTGAGATGAAATTATCCAACTTTTTTCATAAGAGTGATAGAAGCATCGACTTTCCCTGACTACTAGATCCTAGGGTCTTAGGATACCTTTCCTCTAACAGGGTCTAGTTGCTGGAAGGTTCCAGTTGCCCCAGTCCTGCCTCCTTGGATCTTTTCTCTTCTTATGATCTCATCCAGCTCCATGGCTTCAAATATCATCTAAAGCCAGATGCTTCTCACATCCACATCTCCATCTGGGACCTCTTCCCTGAGTTCCAGACTCGCACACCCACTGCCAACTTCCTAGCTGCACTTCGGTGTCTAAAAGGCATACTGATTTGAAGATGTCCATTAGCAAAACCTGGATTTTTTCATTTGAAATCCCCTGACTTTCCCCGAGTACTTGTCATCTCAGTTCATGGCATCATCATTCTTCTAGGGGTGCAGCCAAAAAAGTGTGTATTCCTCCTTGATCCTCCTTCTCACACATATCCACTCCATCACCAAGTCTTATATGTTCCACTTTCAAATTATAACCTGAGTTTGCTTCTCACTGTTTCCACTACTAAAATCTTAGCGTAAGAGGGCACCATGTTCCTCCCTTGGAACACTGCATTCTTGCTCCATTACCCAGAGCATTAATTATACTATGCCCTCCCCTTGGGTAAGACCCTCTAATGACTTCCCATCACAATCAGAATAAATTATACATGATGACTTAGAGCCTCTCGCCCTGATGATCTCCCTTTGCTTTATGGCTGATGACGCTGCAGCCACACCAGCCTTCTCTCTGCCCTCAAAGATGCCAATTCATTTCCACCTCAGGGCCACAGAATTTGACTTGCTACCGACTTCTCCCCTTCTCCGAGATGTTCCCAGCCGCCCCATCCAGAGTAGCCACACCATTCACTCCCAAAGACGATACTCCATTTTCTCTTCATCATGGCCCTGAGCAGGCACCTGGAGTGATCTTGTTTGTTCATTTGCGTCCGACTTAGGGTCTCTCTCTTTCCAACAGAATGCAAACTCCTCTAGGACTTGCCCTGGTGGTCTCCCTTGTTGACTGACTGATGGATCATGATCTTCTGTCAGATCGTTTATTTTTCAGTTGAAAAAGAACAAAGGAAGTTGAGAGAAGAGATATAACTGAGACAAAACAAGAATGCTGAGCCCCTGCCTTTTGGGCTTGGGTGTGTGATTGTGAAATGTCCACTTTTACCTGACAGCCTGGTATGTTTCTTTTTCTCATCAGCTAATAAGAATTATGTAACATCCCATTTTCTTTCTTTACCTCAAATGCATCCCTAAAACAATTAATGCCATTCTGCATGAAATTTTACTCAGAGACTGTTTTAAAATCTAACTATACCATTGGGATTATTCTAAGTGCTCAACTGTGTTTACTTTTCTCTCCTCTTATGAGTTTTTCTATTGTTTATCTGCACTTCAGCTATCTTATTGAGAATGTCCCTGTTGCAAGAAGCGTTGGGACTTTATTCTCTGTTGGAAGTAAGGATGATGTAAATAAGGATATCCAAAATAGAATGTACATTGCTTCTGACACAGCCTGAACCTCTGGGTGATGAAGAGACAGTTTTATTGATGCCACTCAAATTCCAAGGACATCATGCCTTCATTTGTTCTCTTATTAAGATGCTCGGGCTTTCTATTGTACTTCATAATAGCAGAAGCAAAACACAAACCTGGATTTAAAAAAAGAGTTCAGCTGTATTCAGTTGCTACTGTCAGTTGTAAATTAGAGTCTTGGGTAATAAGGTTATAATGTAAAATCACTCTAGGTTAAAACCCTTAGCAATGCGGGGTTGGTGCTCATTGATAACCTGATATCTGTAAGGAATATCTGAGAATGCCAATCTGAGAAGTCGGAGATAGTGAGCTTGCCTCATTACAGACAAAAGTTACTTTGGCAGGAGATGCCTTTTGGGCAACTAGCTTTCGCCCAGCGCTAGGGCATGGGGAGGGCGTACCGTGGTGCTGATCTTGCCGTTCTCCGTGGTCATGCTGTCTCTGTGATGCAGGTGTGCAAAGGGCTTGGCCGCCCCCCAGGACTCCAGGTACCGGGTCATGCGGACGGAAGCCCTCATCTTGGCTCCATCGAGGGTGGATCGAGGTCTGAAGAGGTGCTGGGGGCTCCGTCGTTCTCCCTTGGGGTGAGAAACAAAGCATTACACCTGGCGGGGCACAGGTGCACAGCCTCCCACCTTCCTGCTCTGCCCACCAAGAAGCCTCCCTTGAGTAAGCAGATTCCTCTAACATCATGCCCTTCACTTTCCTGGTTCCTACTCTCATTCCTTCAGTGACTGGTATTCAGTGCTATGAGCTGTTGGAGCCAAATGATTTTTTTTTCAGACAACAAAACTTACCTGTATTTGAAACTTAGGGAAAAATAATAGCTATTTTAGGGGATGTTTTTATAAAGTTGATTCTTAGACAGAATATGCTGATCTGTTTCAATGTGTTCTTGATGGTTGTGTTTTTTCCTAAAGCGATTGGGGGTTTTCTGATGCTAAATGGCCCTGAATATCTGTGTTTTGGCGTTCTTTGCCTGAACGCAATGTTCTTTCTTTTTTTTTTTTTCTTTTTTAATTGGGGGTATAGTTGCTTTACAACGTGGTGTTAGTTTCTGCTGTACAACGAAATGAATCAGCTATAAGTATACATCTATCCCCTCTCTCTCGGGCCTCCCTCCCACCCACCTCCATCCTGCCCATCTAGGTCACCACAGAGCACCGAGCTGAACTCAGTGTTCTTTGTACACATTTTTTTAACCTCTTCCTTGTGCCGTCCCTGTCCCATCACCACACAGTTCGTCCCTCTTGTCATACATTTGTCTCCAGATCAACCCTCTAGTCAGTTGGAAGTTTGTCTCTGAAGGTGAAACTGGGGTTTTAGGGAGGTTATTGTGAGTAAACATTAATAAACTCGATCTCCTTGATGTTATGATATTGGTTTTGACAATTCAGAGGTGTGTCTTGCTGCTCTCTGCGCTATTTACCAGCCTGCAATTTGGAGGGAGTTTACAGAAACCCTCAGAGCTTCAGTTTCTTAATCTGTAAATAGCAGTAGTACCCATTTGGCAGGAATTTGGGAAGGGTTAAAAGAGATGAGAACTCTAAGCCCCTGCTCTGGCCTGACATGTGGTGTGAAGGGTTAGAGCCAGCAGCTGTCTGCATGCGATGAATGGTGTTTACTGTATCAAAGTTACCATATCTGCACATAATGTACTCACACAAGTGTATACATGACATTTACTTGCCAATCTTCCAGAAGTTTCTTCTTTCCCTTTTTCTTATATCTTCATCCTACTTTCTCTCATTAGATTTTTATCATCCAAAGCCTTGAGCAAAATCCTTATCTTTATTTAATTTTCTAACTGCCAGGCGGGGTCCATCGTGGACTAACACACACATTGATCCACATTGACTAACCTATACAACCTCGTGATGTAGACAATACCCTTGTCATATAAACAAGCGATTCATTTCAAGTGTTTCTTTAATAAATATTTGAATCCATTGTTACAAAACACATACGCAGTTAAAGTAGTTTTAGAGGCAAAGATGAGCGAAGAATTACACTAGTTCTTGACTAAAAACACTTTCCATATGAGTACTTTGCCCTTTTCACTTTTAATCATAGAAGTCATAGGCTAATTATAGACTTTACAATACTGACCTTGGGGTTGATTACAAAGTAGGTCTTCACCAAGTGCTGCTTTAAATATGGGTCTCTGATGTCACCATCTCCTTCCTCCACTTTATAAGCCCCATTCAAGTGTTCCAGTGTGACGGAAGAAATGTGAACACGTCTGAAATTCCATTTTAAAACCACAATCAGGATATATAAGGAGGAACGTGCAAGAAGACTTTCTATTTATTTGGGATTTCAGAGAGAATTTCTTCTGCCCCAAGTGAAGGAAAGGCTATATGTTCTTAGTAAAATTGACTGTAATTAAGGTTCATAGTCTGTTAACCACTGCTTTGGAAAGATGCTCCCAGATGTCATGAGCTACTAATATTTGGAGCTTCTCTGCACTCACAGAAACCTGCATGGTGAATTACAGCAATTAAAACTCGATCTTATCGAATTTTGGGGTATGAAGATATTTTTTTTTTGAAATGCATGCCAAAGTCATTTTAGGAAGTGTGCTGATCTGTATAAAAGTATGGGCTTTCTTTCTCAATGCTTGTTCTCATGCTTCTCCAAATTATAGCACATGCATCGAGATTCTCGTGTCATCTATCCAGATGGTACCGTTTGCTTATTTCAATAGTACTGACTTCAGAAGTTACCAATAATAGAGAAACGTCATATATCTCCACTGACTTATAAACCATCTTTAACTTAGGTTTCTATTCATAAATATGAAAATAAGTAGAAGTCTGTAATTTAGAATCTGACATCCACAGTCTTTGACCACGGGTCCCAGGGGTGGTTGCATTGGGGCTTGAAAGTTCATGTCCATCTGGTTAATGGAAAAGGCCACTGGGCGTGAGTAATGTGATACTAACCAAGGCAACAGAAATCACTGAGCAGTCGGTTATTAACCTGTCGACCTATTATTCCCAGCCCTGTAACCTGCTGGACGAGAGAAAGCCAATGTGCCGCCTTACCCGGGGACCCCTCCAGCTTCCATGTGGTTGGCCAGGGTAACGTCATGGGACCATACGTCGTACTGCCACTTCTGCAGCCCGATCACGCCGCAGAGGACGTTCCCAGAATGCACTCCCACGCGCATGTTGATGTCCACTCCAGTGGCGTCCCTCACTTTCCTAAAGGGAAGGAAAGTCACATCAACTTCCAGGACCAGCCTCTTCTTCCTTTAATTCCTGGCCAATTTTCGGGGCATTTTATCATTCAGAATGTCTCAGATTGTTGGAAATATTGTCATGAATTCTTACTGTGGCAGAAGATTGCTGCTCCGAGGCAAGCGGAAGGGAGTTTTCTTCGGTTACTACCAGACTAAACCACCAGCGCCAAGACAACGCTCTGGCCGCTAAAGCATCAGGATGGCAGGGGTCGTGATGCAGCATTTTGGTTGTAGTTTCTACGTTTTCAACCAATGTGTATCACACACATAACATGTGCTGACACCTCCTCAGAATTTTCGTACTAGACTCGTGTGACATTGCCTTGTACCGTCAGAAACGATCTTAGATGCCATCTGCAATTCTAGCGCTTAGCATAACGTATGCCCCCAAGGAATATTTTCTGCTGATGAGACAATACGGCTTATTTGTGAGCTTAATAATGACTTCAGCCTGAATAGGAATTAAAAAAAAAATAACCACGAAATGAAAGCTTTTCAATTGTGCACATTCTTTAACAGAAAAGAGAAAAGAATACTCTTTAAGAAGCTTTAATAATGCATAAGGTATCATTAAAAAGAATCTCACTTTAAAAAATCATTTAAAAAATACTTTAGGACTCTGTTGCCAACTCCTTGAAAGAGACAAATGAAGAACTTCCTTTAAGCAAAAATAGCCATGCTTGGTGATGCTTATTTGTTTCTGCCAGTTAGATACATTTATCAATTAAAATTTTATTGTAAAAGAAGAATGCAGGAAGGTATCCCTAGTTACGTGGAAAGAATCACCCCAAGAGGAAACGTGGAGGGAAGCAATGACACTGATTTCAACACAGCAAGTCGGAAGGGTTACCAGGTGTGGGATGCAGTAAAATGAACCTGAAACATCTCAGAATGACACAAGCATGCTTAAATGATGCAGTGACACCATCTGAGCATACTACTGATAAAAAGAAATGGGTCCATGATGTAAAAATAAATGACGTCCTGAAAAAAGAATATAGAAGGCTGTCTCTTTCCCCTCCCTTCCTCTCTACCTTCCTTACCTGTTCTCATTTTTTTTAATAAAAAAGACAACCTATTTGGGGTACTTTACAAGTCATCCAAACCCTTCATTCCTGCTCCCACGAGGAGCATCTACACGACATAGGAGGCTTGTCCTACCACTCTGTCCCCATCAGCACTGAATGTGGACAGCTGCCTGGGCCCTGTCTGGTCTCCATCTCTCCAGGCCTTTTCTCACTATGGTTCCTCTCTGCTCCCCACTCCCCTGAGTGTCCCCTTCCTGACAGGGCCCGGGAGTCAAAAGGCCAGTCCGTGATAGAAGTGACTGGTTAATGATTCGACTCTTTAACAATCTCCACATGCTTCATGTCTTTTTCAGAGAAATGAGTTGATCAAGGGTTCAGATGGCCTGATTGACCAAACGTTTTAATGCATGTAGATGAAATCTGTGTGATTTATAGAAAAATGTTTTAATGATCCCTTAGAGCTTGCAATATTAGACAATCTTTCTAATTTAAGAGGAGCCTTAATCACTTACACAATCAGGGTCCTGAATATCACTGCCTTGATTAAGAACAGTTTACATTTTCATGACAGGAAAAAAAAAAGTCTCCTTAAGCGTTGGGAATATTCCCAAACTGCAGCTGAAGTGCTTCTGCAGTGGTGAACTTAGCTCATGGGGAACAAGGATAAATGTGGAGGTCCAAACTTGGAAGGAAAAACACAGGCAAACGTTTCTGGACCCATGTTGCTGGTTCCCACCAAAACTGGAGATAATCTGGCAAAATTCCAAGTGCCAAGCGTGTGCTTTCTCCTCAGCAGCTTGAGAAACTAGAATTCCTGTATTCACGCTCATCTTTTGGCTTAAGACATGGGAGTGAAAATGCTTGTCTTTGTATGTGAGGGAGAACAAAGAATTTCTGAAATGTGCTGAGGTGTTCCCTCTCTTCCTGGCTTATATTGGGGGTATAGCAAGACAACCTATTATTATTATTTTTTATTGAAGTATGGTTGATTTACAATGTAGTGTTAATTTCTGCTGTACAACAAAATGATTCATATGTATATATATATTCTTTTTTATATTCTTTTCTTTATGGTTTATCACAGGATATTGAATATAGTTCCCTGTGCTATACAGTAGAACCTTGCTTATCCATCCTATATATAATAGTTTGCATCTGCTGACCCCAAACTCCCACTCCATCCCTCCCCCACTCTCCCTCCCCCTTGGCAACCACAAGTCTGTTCTCTATGTCTGTGAGTCTGTTTCTGTTTCATAGATAGGTTCATTTGTGTCACATTTTAGATTCCACATGTAAGTGATATCATGTGATATTTGTATTTCTCTTTCTGGCTTACTTCACTTAGTATGGTAATCTCTAAGTCCATCTACGTTGCTGCAAATGGCACTATTTCATTTATTTTTATCGCTAATATTCCATTGTATGTATGTACCACATCTTCTTTATCCGTTCATTTGTCAATGAACATTTAGGTTGTTTCCATGTCTTGGCTATTGTGAATAGTGCTGCTACAAAAACACGGGTGTATGTATCTTTTTGAATTATAGTTTTGTCTGGATATATGCCCAGGAGTGGGATTGCTGGATCTTCTGACAATTCTACTTTTAGTTTTTTGAGGAACTTCCATACTGTTTCACCCAGTGGTCGCACCAATTTACATTCCCACCAACAATGTAGGAGGGTTGCCTTTTCTCCACACACTCTCCAGCATTTGTTATTTGTAGACTTTTTAATGATGGCCATTTTGACCAGTGTGAGGTGATACATCATGGTAGTGTTGGTTTGCATTTCTCTAGTAATTAGCGATGTGGAGCATCTTTTCGTGTGCCTGTTGGCCGTCTGTATGTCTTCTTTGGAGAAATGTCTGGTTAGGTCTTCTGCCCATTTCTCGATTGGGCTAAAACAACCCATTACTGATCACTTTGCCAACTGCACATGAGCTGAACTGTTGATACACAGCAAGGGAAGAATTCAGAAGCCCTTGGTCAGGGAGTAGCAGATCATGGGGACACATGGCCATTAAGATATGAAACTTAAGTTTAGGTATAAGGAAGAGCTCTGGAAGTTCACTCAAATCTGTTGACATTACTGAGATGCTGGACACATAAGATATCACTGAGGCATCTATGATGAATGGATGAAATGCAATACATACATACAATGGAATGTTATTCCATCATTAAAAGGAATGAAGTACTGATACATACCACAATATGAATAAACCTTGAAAACATTATATAAAGTGAAATAAATTACACACAAAAGAACAAGTATTGTACAATTCCAGCTGCATGAAATATCTAGAACAGGCAAATTTATGGAGGCAGAAAGTAGAACAGAGGTTACTGGGGGCTGGGAGGAAGGGAATGGGGAGTTATTGCTTAGTGGGTACAGAGTTTCTGTTTGGGACAATGAAAAGGTTCTGGAAGTAGATAGTGGTGATGGTTGTATGACATTTTGAATGTATTTAGTGCCGCTGAATTGTACACGTAAAAATGGTTCAAAAGGCAGTATTTATGTATGTATATTTAACCCCAATAAATAAATGTAACAACAAAAGAAGGTATTAATGATGACCTGATGACATGCCAGTGGACAGAATGTAGGGAATCTTTTTTCTTTTTTTGGGGGGGGGAATCTTTTTTCTAAAGGCTCTTCAACATATTGGAATTACAGAAACTTAACAGAACTGGAAAACAGTTGATTCCAAAGAAGAAATTAAGCTTTAGTAAAAGGGTGGACTGTTGAATCCAACGTGCTATTGATTCACATAATAGCATCCTTCACAAAACCCATTTATAGAGTCCATTTCACCTTATGTTTGAAACCAACATTGAGGTGGCCTCCAGGGGTGGGTTATACATTTGAGAAAATCTGTTAGGTCTACATTGATTAAATTCACTTCCATCTAGACCCATAGTGGTGTGAATAGTTAGTGACTCTTGAAATAAAGCTGAAAAACTTTTTTTTTTTTTTATGTCTCCGAGAAGACAAATGATTTACTTATGGGGAGAAGAAAGGGGACAGTTATTTCCCACAGCTTCAGTGGGAAGCTGAGGCGACACTGCCCACCCCTCCCATCTTGAATCTTCCTTCGATTCCTCTCGATTCCTTTGCCTCTCAATCCCTGACCGCCCCACAGTGGCCCCTGACAAAGGCTGAACTAGTGGATCTGGACACTTAGGTCTGCGGACTCTGTTGCGGCTAGGGCTTCACTGTTCTTCCCTGGCCAGCACTGGAAACCCACCGACAAACCTCTCAGTCCATTTCGGCCCACAACTAACACCACGGTGGGCTAAACAGAGTGATAACTTGACTTATTGCTTTTTCACTTAAGGTCCTATTTACTCTGACCCCGAGACAAGGAATTAGACCATCAAGCACATAGTTCCCATCCTGTTTAGCCAAAAAATATGTGGAGGATAGGGGAAAATCACTTGACCAAAAATAGGCAACCCCCCCCCCCAAAAAAAACCACACTGAAATCCTTCAATCACACAATCAGAAAACAAGAGCTTTTATCATTTATAAGAATACCGTGGCTTCTATGAAGGTACTTATAAAGAAGTATGCATTATGGTACGGGCAGTGAAAATTCATTTTTTACCTCACATTTTTACCCTGTACTTGTCAACTGTAACGATAACATTATTCTATGTAAGCAAACCTTCTCTAGAATTACAATGAAAGAACCTATAGATACAAGGCAGAAAACTATTATGGATATAAACTGAAACTACATTCACAGAGCTGAGCGTGACTTAGATGGAGTAATTCTGGGCTGGATTTTTATATTCATTGCAGTCTGGTGGTAAAAACTACTTTCTCTCTTACAATTTACATGTACTTATCAGAAATCAAGAGGTGCTGAGAGTACAGACTTTTTCCTGAAGATTGGAGGAGACCTTTACATTTTTAAAAAAAGCACTTTGGAAACAAACACAAAGGTCCCTTCCCATAGATTCTAACTCAGTGTTGCTGTAATCTAAGACTAATAATAGCAATACAAAACACAGAAGGCTTACTTTGGACTTAGTTCTCACATGCCAATAAATGTGTCTCTGCCCATTTATGTTTAAATGTACAATCATGTATTTAGTTTCAGTAGACAGAAAAATAGGAATAGTTGTAAGAACTACAACTAAAACTTATCAAACAGTTAAAAAAGCTCTTACTAAGCATTACACTTACTTTATGGCTTCACACATATCCAGTCCCATTTTCACACAATTCTTGGCATGGTTAGGGAGAGAGATAGGGAGTCCGGAAACACAGTAGTAGCAGTCTCCTAGAATTTTTATTCTCATGCATTCATTCTCCTGAAAGAAGAAATCACAGAATTTCAGTCGAGTTAAGCACATATATAATGATTTTGATTTACCAAATATCACCAAGTGCTAGTTCTACTGGCATTGCCACAGTGAATAGGGTTTGTGGGAAGAAAGAAATGAGAACTAGTTGAGTTTCCCTTAATTACCCATTAAGACTGAGCCACCCTCACCTGCATGCTCCTTTACCAAAGCAGGAAGAATCAGGGTAAGGGGTAGAAGGGGAAAGCTGAGAGAAAGTTCTGGAATGATTTACACTTAACACAGCAGAGGAGGGTAAAGATAGGACCATTCTCTTTAGTCTGAACAAATCCAAACATTGACAGTGAAATGAAACATTCTATGCAAAACAGAATCTTTCAGGATAGAAAATGGTAAGCAGAACTCA
Organism: Phocoena phocoena; assembly: GCF_963924675.1. Classification (NCBI taxonomy): domain Eukaryota; kingdom Metazoa; phylum Chordata; class Mammalia; order Artiodactyla; family Phocoenidae; genus Phocoena; species Phocoena phocoena. The sequence goes on along the minus strand of NC_089221.1, from coordinate 6,401,245 downwards.
ACTAGAATTAGAATTTTTGTCATTTCCTACTGTGCTCACGATTTTCCTCATTTCTTTTAAAGCTGAAGCAGATTCTTACCTGCAGACATGTAGCTTCCGATAAACATCTCTACAACATAATAAGCCACCATTCAACATTGCCAAGTAATTTGACACTTAATTCTGATCTGAGGTTAAGCTGTTTTAATATAAAGTTAGACAAACACATTATTTTTATTGGCCGGGTTGTATTTATATTATAATATTGAAATTAACTTCATTCATATGCATTAATCCTACATCCATTTCTAACCTTTTCAACTAGTTTATAGACTCTTCACTCAAATTTATAATAAATACATAAATAAACAAAGATGTACCAAACACAGATTTTTTTTTTTTTTTTGGCCATGCTGCATGGCATGTGGGATGCTAGCTCCCCAATCAGGGATCAAACCTGTGCATTGGGAGCCTGGAGTCTTAACCACTGGACCACCAGTGAAATCCCAGACTTTTTTTCTTCTTAACACTCACACAGGCTTATGTATAAAATGAACAAATTTGAAATAATAAAATGAACATAAGATCTTTTTGTTCTTAAGTATGTGTTAGGTTTACTGAAGATTTTGCAGATTTCTTTCCCTGTCTCATAGAGAGCTGTGTACTTTCATGCTTATCTACAGCATTATAGATGACGTGTTAGTAATTCCTGATAACAATATTTTAAATAATAAAAAGGTAAAACATTGTTTATTAATAAGGCTTCTCTCCTATACTTCCTAAATATGTATCCTGAGTCTAGAAAACAGTAAGATTAAGAACAGTGAATTCTTGGCACTCTTATCAATGATCAGCTGACTGTATATGCATGGGTTTATTTCTAGTCTCTATTCTGCTCCATTGGTCTGTATGTCTGTCTTTAATACCAGTATCAGACTGTTTTGATTGCTGTAGTTTTGCAATATATTTTGAAACCAGGAAGCACGATGCCTCCAGCTTTGTTTTTCTTGTTCAAAATTGCTTTGGATATTTGGTGTCTCTTGTGGTTCTATATGAATTTTAGGATTTTTTTTCTATTTCTGTAAAAACTACCATTGGGATTTTGATAGGGATTGCATTGAATCTGTAGATGGTTTGGGGTACTATTTTAATATTAATTCTTTCAACCCATGAACATGGAATGTCTTTCTACTTATTTGTGTCTCTTTATATTTCTTTCATCAATATTTTATAGTTTTTGGTGTATAAGTCATTCACCTACTTAGTTAAGTCTATTTCCTAAGTATTATTTTTGATGATAATGTAAATGTGTTTTCTTGATTTCCTTTTGAGATACTTCATTGTATAGAAATACAAGTGATTATTGTACATTGACTTTTTATCCTGCAACTTTACTCAGTTTATTTATTAGTTCTAACAGATTTTTGTGGACTCTTTAGGGTTTTCTACATATAAGGTCATATCATCTGCAAACAGAGATAATTTTACTTCTCTTTTGAGTTGAATGTCTTTTATTTCTTTTTCTTGCCTAACTGCTGCATCAGGAAGTTCCAGCACTATGTTGAACAGAACTGGTGAGAGTAGGTATCCTTGTCTTATGCCAAATCTTAGAAGAAAAGCTTTCAGTTTGTCACTGTTGAGTATGAGGTTCACTGTGGGTTTTTCATATACGGCTTTATTGTGTTGAGGTAAGTTCCTTCTTATTAGTTGAGAGTTTTTAATCATAAAAGCGTGTTTAATTTTGTCAAATGCTTTTTCTGCATCAATTGATTGAGCTGATCATATGATTTTTACCCTTCATTCTGTTAATGTGGTATATCCCATCAATTGATTTGCGATGCTATCCAACTTGCATCCCAGGTATAAATCCCAGTTGGTCATGGTACATGATCATTTTAAAGTGCTGTTGAATTTGACTTGTTAAGTGAAATAAGCCAGATACAGAATGACAAATACTACATGATACCACTTATATGAGGAATCTAAATTGGTCAAACACAGAAGCAGAGTATAGAATGGTGGTTTCCAGGCCTGGGAGAGGGGAAAATGGGGAAGTGTTGGTCAAAGGACACAAAGTTTCAGTAATGCATGATGCAAGTCCTAGAGAGCTACTGTATGCAAGTCCTAGAGAGCTACTGTACAGCATAGTGTCTATAGTTAATAATATTATATTGTATACCTAAACATTGGCTAAGAAGGTAGATCTTATGTTAAGTGTTTTAATCACAAAATAATAATGATGATGATAATGATAAATTAAAAGGGCAAGAGGAAACTTTTGTAGGTGATAGATGTTTATGGCATAGATTGTAGTGATGGTTTCAAGAGTGTATCCCTAAGCTCAGTAAGTTGTATGTATGTGAAATATGTATAGCTTTCTGTATGCCAATTATACCTCATTAAAGTGGATAAAAACTAACAGTGAATGAGCAGTGACGTTGAGTTCCTTAACTTAATGTGTTTTATGTAGTATTCCTCAATGGACTGAACTATCTGTTTGCTTATAATGCTCACCAACTCCATGTTTTGAACTATGAGCCATGAACTGATATCCAAAGCATGCTGCCCCTGTGACCAGCAATGGATGGCCCAAGCTATCCTAGGCCAGTCTCTGATATTGCCTGGACGTTCCTTTGTTACAATGATCAGAGAGGAGCAGGAAGTCACACCGAGTACCTCCCTTACGAGTTATAAATTGTGTCCTCCTCAGATTCACATGTTGAAATCCTAACCCCTGGTACCTGTGAACGTGACATTATTTGGCCAAAGGGTCACTGTAGATGTAATTAATTAAGATGAGGTCATACAGGAGTAGGGTGTGCCCCTAATCAATCTGACTGGTGTCCATATAGAGAGAAGTCATTTGGACACAGAGCCTTGCGTGTGGGGAAAATGCCATGTAAACACTGGAGCTTTGTTGTTATCAGCCAAGATTAGGATGTTTCTTCCTACTGTGACCAGGTAGTGCAACAAAAATGACTTTTACTGACTCAAACTTTCAAGACGTTTTCTAAAGATGAGGCCCCCTCTACCCCAAACTCAACCTCTTCCTTTGGTTTGGTAAAGGAAGGAAACAGAGCTATACTCTTAGTGATTTTTTAGAATTCCCAATGAGATCTGTCATGGTCAGTTGCACAACATAAGACACCTCATGGAAAGCTTGACCCAAGAGTCACTCTGTGAACATCTACAAGCCAGATTTATGCCTAGGAGACCTGGCTGGAATTTTCTTTATTGTTTAAAAGTGAGCAAAATCTCACCTATTGTTTTCAAAATCTCACCATGAACTAAACTTAGAACCAACTCTTCCTTATGTAAAGAATGCATTTTAATAAGCATAATAATGTATTTTTGTTGGGAATAATTCAGAGACAAAATTAAGCTGACCGGAAACATTTTATGAGAAGTAGAGGGCTAGCAGGAAAGAAAAAAAACTATCAATATTCCCACCAGAAACCTTAATAGTTCCAATAAATAAGTCTAGAATAAGGGCTAGTATGATTTTAGATCAGTTGTCTTCACTTCTTCTCTGTGAAACTTCCCACAGATGAGCATATGAATGACAAATACTGAACTTACATCTCTGCAAGTGGCACAAGGGTCAGTGGATAAAAAGGGGACAACAGTCAATAAAGGGCTTAGGAAGAAGGGATGCATCCTATTTTAGGGATTTTCCCAGGATGCCATTTAACACTGTGAATATGTAATAGTTACAACTGGAGAGGAAATCATATTTCCAACTCCTTGACATCAAAATGCCTAAAAAGAGAATCTTAGAACAGCACAGGAGAGAGAGATGTGCAAATCAAATCTCATCATCTTGAATGTATTTATTATATATGTGCTGAGTTATATATATGGAGAAGTTTTAAAAGTAGATGAAAAATATGCTAATTATATGCTATGACATCTCTCATTCCCAGTGTAGGTTTGAGATTTATCAGGGCTCGATGGCAAATAAATCCAACAAATCTACAAACAACATTCCTAAAGGATGCTTTTATGAAGAGGTAAAAAATTTATAAGGGACCAGAGAAAAAGTAAGCCCAAATTTTATATATCCTCAAAATAGAAGGCAATCACTAATACTCACCTTTGCAATTTGATCAAATTTTCCAAAGAGTTCATTCAGCATGTGGACCAGTTCTCCTGGGGAGCAGTCACTGGCCAGACGGGTGAACCCAACAATGTCCGCATAGAGGATACTGTGGGAACAAACCAGTGGGTGCCATATTTGCAAGTTGATATTCGTTAAGAAAGTAATGGTAGTTTTTCCCATGGAAAGAGTATAAGTTTTTACATTTTATATTTTTGCAAAATGTCATTTCCCTGGGTATGGAATATATAAACATTTTGCTAAACTTTCCCATTAAATTTTTTTTTGATGTTAAATTTTTATAATTAAATCGCTGAAGAAAAAGTCATGCGATGCACGTTCTCTATTCTAGTCCTTTTTTACTGCTCACCTTTCTTCTCTCAGGGCTAGCCCCTCCCCACCTCTCTCATTTATGTGGTCTTCATCCTGACAGTACATTACAGTGTCATAATTCTGATATCAAAGGAGTATGCTTCTATTTGAATCATTACATGATTTTATATTATAAGGATTCCTATGTAGAAGAAGCAAAATAATAAAAGTCAAATCCTGTTTTTATTGTTTCAAAGAAAAAATTCTGGCTTCCTTACTACCTGCCAGGGGAACAGATACAGAACATCTTTCTAAAGCTCAGAGTTTGGTTTGGGGATGCATTAAACAAATAAGGACACCAACCAACGTCCAATTACAGTGATAATAAGTGCTATAAAAGAAAACAGCAGAGTGTTGTAAGACAGAACAGTGGAGGTGATGAAGAGTCAGAGAAAGTCACTTAGGAAATGACAGTACAGCTTCCCTTCATGGGATGTACAGGCTGGGAGGGCAAATGTGAGATTCCTTAGAGTTGTGTATGTGTTTAGCTAACCTTGATGGGTCAGGATAGAGAAACTACAGCACCACTGTGTACATTACAAATTTACCTACACAATAACGTGTTTATGTTTTGTGTAAAGGACTAATAAAGAAGCCTAAAATTCTGGGTTCAGGTAGTGAATATGGTATGGTTTAAGATGGGCTATGAAACAAAAATAACTGCCAATTCACAAAATTTTATGAAATATAAAATTACCATATATAGGATCCAGCAATTACACTCTTAGGTATATACCCAAAAGAGCTGAAAGCAGGAACTCAAACAGATATTCGTATACCCATGTTCACAGCAGCATTATTCATAAAATGAAACAAATGTCTATTGACATTTAAAGAAATGGATGGATGAAACTGTGGTGTATAATACAGTGGAATATTATTCAGTCTTTAAAAGAAATGAAATTCTGACAAATAACACAACTTGGATGAACCTTGAAGACATTAAATTGAGTGAAATAAGCCAGACTCAAAAGGACAAATATTATATGATTTCACTTATATGAAGTACTTAGTCTAGCCCAACCATAGAGACAGAGAGTAGTATGGTGACTGCCAGAGTCTGGGGATGGGGCGTTGTTGTTTAGTGGGTATGGAGCTTCAGTTTGGGATGAAAAAAAAGTTCTGGACATGGATGTTGGTGATGGTTGCAGAACAGCATGGATGTATTTAGTGACATTGCACTGTACAATTTAAAATGGTTAAAATTGTAACTGCTATGTATATTTTACCACAATTTAAAAAAAAAGTGTGGCAGCCATCAGCCTGGTCCCAGGCAGAACATGGCTTGATCTCTGCTGCTGGCAACACTCTGCTCCTCAGGCAAAGTACAAGGCTTGTGGCTTCACCTTGGAGGAAAGACTTGCTCCTCTGATGATGGACAGAAGCAGGGGGAGACCTCTGGTCCAGGGAAATCAGGGCTGCTGGGGCTTTTGTGCTCTCTATTCAGATGGTGCCATTAAACCATCCCTACTTCTCCTGTGCTCTCCTGCAGAGGTAGGGACCCACAGATGCTGAGCCATGGTCCAAGAGGAGGCATTACTCTCACTCAGAGGAAGATGCCCGATCCAGGCAGCATGGGAGGGAGAACGTGAGAACGAGTGGTTGACTCTACTTCTTGTTGACAACCTCCACAGTGTTTCCTGTATCAAGACATGTAGTGGGTGAAGGAGCCCAAGATGGGCTGAATGTACAGGTCTGAAGCTGGCCCTGTGGTTACTGGGCAGGAAGATGCAGACTGTATATGAGTAACTGGGACACAATGTACAAAGGGTTATGGAAGAGGAGAGGCAGAACACTTTGGGGGTCACACAAGAAGGAAACCCGACCTAGACTTGGATCACATCACCACTTGAGAAAGACCACTCTGGCGGCAGCAACCTGGAGGTGGGCAGGTCAGTTAGAATCATATCCGGTACATCCCGGAGAGCCCTGTGGAAAGTCTATAAGTGGGGGAGATGGGGAGAACTGGACAGAGAGGGGAGATTTGTAGGAAGGAGAATGAATCAGGCTTTGTTAGGGATTAGATGTTGTGGGAAGTGTCTAGGAAAAGAAAGTGCTGAGATAAAGACCGGTTTCTGGCTGAGTACTGGGGCTGTACCTAGTGTACAAATCAAATGAAGCTTGCAGGAGAAGTTGACTAGCTCCACTTTGGTTGGGTTGAGTCTGAGGGTGGTGTCAGTGGGAGACCCAAGAAGAAGACCATTAGGTAGATGCTTATGGAAAACTACGGTTGAGTTCTGTGTCTTAGCATCATATAGATGGTCATTAAGTCCTGGGCGAGAGCTGGAGAGAACAGAGGAGTTAGGAGAGACCTGGAAATGCTTTCATTTACAGAACAGCCTAGATGTAGGGACGAGAAAACAATAAAGAAGACTGCAGGGAGAAAACAAAGGGGAAACAATGGCATGGAAACCCAAGGATGTAGAATTATTTAAGTGCAAAGACAAGGTGAATGGGACCAAGCATAACCATGTGGTCAATGAGATAGGATGCAGAGGAAGTTATATTCAGATTTGGGAACAAGACAACTGGTGGTGAACGTAGGAAGAATGAGTTCTGTGACATGGGGGAGGTTAATGTCAGAGGGTGGTGATTTGAGGAGGGAGAGAAAATAAGGAAGTCTTGTTAGAGAGTGGAAAATTGTTCTAGAATCTGGGCTATGAAATTCATGGACGTAATTTCAGAGTTGGAGGGTGGCACTGGATTCAGGGATTTATGTTTGTTTCCAAAGACATGATGGATATGTGAATGTTTCAGCACTAGTGGGAGGGATTCAGAGGAAGACAATGATTCAGAAGGCAACTGGTAGTTGCTACCTTCACATCTATAAATTCTTTTTCTTCTCCACTTCCTCCTCATCCTACTTATTACTATTATTATTATTGTTATTATATCAGTTAGTAAAGAGCTAGTCAATGTTATTAACAGAGAATAAATATTTCATTGAATCAAAGCAAAGCAAAACTAAAAGTTATCAACAGATCTTTTTGGTCGATCAACCTAATAATTCTCATTAAAAAACACCCTCAGTTATTGACTGAACTACCTGCATTAGCCAGGTATTTTATCTGCTTCTTTGTTTATTATACCTGCCCTGTTTCAGGAGGAAACGGCCATATATTTTCATATTTCATTTAAAATTAATTTGTACTCCATGCCATTGAAGATTTTCCATTTTTAAGTTTTAAGAATTTAAGTTACTTTAGGATCCCAAATATGTTTGATGAATTTAAATTTAATACTGAAAACATATTCTACACAATCTCTGAAGACAGTTGAAGGTGCTTCACCAATCCTTTGCCTTAGATAAGTGTGTTAATCAGCTTCCAAGATGGCCCCAGTGATCCTCACCTCCCAGTACTCACACTCTTGTACTGTCCCTTCCCATAACGGGTAGGGCTGACTTGTGTAACCAATAGGATACTGCAGAAATGACCAGAAATGACCTTCAAAGGTTAGATCATAAAAGATATTGAAGCTTCCACCTGGACCCCTCCCTCTGGGGAAGCAAGCGGCCATGTTGTGAGGATACTCAAACAAACTGTGAAGAGGCCCAATGATGAGGATCTGAGGCCTCCAGCCAACAGGAAGTTAACCTGTCCACCAGGTGGGAAGTCACATTGGGAACAGATTGCCCAGCAGCCTGCAGCCTCATGGGAAAGTCTATGCCAAAACCACCTGGGTAAGCTGCTCCCAAACTCCAACCCACAGATGTTGTAAGATGTTTATTGTTCTTTTTCTAAAAAAATTAGGTTATTTGTATTTTTATTGTTGAGCTGTAAATGTTCTTTATATATTCTGGATTCAAGTCCCTTATCAGATATATTATTGCAAATATTTTCTCCCATTCTATGGGTTCTTTTTTTTTAAATGGGTCTTTTTTTTTTTTGAAGTATAGCTGATTTACAATGTTGTGTTAATTTCTTCTATACAGCAAAATTATTCAGTTATATTCAGTTATATATATATATATATATATATTCTTTTTCATATTTCTTTCCATATGGTTTGTCATAGGATATTGAATATAGTTCCCTGTGCTATACAGTAGGACCTTGTTGTTTATCCATTCTATGTATAATAGCTTGCCTCTGCTAATCTCAAACTCCCAGTCCTTCCCTCTTCCAACCCCCTTCCCCTTAACAATCACAAGTCTGTTCTGTATGTCTGTGAGTCTGTTTTTGTTTCATAGATATGTTGATTTGTATTGTATTTTAGATTCTACATGTAAGTGACATCATATGACAGTTGTCTTTCTCTGACTTACTTCACTTAGTGATAATCTCTAGGTCCATCCATGTTGCTGCAAATGGCATTATTTCATTTTTTATGGCTAAGTAATATTCCATTGTATATATGTACCACATCTTCTTTATCCATTCATCTGTCAATGGACATTTAGATTGCTTCCATGTCTTGGCTATTGTAAATGGTGCTGCAGTGAATGTTGGGGTGCATGTATCTTTTTGAATTGTGTTTTTTTCCAGATATGTGCCCAGGAGTCAGATTGCTGGATTATATGGTAGCTCTATTTTTAGGTTTTTGAGGAATCTCCATACTGTTTTCCATAGTGGCTTCAACAATTTACATTCCTACCAACAATGTATGAGGGTTCCCTTTTCTCCACATCATCTCCAACATTTGTTATTTATAGACTTTTTGATGATGGCCATTCTGATTGGTGTGTTTATTGTTCTTTAAAGAACAATATTGTTTATAGTTCTTTAAATTACCCACTAAGTTTTGGGGTAATTTGTTACACAGAAACTGATAACTAATACAGATATTATGCAGACAATTATCAACTGCTTGAGATTGGTTGTGTCTTCAGTCATTTTTACAGGTCTATTGTTCCCAGATTATATCACAACTATTTAAAGATAGTCTGTGATCCTATTTAGATAGACACATTTATCCTTACACATTTTGAATACCAATAAGTGACATAAAAATATTTCTGGAGATGAAAGGGGCATTGCTGATTTTCTTATAGTTAAGGCTGGAAAGAGCAATTTCTACTATAGTATATCCTGTCAGACACCATAAATGTTTTTTCTTTAATTATGTAGGTAAAATGCTTAAAAACCTAAATGCAGTCTAGTGTTTTAAATAATTTTATTCCTTTTTTTTTGGCTGCACTGGGTCTTCATTGTTGTGTGCAGGCTTTCTCTAGTTGTAGTGAGTGGGGGCTACTCTTTGCTGTGGTGTGTGGGCTTCTCATTGTGGTGGCTTCTCTTATTGTAGAGCATGGGCTCTAGGCACACGGGCTTTGGTACTTGCAGCACATGGGCTCAGTAGTTGCCACATGTGGGCCCTAGAGTGCATGGGCTTCAATAGTTGCGGCGCATGGGCTCAGTAATTGTGGCATGTGGGCTCTAGGATGCATGGGCTTCAGTAGTTGTGGTGTGTGGGCTCAGTAGTTGTGGCTCACAGGCTCTAGAGCACAGGCTTAGTAGTTGTGGTGCACGGGCTTAGTTGCTCCACAGCAAGTGGGATCTTCCCGGACCAGGGCTCGAACATGTGTCCCCTGCATTGGCAGGAGGATTCTTAACCACTGCACCACCAAGGAAGTCCAGCTTTACTCCTTAATATGTATGAATGTTCTCTGTCTCGGTGTGTGTATATATATACATATATATATATATGTATATATGTATGTATATATATATACAAACACATAAATATATGCATATATACATACATACATATATATGTATATATACACACATAGTTCTTTCCTATTATTCCAAGAAAACAAAAGGTGGGGACTATAAAAAAATTTACTCCTGATTCCTCATTTATTCAATGTTTTTTCCTTAGTTCCTACTTGATATGCAACTTCTTTTCTCTTGTCTCCCTTTCAATGTGCATTTCTCATTGTATATTAGCTCTTTGCGTGCTTGGGCCACACCTTTTTCTAAAATCATGTGTTAAAATGCAATTTGTCTTAGCAATGCATAAATTAAGCTACAGTTAAATTTGTTTCTTAATAAACTTCAAAAATCCTTGAACTGAAGTAACCAGACAGAAGGCTGCATCACCCAATGGAAAAGGTCTGGACTTGAAGGCAAACAGCCCTATTACAATTCTAGATGATTCTAAACACACTTTAGTTTGTGTTTGTTGTTATTAAACTATTGAATGGGATGGGGGGGGGTGACTAAAGGAATAACATAATGAGTGAGGCATGCACAGGTTACTTATTGAGATAACCCAGCCAGAATAGCAAGCACCACTGCAATGTAATCGAATGGATGAAAGGACAGCCCCCAGAGAAGTAGTGTCGGTAACGGGTGGGCATGGAGAACAGTGAGGACCAGGGCACCCACATGTGGAGAGGTCCCACACCACTGTAGCCAGAGATGGAGGGGAGCACAGGAGGGAACACCCTCTCCAGACTGAAGTGAGGACCTGCACAGCTCCTCTCTAGAGCTCAGGGGAGAAGAGGTCCTATACCATCCTGCTTCCTGACCACAATCCCATGTTAGTTTTCCAGTTACTGGGAATCCAGGAATGGCTCCCTGGGAAGCATGGATGGCTGTACCACTCTTGGAAAAACAGTAACTTTCATTATAATTTAATTAAGGTGCATGTTGGTCCCCTATGATGCTGGGTACCAGCCATACCCTAGAAACCCATCATTCCTGATTGACAGCAGAACATCCAGCTTCCCTGGAAAGTGCTGGCTTCCCAAGGCCCTGCCCTTGCCAAGTCCACCTTGAGGAACCAGTCCTTGTGCCTAGAGCCCATGACTCTTTAATCTTACTGATACTGAGTCCTGGGTTTCAGGGACACAGTGAGCTCTGACCAAGGAGTTCCCAGAATAAGGGCCCCATTGTCCACTTCTCTCCCTTTTGTAATTGATGGTCACAAAATGCAATAAGTAGAGGAACCCGTTTTCTTATCTTAATGTGAAGGCCCAAGAGGCAGCACATGGGTAGGTGGAGTGATAATTACTCTACACGCAAAGGTAAACAGTTCCAAAGGACACATGAAACTGTAAGATTATGGGCTCCCAGTTAAATATGTCCCCCACCTGGCATACAGGCTCCCCAGACTTGCTGCGGAAGGAGAACAGAGCAGCAGCATACCTGACGTTGGTGTGCCGCTTGACGTACAGGTTGTGAAAGTTGTTGGTGTTTTCCATTTGGCCGGCTTTGGGGCCCTGCAGCCTCTGGATGATCTCGGCTTTCATCTCCATGGCTATGTGCGCTGGCAGCAGGGACAGCAGAAGCCGCTCCTGAAACCAGGTGTGGAAGGAAGACCAAGAGATGTTACACAACCAAGGTCACAGCCAAGTATCATCTGATATCAATACTGATTTGTAGTGGGGCTAATTTGAGGACTCTTTACAAGTTAAAATACAGATTCTAGAAATACATATTGAAAAAAATATAAAATTTTCTAAGGTCAGAGTGTGTTGTTATTTATTGAGTTCTAAGCATGTCTTTTTCAGTATGGAGAATAAAGGAAGGCATAGTTATTTCCCTGAGGGTACTATTTATCTATTTTGATTTTAAAGTAGTGAAGCAGAAATAATATTAAAATGCCAGAAACCAGTGGTCAGTCTAAGATACAAAACACTCATTTTCACCTGCTTGTTCATTTGCGAGATAAAGTACAAGCTTTATTGCACTTTTGAAAGTCAGCCCATATTCCACATTTCCTAAGTAAGAGTCACATATTTTCAAATATTTCATTTCCTCTGTGGTGACCATCCAATCCTCTTTAGTGCTTCTAAACTATTATAAAGACAGAGTCAGAAATATTAGCTGCTGATAAAGACATCACCTATGAGAAACTATAGGTGGGACACAAAGAAATGATAACATATGAGATTTTCTTGTATTTTTAGTCTTTAAATTCAGTATATCTCGTACACAATAGCATGCAATATTACACATGCTTTAATCTGTATTTATTATAGTTAGAGAGGCAACTTTTCCATTCTCTTCAAGGAAACTATGCAATTTTTTGAGAAAAAGTATCATAGATGGCAATCTTTGCAAGTTGATATTCATCCTTGAGTGTTTTAAACATTAATCTATTACAGAAAACACCATATTCTTCAGGCATTGTGGATTTAGCTAGTGGTATTCAGTGTGTATAAACAAACATTTGTTGAATGCCAAGTTTTCTCCTTCTTCCACATTGTCTCTTTTTTTCTTTAAAAAAATTTCTTTTTGGTGGACAAAGTGGTGAGAGAGTAGAGGAAGGGGTGGGGAAGCTGAGCTTTGCTCACAGATTCACTGGTCCAGGTGTCTGTCCCCTGGGCCCACCCACAGTGCCCATCACTTTGGGGCTGTTGGGAACTTCCACCAAGGGAGCAGAGGGTAGGCCAGGAGTGCATCGTGATGAAGACGAAATGACCCTCACCACAGCCCATCCCCAGCCTGACCCAGGAAGACAGGTACAAAGTCAACAGGAGACTCAGCGTGTGCCTGTGTAAGGTCTCAGTGCATGGTAGGGAGCGTTTCTCTATGAACTGGCATAACTGAGTGTTGATTGTTTGTTCATTCCTTCCGTCCTTCATTAACCCAATCAGAAAACATCCATCACTGCCCATTAAATGCCAGACCCCTTGATAAGCACTAATGGTAAATGCAAAGAAGAAGGGGACAGTGTCCCTAATATCATGTTGCTCATGATCCAGGAAAGGGCCCGCCCACAGTGCATAGCTGTTAGATGAGGCTAGAAAGACAGGCTGGTGATTGGAGGAAGCCACGTGCCTGGGATCTGGGAAAAGAGGGGGAGCTAACAGACGAGGAGCACCTGCTATGCACCACACGCTCCCAGGAGCCACCTTCACGTGAACCAGTTGAATCAAAACAACAGCATCATCTGACTGGTATTGTTACCAACCTCCTTGCAACAGAGGCAAAAAGAAGCAGTTAGATAAAGGGCAGGGAGCTGACACTTGTCATAACACTTGTCACACACCAAAGGGAATTTTATTGGTACTTAAGAAAGAGAACACTTTTTATTTAATAATCATCTTTTCACTTTTTGGTTAAATTCCCCTTGATGTTTCCATTTAAATTAAGAAATGAAATGCAGAAATCAAAAATGTTTAATAAGGTAAATGTCCATATATACACCTGGGGAAATATAAATTAATAGGAACTGTACAAAACAAGGAGGCTAATGTCTAGTGTGGTCTACAATATAACAGAATGAAACGCACAATGGCAATAACACAAAAGATGAAATGGGAGTCAATGGAATAAAAATGTTCTGAGGTCCTAGAATTGTGTGAGAAGTGGCGAAATAAAGCAATTTATGTTAGACTGTAGTAAGTCAAGAGTGGATGCAATTTCCACATCAGCAACAAAAAGTTTGAAAAAATGTATGACTAACAGGCTAACAGAGAAAATGGGAAAGGAATCCTTGATTAATCCAAAATAAGTCAATAAAGAAGAGTCAAAGAAAACTAAAAACAGGTGGGGCAAATAGAAACTAAATCATAAAGTGACAGTTATCAGCCTGTTGTGCCAGAAATTATATTAAAATTAATGGACTAAATATTCCAATTAATTGACTAATACTGTCAGATTGGACTGAAAAAAGACAAAATGTAACTCTAAACTACTCACAATAAACACACCTGAAATATAAGAATACAGAACTATCAGAAATTTAAAAAGATACACCAAAAAGAGATGAATTATAAAAACCTTAATAATAAAAGAAAAAGCAGTATACCTATACCAATATCAGAAAAGTACTGTAGATATTCCAGTCTTAAGGGAAAATATTGACAAGTCCACAAATTTTTTAGAACTTTTTTTTGGTGGGGGAAATACCACTAGATTTTATTGTGGACATTGGCAATATAACCCCTTATGTGGTTCCTTCCACTCAAAGAGACTGGTGGTATGAAGGGCAGTGAAGTGGGGGGCTTGTCTATTGCTTTACTTCTCAACTACTGCAGGAGTTCTTGGAAAGTAGCATTTTCCCTGCAGTTATTTGTTCAATGAATGAATGATCTGCTGTGCATTTCACCTGGGGCACAATAAAGAAAAATCTAATTTCAAAGTGGAGACCTGGGTAGACAGTGCTTATGATTTTTTTTTTCTTTTTCATTGCAGTACGCAGGCCTCTCACTGTTGTGACCTCTCCCGTTGTGGAGCACAGGCTCCGGACGTGCAGGCTCAGCGGCCATGGCTCACAGGCCCAGCCACTCTGCGGCATGTGGGGCCTTCCCGGACCGGGGAACGAACCCGTGTACCCTGCATTGGCAGGCGGACTCTCAACCACAGTGCCACCAGGGAAACCCTGATTTAAAATCAGATTAATGACCTTTTTTTTTTTTAAAAAAAAAAATCTTTATTGGAGTATAATTTCTTTAAAATGTTGTGTTAGTTTCTGCTTTATAACAAAGTGAATCAGGTATACATATACATATGTCCCCATATGTCTTCCCTCTTGCGTCTCCCTCCCTCCCACCCTCCCTATCTCACCCCCCTAGGTGGTCACAAAGCACTGAGCTCCTCTCCCTGTGCTATGCGGCTGCTTCCCACTAGCTATCTATTTTACGTTTACTAGTGTATATATGTCCACACCACTCTCTGACTTTGTCCCACCTTACCCTTCCCCCCCTCCCCATATCCATAAGTCCATTCTCTAGTAGGTCTGTGTTTTTATTCCCATCTTGCCCCTAGGTTCTTCATGACTGTGTTTTACATTCCATATATGTTAGCATATGGTATTTGTTTTTCTCTTTCTGACTTCACACTGCATGACAGACTCTACGTCCATCCACCTCACTACAAATAACTCAATTTCGTTTCTTTTCATAGCTGAGTAATATTCCATTGTATATATGTGACACAACTTCTTTATCCATTCATCTGTCGATGGACACTTAGGTTGCTTCCATGTCCTGGCTATTGTAAATAGTGCTGCAAGGAACAGTGTGGTACATGACTTCTTTTGAACTATGGTTTTCTCAGGGTATATGCCCAGTAGTAGGATTGCTGGGTCATATGGTAGTTCTATTTTAGTTTTTTCAGGAACTTACATACTGTACTCCACAGTGGCTGTATCACTGTACATTACCACCAACAGTGCAAGAGGGTTCCCTATTCTCCACACTCTCTCCAGCATTTATTGTTTCTAGAGTTTTTGATGATGGCCATTCTGACTGGTGTGAGATGATATCTCATTGTAGTTTTGATTTGCATTTCTCTAATAATTAATGATGTTGACCATTCTTTCATGTGTTTGTTGGCAATCTGTATACATTCTTTGGAGAAATGTCTATTTAGGTCTTCTGCCCATTTTTGGATTGGGTTGTTTGTTTTTTTGATATTGAGCTGCATGAGCTGCTTATAAATTTTGGAGATTAATCCTTTGTCAGTTGCTTAATTTGCAAATATTTTCTCCCATCTGAGGGTTGTCTTATGGTCTCTTTTATGGTTACCTTTGCTGTGCAAAAGCTTTTAAGTTTCATTAAGTCCCATTTGTTTATTTTTGTTTTTATTTCCATTTCTCTAGGAGGTGGGTCAAAAAGAAACTTGCCTGATTTATGTCATAGAGTACCCTGCCTGTTTTTCCTCTCAGAGTTTGATAATTTCTGGCCTTAAATTTAGGTCCTGAATCCATTTTGAGCTTATTTTTGTGTATGGTGTTAGGGAGTGATCTAATCTCAGACTTTTATATGTACCTGTCCAGTTTTCCCAGCACCACTTATTGAAGAGGCTGTCCTTTCTCCAGTGTACATTCCTGCCTCCTTTATCAAAGATAAGGTGACCATATGTGCGTGGGTTTTTCTCTGGGTTTTCTATCCTGTTCCATTGATCTGTCTTTCTGTTTTTGTGCCAGCCAAATACTGTCGTGATTACTGTAGCTTTGTAGTATAGTCTGAAGTCAGGGAGCCTGATTCCTCCAGCTCCGTTTTTCGCTCTCAAGATTGCATTGGGTATTTGGGGTCTTTTGTGTTTCCAAACGAATTGTGAAATGTTTTGTTCTAGTTCTGTGAAAAATGCCAGTGGTAGTTTTATAGGGATTGCATTGAATCTGTAGATTGCTTTGGGTAATATAGTCATTTTCAGAATGTTGATTCTTCCAATCCAAGAACATGGTATATCTCTCCATCTATTTGTATCATCTTTAATTTCTTTCATCAGTGTCTTATAATTTTCTGCATACAGGTCTTTTGTCTCCTTAGGTAGGTTTATTCCTAGATATTTTATTCTTTTTGTTGCAGTGGTAAATGGGAGTGTTTTCTTAATTTCACTTTCAGATTTTTCATCATTAGTGTATAGGAATGTAAAGATTTCTGTGCATTCATTTTGTATCCTGCTACTTTATCAAATTCATTGATTAGCTCTAGTAGTTTTCCAGTAGCATCTTTAGGATTCTCCATGTATAGTATCATGTCATCTGTAAAAAGTGACAGCTTTACTTCTTCTTTTCCAATTTGGATTCCTTTTATTTCTTTTTCTTCTCTGATTGCTGTGGCTAAAATGTCCAAAACTATGTTGAATAAGAGTGGTGAGAGTGGGCAACCTTGTCCTGTTCCTGATCTTAGTGGAAATGGTTTCAGTTTTTCACCACTGAGGACGAGGTGGCTGTGGGTTTGTCATATATGGCCTTTATTATGTTGAGGAAAGTTCCCTCTATGCCTACTTTCTGCAGGGTTTTTATCATAAATGGGTGTTGAATTTTGTCGAAAGCTTTCTCTGCATCTATTGAGATGATCATGTGGTTTTTCTCCTTCAATTTGTTAATATGGTTTATTACATTGATTGCTTTGCGTATACTGAAGAATCCTTGCATTCCTGGGATAAATCCAACTTGATCATGGCGTATGATCCTTTTTCTTGTGCTGTTGGTTTCTGTTTGCTAGTATTTTGCTGAGGATTTTTGCATCTATGTTCATCAGTGATATTGGCCTGTAGTTTTCTTTCTTTGTGACATCTTTGTCTGGTTTTGGTATCAGGGTGATGCTGGCCTCGTAGAGTGGGTTTGGGAGTGTTCCTCCCTCTGCTATAGTTTGGAAGAGTTTGAGAAGGATTAGGTGTTAGCTCTTCTCTAAATGTTTGATAGAATTCGCCTGTGAAGCCATCTGGTCCTGGGCTTTTGTTTGTTGGAAGTTTTTAAATCACAGTTTCAATTGCAGTGCTCGTGAATGGTCTGTTCATATTTTCTATATCTTCCTGGTTCAGTCCCAGAAGGTTGTGCATTTCTAAGAATTTGTCCATTTCTTCCAGGTTGTCCATTTTATTGGCATAGAGTTGCTTGCAGTAGTCTCTCATGGTCCTTTGCATTTCTGCAGTGTCAGTTGTTACTTCTTTTTCATTTCTAATTCTATTGATCTGAGTCTTCTCCCTTTTTTTCTTGATGAGTCTGGCTAATGGTTTATCAATTTTGTTTATCTTCTGAAAGAACCAGCTTTTAGTTTTATTGATCTTTGCTATTGTTTCCTTCATTTCTTTTTCATTCCTTTCTGATCTGATCTTTATTTCTTTCTGCTAACTTTGGGGTTTTTGTTCTTCTTTCTCTAATTGCTTTAGGTGTAAGGTTACGTTGTTTATTTGAGATGTTTCTTGTTTCCTGATGTAGGATTGTATTGCTATAAACTTCCCTCTTAGAACTGCTTTTGCTGCATTCCATAGGTTTGGGGTCATCGTGTTTTTATTATCATTTGTTTCTAGGCATTTTTTAATTTCCTCTTTGATTTCTCAGTGGTCTGTTGGTTATTAAGTAGTGTATTATTTAGACTCCATGTGTTTTTATTTTTTACAGATTTATTCCTGTAATTGAGATCTAGTATCATAGCATTGTGGTTGGAAAAGATATTTGATATGATTTCAATTTTCATAAATTTACCAAGGCTTGATTTGTGACCCAAGATATGATCTACCCTGGAAAATATTCCATTAGCATTTGAGAAGAATGTGTATTCTGTTGTTTTAGGATGGAATGTCCTATAAATCTCAATTAAGTCCATCTTGTTTAATGTACCATTTAAAGCTTGTGTTTCCTTATTTATTTTCATTTTGGATGAACTGTCCATTGGTGAAACTGGAATGTTAAAGTCCCCTACTTTGATTGTGTTACTTTCGATTTCCCCTTTTATGGCTATTAGTATTTGCCTTATGTATTGAGGTGCTCCTATGTTGGGTGCATAGATATTTACAATTGTTATATCTTCTTGTTGGATTGATCCCTTGATCATTATGTACTGTCCCTCTTTGTGTCTTCAACAGTCTCTGTTTTAAAGTCTATTTTGTCTGATATGAGAATTGCTACTCCAGCTTTCTTTTGATTTCTATTTTCATGGAATATCTTTTTCCCTACCCTCACTTTCAGTCTTTATGTGTCCCTAGGTCTGAAGTGGGTCCCTTGTAGACAGCATATATACAGGCCTTGTTTTTGTATCCATTCAGCCAGTCTATGTCTTTTGGTTGTAGCATTTAATCCATTTACATTTAAGGTAATTATCAATATGTATGTTCCTATTATCATTTTCTTAATTGTTTTGGGTTTGTTATTGTAGGTCTTTTCCTTTTCTTGTGTTTCCTGCCTAGAGAAGTTCCTTTAGCATTTGTTGTAAAGCTGGTTTGGTGGTGCTGAACTCTCTTAGCTTTTGCTTGTCTGTAAAGGTTTTAACTTCTCCATTAAATCTGAATAAGATCCTTGCTGGGTGGAGTAATCTTGGGTGTAGGTTTTTCTTCTTCATCACTTTAAATATGTCCAGCCACTCCCTTCTGGCTTGCAGAGTTTCAGCCGAAAGATAGCTGTTAACCTTATCGGGATTCCCTTGTGTGCTATTTGTTGTTTTTCCCTTGCTGCTTTTAATATGTTTTCTTTGTATTTAATTTTTGAAAGTTTGATTAATATGTGTCTTGGTGTGTTTCTCCTTGGATTTATCCTGTATTGGCCTCTCTGTGCTTCCTCGACTTCATTAACTATTTCCTTTCCCATATTAGGGAAGTTTTCAACTATAATCTCTTCAAATATTTTCTCAGTCCCTTTCTTTTTCTCTTCTTTATCTGGGACCCCTATAATTTGAATGTTGGTGCATTTAATATTGTCCCAGAGGTCTCTGAGATTGTCCTCAAGTCTTTTCATTCTTTTTTCTTTATTTGGCTCTGCAGTAGTTATTTCCACTATTTTATCTTTCAGGTCACTTATCTGTCCTTCTGCCTCAGTTTTTCTGCTATTGATCCCTTCTGGAGAATTTTTCATTTCATTTATTGTGTTGTTCATCACTGTTTGTTTGCTCTTTAGTTCTTCTAGGTCCATGTTAAATGTTTCTTGTATTTTCTCCATTCTATTTCCAAGATTTTGGATCATCTTTACTATCATTATTCTGAATTATTTTTCAGGTAGACTGCCTACTTCTTCATTTGTTAGGTCTGTTGGGTTTTTGCCTTGCTCCTTCATCTGCTGTGTGTTTCTCTGTCTTCTCATTTTGCTTAACTTACTGTGTTTCGGGTCTCCTTTTCGCAGGCTGCAGGTTCGTAGTTCCCGTTGTTTTTGGCGTCTGTCCCCAGTGGCTAATGTTTGTTCAGTGGGTTTTGTAGTCTTCCGGGTGGAGGGGTCTAGTGCCTGTGTTCTGGTGGATGAGGCTGGATCTTGCCTTTTTGGTGGGTATGTCCACATCTGGTGGTGTGTTTTGGCGTGTCTGTGGCATTATTATGGGTTTAGGCAGCCTGTGTACTAATGTATGGGTTTGTGTTCCTGTCTTGCTAGTTGTTTGGCATAGGGTGTCCTGCACTGTAGCTTGCTGGTCATTGAGTGGAGCTGAGTCTTGGCGTTGAGATGGAGATCTCTGGGAGATTTTCGTTGTTTGATATTACGTGGAGCTGGGAGGTCTCTTGTGGACCAGTGTCCTGAGCTTGACTCTCCCACCTCAGAGGCACAGCCCTGATGCCTGGCTGGAGCACCAAGAGCCTGTCATTCACACAGTTCAGAATAAAAGTGAGAAAAAAAAGAAAGCAAGAATGAAGAAGATAAAATAAAATAAGGTTATTAAAATAAAAAATAATTTAAAAAAAAATTTAAGTAATAAAAAGTTTTATAAAAAGGAAAGAAAGAACGAGGAGAGCTGCCAAACCAAAAACCAAATCCACCAATGATAACAAGTGTGAAAAACTGTACTAAAAAAATACCCCCAAAACAGACAGACAAAACCCTAGGACAAATGACAAAAGCAATGCTATAGAGACAAAAATCACACACAGAAGCTTCCACATACACATAAAAAGAGGAAAAGGGGAAAAAAAAAAAATATATATATCGTTGTTCTCAAAGTCCACCTCCTCAGTTTAGGATGATTCGTTGTCTGTTCAAGTTTTCCACAGATGCAGGGTACATCAAGTTGATTGTGGAGATTTAATCCTCTGCTCTTGAGGCTGCGGTGAGGGATTTCCCTTTCTCTTCTTTGTTCGCACAGCTCCCGGGGCTTAGCTTTGGATTTGGACACGCCTCTGCATGTAGGTCCCCAAAGGGCGTCTGTTCTTCGCTCAGACAGGACTGGGTTAAAGGAACAGCTGCTTTGGGGGCTCTGCCTCACTCAGGCTGGGGGGAGGGAGGGGTACGGAGGGCGGGGCGAGCCTGCGGCGGCAGAGGCCAGCGTGACGTTGCACCAGCCTGAGGCGCACCATGCATTCTCCCGGGGAAGTTGTCCCTGGATCCTGGGACCCTGGCAGTGGCAGGCTGCACAGGCTCCCTAGAAGGGAGGTGTGGATAGTGACCTGTGCTCGCACACAGGCTTCTTGGTGACGGCAGCAGCAGCCTTAGCTTCTCTTGCCCATCTCTGGGGTCCACGCGGTTAGCCGCGGCTTGCGCCCGTCTCTGGAGCTCCTTTAAGCGGCGCTCTGAATCCCCTCTCCTCACGCACCAGGAAACAAAGAGGGAAGAAAAAGTATTTTGCCTCTTCGGCAAATCCAGACTTTTCCCCGGACTCCCTCCCGGCTAGCCGTGGCGCACTAGCCCCTTCAGGCTGTGTTCACGCTGCCAACCCCAGTCCTCTCCCTGCACACCGACCGAAGCCCGAGCCTCAGCTCCCAGCCCCGTCTGCCCCGGCGGATGAGCAGACAAGCCTCTCGGGCTGGTGAGTGCTGGTCGGCACCGATCCTCTGTGCAGGAATCTCTCCACTTTGCCCTCCGCACCCCTGTGGCTGCGATCTCCTCTGCGGCTCCGAAGCTTCCCCCCTCTGCCACCTGCAGTCTCTGCCCGCAAAGGGCCTTCCTAGTGTGTGGAAACCTTTCCTCCTTCAAAGCTCCCTCCCACTGGTGCGGGTCCCGTCCCTATTCTTTTGCCTCTGTTTATTCTTTTTTCTTTTGCCCTACCCAGGTACGTGGGGAGTTTGCTGCCTTTTGGGAGGTCTGAGGTCTTCTGCCAGCATTCAGTAGGTGTTCTGTAGGAGTTGTTCCACATGCAGATGCATTTCTGATGTATTTGTGGGGAGGAACGTGATCTCCACATCTTTCTCTTCTGTAATTGAGATCAGAAGCTCCGCCCTAATGACCTTCTTGGTCATAAATACCAGGCCTGGGCAAAATCTGGATAGTGATTTTCATACAAAGGGAAATTTAACTACTCTGAAAAATAACGCAGTGATTACTTTGGGTTTTTCTCTCTGGCAGACAATGATACTGTTGGTATGGGAGAGGTGTGAAAGACTCATTCAGGGGAAGGGGAGACCCCAGCTTCACATCAGCAGGCTGCATCCAAGGAAAAAGAGAACATTCAAAGTGTCTCCAGGTTGGAAAATTGTTGGTAAACATTGGCAACCACTTGAAATTGAATTTTGATTTGATTTGTATTCTAAGCTCGAATTCCCTTCTGTTATTCTCCAAATTTCATTAATGATCTAACAATATAGCAGCATCATGTTAGCTGAAAGGTGACAAGGTGAGTTCAAATTTTGGGCTAGAGCAAAATGTGTGAGACTTCTCTGCATGCGACAGGGCCAAGATAAGCAAAAGCAGGAGGATGGAAAATAACTGAGGTCAAAAATAGAGTAAGAAATCAAGTAATGTTTTGGTTTGTCAACAGAACAAGTGACCCCAGAAAAATGGAGCCACTTGGAACTCAGATTACCAAGAAATTACTAATGACGTGAAAAATAGATGTCCATATTTTAAAACTTAGAAGACAGGCTGTGTCCTTGTTACACACAAATTGAGAGTTCAATACATTTGGTTAATGATCTAGTGTCTATACAATTCTGCTCCCTCTCTGATCTCAGAACCCACATGGAAAGACTGGGATTTATTTTTAAAATCAATGGCACTTTACTACCTTTTGTAAATCTTAATACAAAGAGCTGTTCCATCATCTCCTCATCTTTCACTACCCACCTGACAAATACATCTATTTGCCACTTATTGTCATTTTTCTGTGTTTTGGCTTCCACGACCAACCAGATGGTTAGACATTTGGGAAGTCTGAAGGTCATAAAACATGTGATACATCCAAGGAACTACTTAGACAACAAGACAACAGACTTTGTCCCTTAAAGTTTGGAACTGAGTTATGCTAATGTTGCATTCACTTAATTCTATTCTGGTAGCTACTGAACACACTGTATGTACTGAGTAACCCTGTATGGGATGATCTCTGTTTCTCTTTCTGCTTATTGATCAGTGTATTGCATCACTGGATGTGAAGTCAAAATATTATAAAGCGCTCATAATGTTCAAAATCTATTTAAACAAAGAGAGGAAACCTATTGAGGAAAGTATGGGCTGCTGTCAACAAAATCAGAAGACCTGTCTGGTCACCCTCTCAGACATGATCAAAGCAGTCGCAGATGAGAGCAAAAGGAGGCATGTTACTGAGAGTGCCATCAAATCTCTGTCATAAAGCAAGTAGATACTGAATACAAATTTGTTAACTTTGAAAAGAGTGACAAGAAGTGTTGGCATGTAGGAATAACAGATTATGAATCTGGTCTAGGCTATATGTTTAGAAATCTCAATGGAATCTGTGTCTACAGCGATGTCTGATGATTAGCTTAAGTAGATTAAAACCAATTTTGTACCTTCTGATGGGTGATGGAAGAGTCAAGGGCTAAGAAAAAACAAAACGCATAAGGTCACAATGCTTAGCTGACATCGTTCTGCATTATTACCATGTGATGATAACCTGAGTGTCCACGTGGATTCGGTGCAGTCAGTCGACTCTCCCAATGTTTATATTCATTTCTAGTTATGCTTTCTGGAGCCAATGTTGTCGGTGTCCTAACCATATTCCTTCTACCTTCCTTGGAGGTCACCTGAAGCCTGTTCCTTTCTAAATCTACAGTTTCCTGTGCTTCAACCAATGAGAAAGTAATTGGTGGATGTTAAAAAAAAAATCATTTATAAAATGATGGATAAATACCCCAGTTTCTGCACCCACACCCCTCAGTGGGCAGGTCTGAGCATCTTCCACACTTCCCTTGGAGGGTCTCCAGATGGACTGAACCCCTGTTTCCAGTTGCCCCTTTCAGGAGCTGGAGCGGGACCCTCCCTGGTCCACTCACGCTGCCACCTGGAACCACTTCCCAACTAAATGTCCACACCCACATCCTTGCCTTAGGGCTGCTTGGGGCAAACCTAATGGAGACATTTCTAAACATCTTCTCTCTTCTGCCTACATTCTGTAATAAGAATACACTAAACCCCAAAGCACACAGAGCCAGTTTTTCCTGAAAGACAGATTTTATGAACAAAAAAGATGAATCAAATATAGTAATTCTCTTTCATGCCCATAACTTCATTTAATAACCAAATGTAAACCATGATCTTCATTTTAGCCCCACATGTAGACAGATGACTGGTTTTTTATAGGTAGTTTGAAAAGTACAGGAAATCAACTCCATATGTTGTGTAAACCAAATTTTTCTTTTTCTGTGTGTGTTAAGAATTTGTGTGAAGGTTGAATGGAATAAAGATTTTGGTAACAGCCAACCAGCCTAAGGAAAGGACCCATGGCTTCTCCACTATCATGTGATTCTGGTACCACTGGTGGATGGCAAGACCTGTGACCAGAGTCCATGGACAGGATCCATGCTCTGGGGTCTACACATCTCCTCTTGGTGATCACAGAATTGGGTATTGGGGTAAGCCTTAAATAAAAGCCTGTACTCAAATGTGGTAAATCAAGTCACTTTTAAATATGTCTTTCTTTCATTATAAAATGCTTTGCTCTGAAAGAAAAGCCCAATATTATGGGACACATGGTAAATTTCAACTCAGTTCATAATCTGACAAGGTTAATATTTCCATTAATATTTCAGCTTTTTGCTAATATAGCTGTGTACCCTGCCAAATTATCTGAAAGCAACACACAAACTTCAGTGTTTAATATACTGGATATGACTTAGCTACATTACCTCCAAATACATTGGAGAAATTTCTTAAGGGGACTTTTGGAAAATCAAGTTGTCACAAAACTGATTGATATACACCATTGCTATTTCTTTCTCTTGCTACAAAAGATTGTCTACATACAGAAAATCTGGATAATTCCAGACTATTCAAAGGTTATCCAGTGAACAGCTTGACCTTGGTTTGAGAGTTCCATTTTAACACAACCCTTTTTTTCCTAGAACTTGTTCTTTTAAATTGTGCCTCAGAGAAAAGCTACAGAGCTTGTAAATTTCAACATACTATTGCTCAAAATTCAGGACACTCTGCACTACAAAGCATTTCTAATATAATGAAACAAAGCAGATATTTAACGTTATATTTATGCTACTTTTGAGATTATTTTGGTTGATAAGAAAATCCAATTTAAGCAAAGATAAATTGTACTTAAATTATGAGCTAAGATATAGAGATGTACATTATATCCTGTTCCTGCATTAAACCATGCATGTAATAAATATTTAAACCTGTTGTATTTTTCAAAAGGGAGGATGACAGGGCCATGCTTTTTTTAAATAAGAATTAAGATTGTTTTCTCTTTCCAAATTCTTATTTCTATTTAGTTCTTACTTTAAGTGCAATTCAATTACATCAGGATGCCAAAACAATTCAATAAACAGAAGGGATATTGTTATGTATTTTTCTTCTCCCAATAGAAAGTAGCTACCAGAAGAAACAGACACCAGATCCCTAAGCAGCCACTGTGTTACATGTGGTGCTGAGGAGACAGATGATGTTATTCAATATTTTCCTGCAGTATAAAAGGACCAGGTATCCACTCAGAGTCAAATGCTGAAAACTCTGTACTTGGAAAATACCTGCCAGGGATGTGCATATATACCAGTATCTTCCCTCAGCTGTATCTTCTCTTGCAGCCAGCTTCATGCTTGTGGGTCTCTGAGAAGAAGCATCCTCCACTGGCACCAACCTCTATCACTTGCACATCTCTGAAGATAAGGTCTAGTAACAACTGCTATTGCCACTGTTTCTTGTTATAAAATTTAGTTTCTTTCTCTTAGGTCCATCTTTAGAAACTTTGCTTTACATCAATCAAATCAGAACACATTTAATACTATTTGAGAGGCCTTGCTTTATCTTTCTTTGACTTTTACAAAAAAGTCAGTAGTCATATTTATGTATGATGGAAAGTAGCAGTACTTTAGAGTAGAAATAGCACCTAGGTAAGAGTATATATGAGTCCTTCCCTTTCTCTGTCACTACATAGAAGACCTCAATTAAATCACTCCAGCCTAAGACTATACTTTCAGGGATCATTTCTATAGATAACAAATGGCGAAAATCTCCCAGAGATCTCCATTTCAACACCAGCACCCAGCTTTGCTCAAAGACCAGCAAGCTACAGTGCTGGACACCCTATGCCAAACAACTAGCAAGACAGGAACACAACACCACCCACTAGCAGAGAGGCTGCCTAAAATCATAATAAATCCACCAATACCCCAAAACACACCACCAGATGTGGACCTGCCCACCAGAAAGACAGGATCCAGCCTCATCCACCAGAACACAGGCACTAGTCCCCTCCACCAGGAATCCTACACAATCCACTGAACAAACCTTAGCTACTGGGGACAAACACCAAAAAAAAAAAAAAAAACGGGAACTACGAACCTGCAGCCTGCAAAAAGGAGACCCCAAACACAGTAAGATAAGCAAAATGAGAAGACATAAAAAAACACAGCAGATGAAGGAGCAAGATAAAAATCCACCAGACCTAACAAATGAAGAGGAAATAGGCAGTCTACCTGAAAAAGAATTCAGAATAATGATAGTAAAGATGATCCAAAATCTTGGAAATAGAATGGACAAAATGCAAGAAATATTTAACAAGGAACTAGAAGAACTAAAGATGAAACAAACAATGATGAACAACATAATAAATGAAATTAAAAATACTCTAGATGGGATCAATAGCAGAATAACTGTGACAGAAGAATGGATAAGTGACCTGGAAGATAAAATAGTGGAAATAACTACTGCAGAGAAGAATAAAGAAAAAAGAATGAAAAGAACTGAGGACAGGCTCAGAGACCTCTGGGAAAACATTAAACGCACCAACATTTGAATTATAGGGGTTCCAGATAAAGAAGAGAAAAAGAAAGGGACTGAGAAAATATTTGAAGAGATTATTATAGTTGAAAACTTCCCTAACATGGGAAACAAAATAGTTAATTAAGTCCAGGAATCACAGAGAGTCCCATACAGGAAAAATCCAAGAAGAAATATGCCAAGACACATATGAATCAAACTGTCAAAAATTAAATACAAAGAAAACATATTAAAAGCAGCAAGGGAAAAACAACAAATAACACACAAGGGAATCCCCATAAGGTTAACAGCTGATCTTTCAGCAGAAACTCTGCAAGCCAGAAGGGATTGGCAGGACGTATTTAAAGTGATGAAGAAGAAAAACCTGCAACCAAGATTACTCTATTCAGTAAAGAACTCATTCAGATTTGATGGAGAAATTAAAACCTTTACAGACAAGCAAAATCTGAGAGAGTTCAGCACCACCAAACCAGCTTTACAACAAATGCTAAAGGAACTTCTCTAGACAATAAACACAAGAGAAGGAAAAAGCCTACAATAACGAACCCAAAACAATTAAGAAAATGGGAATAGGAACATACATAATTACCTTAAATGTAAATGGACTAAAAGTTCCCACCAAAGGACACAGATTGACTGAATGTATACAAAAACAAGACCCAGGGCTTCCCTGGTGGAGCAGTGGTTGAGAGTCTGCCTGCCAATGTAGGGGACGCAGGTTCGTGCCCTTGTCCGGGAAGATCCCACGTGCTGCGGAGTGGCTGGGCCTGTGAGCCATGGCTGCTGAGCCTGTGTGTCTGGAGCCTGTGCTCCACAATGGGAGAGGCCACATCAGTGAGAGGCCTGCATACCGCTAAAGAAAAAAAAAAACAAAACAAAAAACAAGACCCATATATATCCTGTCTACAAGAGACCCACTTCAGACCTAGAGACACATACAAACTGAAAGTGAGCAGATGGAAAAATATATTCCATGCAAATGCAAACCAAAAGAAAGCTGGAGTAGCAAGTCTCATATTAGACAAAATAGACTTTAAAATAAAGACTATTCAAGAGACAAAGAAGGACACTACATAAAGATCAAGGGATCGATCCAAGAAAAAGATATAACAATTGTAAATATTTATGCACCCAACATATGAGCACCTCAATACAGAAGGCAAGCACTAACGGCCATAAAAGGGGAAACTGACAGTAACACATTCATAGTAGGGGACTTTAACACCCCACTTTCACCAATGGACAGATGATCCAAAATGAAAATAAATAAAGAAACACAAGCATTAAATGATACATTAAACGAGATGGATTTAATTGATAATTATAGGACATTCCATCCAAAAACAACAGAATACACATTTTTCTCAAGTGCTCATGAAACATTCTCCAGGATAGATCATATCTTGGGTCACAAATAAAGCCTTGGTAAATTTCAGAAAACTAAAATTGTATCAAGTATCTTTTCCGACCACAGTGCTATGAGACTAGATATCAACTACAGGAAAAGATCTGTAAAAAATACAGAACAATACACTACTTAATAACGAAGTGATCACTGAAGAAATCAAAGAGGAAACAAAATACCTAGAAACAAATGACAATGGAGACACGATGACCCAACACCTATGGGATGCAGCAAAAGCAGTTCTAAGAGGGAAGTTTATAGCAATACAATCCTACCTTAAGAAACAGGAAACAACTCGAATAAACAACCTAACCTTTCACCAAAAGCAATTAGAAAAAGAAGAACAAAAAAACCCCAAGGTTAGCAGAAGGAAAGAAATCATAAAAATCAGATCAGAAATGAATGAAAAAGAAATGAAGGAAACGATAGCAAAGATCAATAAAACTAAAAGCTGGTTCTTTGAGAAGATAAACAAAATTGATAAACCATTAGCCAGACTTATCAAGAAAAAAAGGGAGAATCAAATCAATAGAATGAGAAATGAAAAAGGAGAAGTAACAACTGACACTGCAGAAATACAAAAGACCATGAGAGATTACTACAAGCAACTCTATGCCAGTAAAATGGACAACCTGGAAGAAATGGACAAATTCTTAGAAATGCACAATCTGCCAAGACTGAATCAGGAAGAAATAGCAAATATGAACAGACCAATCACAAGGACTGAAATTGAAACTGTAATTAAAAATCTTCCAACAAACAGAAGCCCAGGACCAGATGGCTTCACAGGCGAATTCTATCAAACATTTAGAGAAGAACTAACACCTATCCTCAAACTCTTCCAAAATATAGCAGAGGGAGGAACACTCCCAAACTCATTCTATGAGGCCACCATCATCTTGATACCAAAACCAGACAAGGATGTCACAAAGAAAGAAAACTACAGGCCAATATCACTGATGAACATAGATGCAAAAATCCTCAACAAAATACTAGCAACCAGAATCCAACAGCATATTAAAAGGATCATACATCATGATCAAGTGGGGTTTATTCCAGGAATGCAAGGATTCTTCAATATATGCAAATCAATTAACGTGATACACCATATTAACAAATTGAAGGAGAAACACCATATGATCATCTCAATAGATGCAGAGAAATCTTTTGACAAAATTCAACACCCATTTATGATAAAAACCCTGCAGAAAGTAGGCATAGAGGGAACTTTCCTCAATATAATAAATGCCATATATGACAAAACCACAGCCAACATCGTCCTCAATGGTGAAAAACTGAAACCATTTCCACTAAGATCAGGAACAAGACAAGGTTGCCCACTCTCACCACTCTTATTCAACATAGTTTTGGACATTTTAACCACAGCAATGAGAGAAGAAAAGGAAATAAAAGGAATCCAAATCGGAAAAGAAGAAGTAAAGCTGTCACTGTTTGCAGATGAGATGATACTATACATAGAGAATCCTAAAGATGCTACCAGAAAACTACTAGAGCTAACCAATGAATTTGGTAAATTAGCAGGATACAAAATTAATGCACAGAAATCTATGACATTCCTATACACTAATGATGAAAAATCTGAAAGTGAAATCAAGAAAACCGTCCCATTTACCATTGCAAAAAAAAGAATAAAATATCTAGGAATAAACCTACCTAAGGAGACAA
The DNA here is from genome assembly GCF_963924675.1 of Phocoena phocoena. Taxonomy (NCBI): domain Eukaryota; kingdom Metazoa; phylum Chordata; class Mammalia; order Artiodactyla; family Phocoenidae; genus Phocoena; species Phocoena phocoena. The sequence goes on along the minus strand of NC_089221.1, from coordinate 6,371,267 downwards.
AAGACCTGTATGCAGAAAATTATAAGACACTGATGAAAGAAATTAAAGATGATACAAATAGATGGAGAGATATACCATGTTCTTGGATTGGAAGAATCAACATTGCAAAAATGACTCTACTACCTAGTAATCTACAGATTCAATGCAATCCCTATAAAACTACCACTGACATTTTTCACAGAACTAGAACGAAAAATTTGTATGGAAATGCAAAAGACCCCAAATAGCCAAAGCAATCTTCAGAATGAAAAACGGAGCTGGAGGAATCAGGCTCCGTGACTTCAGACTATACTACAAAGCTACAGTAATCAAGACAGTATGGTACTGGCAGAAAAATAGAAAGATAGATCAATGGAACAGGATAGAAAGCCCAGTGATAAACCCACACACATATGGTCACCTCGTCTTTGATAAAGGGGGCAGGAATGTACAGTGGAGAAAGGACAGCCTCTTCAATAAGTGGTGCTAGGAAAACTGGACAGGTACATGTAAAAGTCTGAGATTAGACCATTCCCTAACACCATACACAAAAATAAGCTCAAAATGGATTAAAGACCTAAATATAAGGCCAGAAACTATCAAACTCTTAGAGGAAAACATAGGCAGAACACTCTATGACATAAATCACAGCAAGATCCTTTTTGACCCACCTCCTAGTGAAATGGAAATAAAAGCAAAAATAAACAAATGGGACCTAAGGAAACTTGACAGCTTTTGTACAGCAAAGGAAACCATAAACAAGACCAAAAGACAACCCTCAGAATGGGAGAAAATATTTGCAAATGAAGCAACGGACAAAGGATTAATCTCCAAAATTTATAAGCAGCTCATGCAGCTCAATAACAAAAAAACAAACAACCCAATCCAAAAATGGGCAGAAGACCTAAATAGACATTTCTCCAAAGAAGATATACAGACTGCCAACAAACAGATTAAAGAATGCTCAACATCATTAATCATTAGAGAAATGCAAATCAAAACTACAATGAGATATCATCTCATACCAGTCAGAATGGCCATCATCAAAAAATCTAAAAAAAAAAATGCTGGAGAGGGTATGGAGAAAATGGAACACTCTTGCACTGCTGGTGGGAATGTGAATTGGTACAGCCACCTTGGAGAACAGTATGGAGGTTCCTTAAAAAACTACAAATAGAACAACCATATGACCCAGCAATCCCACTATTGGGTATATACCCTGAGAAAACCAAAATTCAAATAGAGTCATGTACCAAAATGTTCATTTACAATAGCCCGGAGATGGAAACAACCTAAGTGTCCATCATCAAATGAATGGATAAAGACGATGTGGCACATGTATACAATGGAATATTACTCACCCATAAAAAGAAACGAAATTTAGCTATTTGTAATGAGGTGGATGGACCTAGAGTCTGTCATACAGAGTGAAGTAAGTCAGAAAGAGAAAGACAAATACCATATGCTAACACATATATATGGAATTTCAGAAAAAAAAATGTCATGAAGAACCTAGGGGTAAGACAGGAATAAAGACACAGACCTACTAGAGAATGGACTTGAGGATATGGGGAGGGGGAAGGGTAAGCTGTGACAAAGTGAGAGAGTGGCATGGACATATATACACTACCAAATGTTAAATAGATAGCTAGTGGGAAGCAGCCGCATAGCACAGGGAGATCAGCTCGATTTTTTGTGACCACCTAGAGAGGTGGGCTAGGGAGGGTGGGAGGGAGGGAGATGCAAGAGGGAAGAGATATGGGAACATATGTATATGTATAACTGATTCACTTTGTTATACAGCAGAAACTAACACACCATTGTAAAGCAATTATACTCCAATAAAGACATAAAACAACAATAACAACAACAAAAATCACTCCAAGCCTTGAGGCCTAGTTCGGTTGTCTAAAAAATATGTCTGTTGGATTCAGTGAGTTAAAGGTCTCCATGCCCCTGTAAGTTCCTAGAATTTTATGGAACTACAAGAGGTTCTTTATGGAATTTACCTCTCATCATTTCAAAGTCGAACAATTAGTGACACAGAGGAAAGGACCCAAGTGCTCACAACCCAAGACCATGGCCAAGACTATAAGAAGGACTGTGGAAAAGGAGAGACCACTTGAGATATTGACCAAGAAGACAAGGAGGAAGTTGGGTCTGTGCTGGTTCTTGAAGAGAGACTTCAATGAATTGGAGGAGGATGAAGAAGGGTCAAGAGCTCCGGTGTGGGATAGCCTCATCCACCAGAGGGCAAAAAGCAGAAGCAAGAAGAAGTACAATCCTGCAGCCTGTGGACCGAAAATCACATTCACAGAAAGACAGACAAAATGAAAAGGCAGAGGACTATGTACTACATGAAGGAATAACATAAAACCCCAGAAAAACAACTAAAATGAAGTGGAGATAGGCAACCTTCCAGAAAAAGAATTCAGAATAATGATAGTGAAGATGGTCCAGGACCTTGGAAAAAGAATGGAGGCAAAAATCGAGAAGATGCAAGACAAGTTTAACAAACACCTAGAAGAATTAAAGTACAAATAAACAGAGATGAACAGTACAATAACTGAAATAAAAAATACACTAGAAGGAATGAATAGCAGAATAACTGAGGCAGAAGAATGGATAAGTGACCTGGAAGACAGAATGGTGGAATTCACTGTGGCAGAACAGAATAAAGAAAAATGAATGAAAAGAAAGGAAGACAGCCTAAGAGACCTCTGGGACCACGGTAAATGCACCAACATTCTCCTTATAGGGTTCCCAGAAGGAAAAGAGAGAGAGAATGGATCTAAAATACTATTTGAAGAGATTATAGTCGAAAACTTCCCTAACATGGGAAAGGAAATATCCACCCAAGTCCAGGAAGCACAGAGAGTCCCAGGCAGGATAAGCCCAAGGAGGAACACACCAAGACACATAGTAATCAGACTGACAACAATTAAAGACAAAGGAAAATTATTAAAAGCAACAAGGGAAAAATGACAAGTAACATACAAGGGAGCTCCCATAAGGTTAACAGCTGATTTCGCAGCAGAAACTCTACAAGCCAAAAGGGAGCAATATATTTAAAGTGATGAAAGGGAAGAACCTACCACCAAGATTACTCTACCTGGCAAGGATCTCATTCAGATTTGACAGAGAAATAAAAAGCTTTACAGACAAGCAAAAGCTAAGAGAATTCAGCACCACCAAACCAGCTCTACAACAAATGCTAAAGGGACTTCTCTAAGTGGGAAACACAAGAGAAGAAAAAGACCTACAAAAAACAAACCCAAAACAATTAAGAAAATGGTAACAGGAACGTACATATCGATAATTACCTTAAATGTAAATGGATTAAATGCTCCAACCAAAAGACACAGACAGGCTCACTGAATGGATACAAAAACAAGACCCATATATATGCTGTCTACAAGAGACCCACTCCAGATCTAGGGACACATACAGACTGAAAGTGATGACAGGCTCGCTGAATGGATACAAAAACAAGACCCATATATTTGCTGTCTACAAGAGACCCACTTCAGATCTAGGGACACATACAGACTGAAAGTGAGGGGATGGAAAAAGATATTCCATGAAAATGGAAATCAAAAGAAAGCTGGAGTAGCAATACTCATACCAGATAATATAGACCTTAAAATAAAGAATGTTACAAGAGACAAGGAAGGTCACTACATAATGATCAAGGGATCAAACCAAGAAGATATAACAATTGTAAATATATATGCATCCAACATAGGAGCACCTCAATGCATAAGGCAAATTCTAACAGCTATAAAAGAGGAAATCGACAGTAACACAATAATAGTGGGGGACTTTAACACCTCACTTACACCAATGGACAGATCATCCAGACAGAAGATTAATAAGGAAACACAAGCTTTAAATGACACAATAGACCAGATAGATTTAATTGATATTTATAGGACATTCCATCCAAAAACAACAGATTACACTTTCTTGTCAAGTGCACATGGAACACTCTCCAGGATAGATCACATCTTGGGTCCCAAATCAAGCCTCAGTAAATTTAAGAAAGTTGATATCATATCAAGCATCTTTTCTGACCACAATGCTATGAGATTAGAGATAAATTACAGGGAAAAAAGTGTAAAAAACAAAACACATGGAGGCTAAACAAAACCTTACTAAATAACCAAGAGATCACGGAGGAAATCGAAGAGGAAATAAAAAAAATACCTAGAGACAAGTAACAATGAAAACACGATGATCCAAAACCTATGGGATGCAGCAAAAGCAGTTCTAAGAGGGAAGTTTATAGCAATACAATCACACCTCAAGAAACAAGATAAATCTCAAATGAACAATCTAACCTTACACCCAGAGGAACTAGAGAAAGAAGAACAAACAAAACCCAAAGTTAGTAGAAGGAAAGAAATCATAAATATCAGAGCAGAAATAAATGAAATAGAAACAAAGAAAACAAAAGCAAAGATCAATAAAACTAAAAGTTGGTTCTTTGAGAAGATAAACAAAATTCATAAACCTTTAGCCAGACTCATCAAGAAAAAGACAGAGAGGACTCAAATAATAAAATTAGGGAAAAAAAAACCCAAAACAACAGTTCAGGTGTGCCATGTTAATGGCCACTGTGGAGAGAATGTCAGGTTGTTTATTTCACATTCTAGGAAAACTGAAATGCTTTGTGCCAATTAAAATCAATATGCACATAACAAATCATTTTTCCCTTTTACAAAACAGTAAGTCCTTTGGTTGCATTCATGTATTGTTGTCTCATTTTATAAACCTAAGTCACATTCAATTTTATTTAAATTTAAACATGTTTGACCAAAAAAAGGGAAAAATAGGTATAGATGTGGCTCAGAGAGGGTATAAGGAGGTGGTATTCACTAGGGAGTCAAGACCAGAGGAAACTTGTGTCTTCCAACTTTACAGCCACTGACTGCTCATCCCACTTGCTCTGATTTGCAAGCTCAATGAGAGGATTGAGATGGCTGAGACACTTTTAGAGAGCACATCATTAATAGAAGGTGGGAAAAAAGAAACCGTCATTTACATGTGATTACTCTCCAGTTCGGAGAAGTTAGAGAACAGAAAGCTAATCAAGTCAAATTATAAATTATGTCTCTAGTCACAGGTGACAGAAAATTGATACTTCTAAACTTGAACTGTTTACCATCAATCCAACTCTTTCTTTAAAATAGAGCCTCTAGTGGAAAAAACATCACTCATAAGGTAAAGAGCATTCAATCCTTGGGTGGGAGACTATGGATGTCCTAGGATAAGAGGCACAGCTCTGTTCCCTGGACCGGGCAGCAGGGCACATGGCTGTACAGGTGCCCAGAGCAAGATGGTGGGAGGGTCCATGGGCATCGCACGCATCTCCCTGGCCACTGCTCCCACGTGTTCTGAGACAACACAGCTCAACACCAGTTCTGTTATATCACCCAAAGGGGATCTCACCATGCAAACAGACCTCCACACTCACATGCTATAAAGTATAAAAGTAAAATACTCCAGAGTAACACTGATTCTGGTCTGATTTGCCTCTCGAAGGTCATCTGCCTATATGTAAGGAACACCCTCCAGCCTGCAATAGGTAAAGCCAGTTGAAGAAGATGAAAGAGAGAATGTGTGAAAACTGACCACACTGCTGGATTTCAGAGAAAAGAAAACCTCATGACGTACAGGTGGCCAGGTAATTTCTTCTGAGAAGAAGGTGGAGATGCTGACAGTACCGTCGACAGAAGGAAATGATAACGTATAGACGTAATATGTGGGATCAATTGTACTAAATATTGCAAGGAGTAAAATGGAATATTTTAACATTCAAACGCAATCCCTCAATGAAACAGTGTGCCATAGACGAGCAGATAACAATGTAGTTATATACACATAACACTGTAACTGAATAGTTGTTCTGAAATATGTGTTGGCCCTTCCTTTCCTTGCCCCACTGATCATAAGCTTGGCCTCGTGGTCTGGTCTGACCAATGAAATGTGAGGGGCACGATGTGTGCTTCTTCTGAGCAGAAGCTTTAAGAGCAGTGTGAGGCTCACCAAGCTTTCATTTCCCTCTGCTTTGGGGACCAGTAATGTCCCAGGTGGAAGCTACTCTGAGCCTGAGTCCAGTGTAGGATGCAACGTGGCAGCCCATCTATACTGGACAAATACAAGGTTTCCCTTCCATTATCGTTGCCAGCCTCTTCAGTTTGGGGGCACTTTTTGCCATTGCACACCTTAGCTACTCGGACAGATGCAACACCGTGAAGGGTGTGTACACCACCCCATGTGCTCAATCCTTGTGTGCATGTGATCTTCACAGCTGTTCTGACTTGGTGAAATTTCATTTACTCGCTCAGGCACTTGGGGTTACTTTGAAGGGTGTAGGAATTATACAGGGCAGGAATTTCCCCACCCAGGGTCAAACGTTTCTCTTCAGCTATAAAAAACAGGGATCACTTCTCTAAAAGATTTGTTCTAAGGAAAGGCTGAAGTCTTGAGAATTTACCCATTCTGCTTGGCTGTAGCTGTCATCCTATGTACAAATTCCTGTTGTCTCTGTTCTCCAATCAAAGTGTTTGTTCTCATTGGTTGCCAAGCAACAGGCTTTCATCAGCTAGCCAAGTGCTCTCATACTTAAGAATGTTGGCAGTGCCATGTCACACAGTGATGTTTGTACCATCAACCATGAAAAGTACTGAGAAAGAGCCCGGGAGTGTGTCTGCACGGGCAGATCCTTTATGGTGGTGAGACTGCGGGTTCACTGTTTAATCCCTCAGCGGCTTGGGATTCTAGTCTGGACTGGGCTGCTCAGTCTAAGGCTGGATGTTTGGGTATTTCATGTTATGAAACCATGATGAGTATAAGAGGTGTGGGGAGGGGTGAGGGTGGGTGCCAGAGGCTATGCAGCTTTGGAGGGGAGACCAGTTCCTTCAATGTTGTTACTAAGTTTGGCCTCAAAAAAGGTCTATAAATTCATGTTTGGAACATTCAGAATTGTTGCTCAAAGAACAGACCTCTATCTTACATGGAAATGAACTTTCTCCTATTCTTTCTGGGAAATTATAGAACTACTCTACTTGAATGCAGTTTCTGTGCTCTGTTTTAAAAAATTATTTTATTGAAGTATAGTGGATATATAATGTGTTTCTTGGTGTACAGCAAAGTGACTCAGTTATATCAATACATGTATGTACATTCTTTTTCATAATGCTTTCTCACAGGATATTGAATATAGTTCCCTGTGCTCTACAGTAGGACCTTATTGTTTATGCATTCTATATAGTGAATATACCTGTTTGCATCTGCTCACCCCAAACTCCCAATCCTTCCCTCCTCCACCCCCTCCCCCTTAGCAACCACAAGTCTGTTCTCTATGTCTGTGAGTCTATTTCTGTTTCATACATAAGTTCATTTGTGTCATATTTTAGATTCCATATATATGATATTTGTCTTTCTCTGTCTGACTCACTTCACTTAGCATGATAATCTCTAGGTCCACCCATCCTGCTGCAAATGGCATTATTTCATTCTTTTTTATGGCTGAGTAGTATTCTACTGTATATATGTACCACATTGTCTTTATCCATTCATCTGTCGATGGACATTTAGGTTGTTTCCATGCAGTTGCTATGCACTTAATTCAATATATTTTTTTCCATTCAACAGATATTAGTTGACTACTTTCCATGTACCAATTCCAGTTCTAAGTGATTTGTAATCATTATCTTGCTTAATTCTTCCTCAACCCAATAAAGTAGGTATCATTACTTTCCTCATTTTTACAAAGAGGTAACTAAAGGAAAAGAGATTTGAAGACTTGCTAAGTATCCCACATCAAGCAGGTGGTGGAGTCAGTATTTGAGCCCATGGAGGCAGTCAGTGGGTAGAGCTCTTCTTACCATCCAGAAAAAGAGGCAACATACAAAGAGGCACAAGAAGAAATAATGGCTCCAGCCAGTGATGGGGATGGATATTGTTCTACATGGTAGTGTCTCTGGGTGTGGTTGATTCCCCTCCCCACCCCTTTTTTTTTGGTGGGGAGAATAATCCTTTTTCCTAATTGTGCTGAACTTGGAGACTTGAACCCCAACACAAACTTGGTCTTGGGGTAAGTCTCACAGTCTCCTATGGTGTTGACAGCCCTCAACCTCTTCCCACCCCTCAATCCAGACCCCTGCCAGAGGTGTGCCCCCAGCCACACTGGGGCACAGAGCAAATGCCAGCAAATATCAGAAGGCTTTCTTTGAGCAGGGAGGGAAATGAGGAGATTTCTGGAAGAAACTGCTTGCCTTTTTTCTCATGAACACAGGACTGAATCCTGAAGTGGGCATTTGCTTTTTCGCTACTGTGAATGCAAAGCTGAGGAGCTGGCTTGGAGGGGTGATCCAAGGACTCTCCAGCAGGGAGGTAGATGTTCACATTTCTGCTTATTTGTCCTGAAAGCTAAAGCCTCCAGAGGAAAGCCTCTAAAGTCAAAACCTTGCAGATAATACCCTTTAAATATGATGCCTACCCTTAAACACTAATTGTCCCCTTGGGCACTGATACTGTTGATACCAATAAATGAGAAAAAAGAGAGAGCGGAATTGCACTAATTCTCATTCTGCTCATTAAGCAATGTTCTAAGCTTCCTCAGGTACAAATGAAAGATGCAATCAGCAAATTGGACTGCAAAATCACCATGGCAAAAAGTAGAAGGGCAGTCCCATTCCTGAACTATACTAAAGTAACTCAAATGAAAGGACTGTTGATCGAACGCAGGAATGAAGGTGCTCTTTTGCTTCAGTTTGCTGGACTGTTAACTTGTTACACACCCGATCTCTGAATGAATACTGTTGGCACATGATTTTTAAACGTTATCTTTGCTTTAAAAAAATACGTTCTCTGTAATCAGACTGCAGATTTTCTTTCAAGGATTCTCCCACCTAGGTTTCACTAAGAGTTCAGTCTTTGGAGAGAATGACATCAAATATTAGCTAAAAACAGTGACTCTGGTTTAGGATCTCAGATGCAACTTCTGGGGCTCAGGGCAGCCCCCTACCCCACACACAACCACAGTGACATCCTGGTTATTCTGAATTACAGTTACTTGAGAAACAGCCAGTGCAAAAGGAATACTCTGACCCGCCCTCTCTGCCCCCGGAAAGCAGCAAATAAATCTCCCCTGTGAAAGGTACACTCCCAGTGCCAGGAGGTAGACAACACCCTTATGGCCAGAGAGAGGGAGTTCAGGGCGAGAAGCTCCTATAAACAAACCTCATTACTCCTTTAATTTACTACCCAAGCCCAAACTCAGCTTTGATTCTTCACTAATTAAGCACCCAAGCTTAAATTCCTTTGTCTTGTCAATTTCTCACAAATGTATTGTTTCTTTGTCTAAAAATATAAAAACTGCCTGCTTTGGCCCCTTCTAATGTTCTATTTCTATGACATCTCCAAAGGTATGAACTAAATTTGTATTTTTTCTCCTGTTTATCTGTCTTGTGTCAATTTCATTATTGGACCAGCCAAAAGAACTAAAGAAGGGTAGGGGGGAAATTTCCTCCTCCCCAACACCTGGCTACCTGACAAAGAAAAAGAAATTGTGGCTTGAAGCTTCTATAATTTAAGAAAAACATCTAGTAAGAGAGTTAATTGTTAGTTACATATGATGATAACTCAAGTTTAAATCATACAGGTAATGTAGCAGGAAACCTTGATTTGGTGTGTTTGCTAACTCATTTATTTTTTCTAAACATATATATTCTTAAGAATTCATCAAAATTTTAAGCCTGGAGAAAGCAAACTGGCAGCCCGTGGGCTGAGCCTTGCCAGGCAGATGAGCTCTGACTGGCTTGCAGGGACACATGCATGTTTGTGTGTGGAAAGAATTTGAACGCTATTACGTAGGACATGCAATTTCATTGTACACATTCACCTTGTCAGCCAGTCCTCTGCATCTGACTTCTCGCCTTCAGCACTACGGGCATTTGGGGCTAGATAGTTCTTTGTTCTGGGAGACTGTCCTGTGCATTGCAGAATGCTTAGCAGCTTCTACCCCACAGACCTAAACCTAAACTTGACTTCAAGAGTTCCTACCCACTGGATACCAGTAGAAATCCCATCCCCAGCCGTGATAACTGGAATCACCTCCAAGCATTGCCAAATGCTCCTTGGTGGGGTGGTGGCAGTCAAAGTCTCCCCTGGTTGAGAACCATTGCTCTAAATGTGAGGCTCCTCCTTTGGACCTCTAGCCCGACTACTTGTCCCCTATTGCTCCTTCCCTTTCCCCACTTCATTCCTTTCCTCCCTGGACTCCGAGGTCCATCACTCCAATCGCTTTCTTGCCTCCATCCTTCCAGAATGGAAGAGGACACCCCCCTAGGGCATCCCTTGGAAGATATCGTGGCTTCTGCACACACGCCATTGGCCAGAGGTAATCATAAGGCTATAATCACCTCTAATGGATGATGGGACATGTCTTTGTTCAGGATGGCATGTGCCCAGGTAAAAAGATCCTCTTAGTATAGAAGAAGGAGAGAATGGATATTGAGAGAAAAAACAGTGGTCTCTGTCACATGCAGAGAACTCCAGTGCTGCATTTCCAAGATGGAAACTATCACCTTCCTTTCCAGAGCTGTTCCTCCCCTTGTAACTTTAGTTAAGTTAAAGGTTGATCATCTGCTCAGCTGCCCAAGCAGAAACCACTCTCATCCTTGATTACTCTTCCCTCTTACCACCCCGCATCCAGTGAAGCAGCGATTCCTGTCCTTCACACTGTGGAACTTGCCCCTTCCCCTTGCCCTACAGCCACTCCCCAGTTCACCGTCACCCCTGCCACCCATCTGATGAGTGGGTCATCTCCTAACTGGGCTTCCCACCTCCTGTCTTCCCCTCCCCCTTTCTCTCCTGCAGCAGAGGTCTTTCTAAAATGTGAAGCAGGCAAATCAGGTCGGTCCCAGCTCCGAATGTCTACTGGACAAATCCTAAGCCCTCCAGGATGTCACCTCTGGTGTAGTGTATCTTGTATCTTGTGTTCACCAGAGGTGAACCCCACCTCCTTCATTTCTTCCTCCTCAGCCTCGAGCCTGTGGTCCAGCTCTTCTGAGTCATGTGCAGCCCCAGCCTGGCGCTGCACTCACCTCTTCCCTGGGACCTGGGACCTGGACCCCAGGCTCCATCACTCCGTTCCCACCCACACCACCGGCATTCACTAAGATCAGCCTGGCTAACTCTTCAGTCAAGCTTCTAATCCCACCCCCGCGACCTCCTCCATCACCTCCTCTCCGAGAGCTGTCTGGTTAGGTGTTGTGTGCTGTTTTGGCATCCAATGTTTACCCTCAAACTCTAATCATCTGTTTACTTTCCTGCCCGACGCCGTAGATGGCACTGTGCCTTCTTCAATATTATGTCCCTGGCGTGGAACACAGAGCTGGGAACAGAGTAGAGACTCCATAAACATTTGTCAGATGGACACAGGAAGGAAGGCATGGATGTGTGACTAAGGCCTCACTACACTTTGTATAAGTGGGCAGCTCATTAAATAGTCTGCTTTTTCAATGATGGAAGTCAGGAGAACATTCTGGCCTCAGCTCTCAGTAAGTGGATGGTGGGTAACAAATGTGGATGATGTGTGACTTCTTTGGTTACCAGTGTCCTCCTAGTAGCCTGAGAGGTGTTTGAGTATAGTTCTTCTGTCTCTTCCACGTTGAGCTTTCTCCCACTCTGTAAGGTGTCAGGAAGAAATGCGAAGACATCCTTGAGTGCAGCAGCAAAAAAGAAATATATTTTGAAAATTTGGGGGTAATTTTGAAAAACCTGTGATTTTCTCCATTAGAAGAAATGACAGGAGCATGTATATAACAACTATATGTATATATATTATATAAGTATGTAATACATGTGCATATATATCCATATCTATAGATCTATAGATGTCTTTTAATCTTGTCACCATACATATTAGTTGGCATGTGTGCATTTACATTCTTTCACGTATTTTTCTTAAAGTTGTTCTAATATTTCATCTTTCTAGAGCTGATGAAGCGGGCGCTCTCTTTTTTGTTATTCTGCAGGTACAAATTCAAGTGCTCATGTATATTACATTGGAAAGGCTCCTCCTGTCTCTGACTCAGTGATGAAAGACGCACAACCCAGAGCACAGTGTGGAGGAGGTGAAGAGGAATGAATAACTTATGAACTGCAGCCCTGCCACAGTGCAAAGGGGGCAAGTTTTCTGCCAGGAAACAAAAACTGAGATCAACATGGGAATGAAAGCTATGGCTCATGAGAAGACGCTATGTTACACTTAAAAAAAAAATATATATATATATATATATATATATATATATACATACACTTATCAGTTAATTTATCAATTAATTTAAATTAACTACATCAGCATATGTAAACTTGGGAATTCTCAACTTTGTCATGCCAATAAAAATATTTGTCAAACAGTAAACATATTTTTAGGAGCACTTATTTGAAAGTGTGAAACGCTGGTGTCTGATACAAGACTGAACCCTATGCAACGATTTCTAAGGAAAATAGCATCTTATTCTAAGCAGCTGCTGGGCCCCTACTGACTTGAGCTCAGCCTGCTTTGGATTAGGGACGTATTTCAGTTATCCGAGCTGCAAAACAAACTGCCCCGAGACTAGTGGCTTAGAACAATGATGCTTCTTTTTTTTCCCCCTCCTGATTCTGTGGATCAGCTGGGTGCTTCCTTTGCTGGTTTTGCTGCGGGCCAGTCACGTGACTGCTTTCAACTGGGGAGGGCTGGCCTGGCTGGAAGGCCCAACACAGGCCTTTTGTTGGTTTGGCGGTTGCTGCTGGCCGACAGCTGGGCCTTGGTTCTTCTCCCTGTGTGGCCACTCATCCTCCATCAAGCTGGACTGGTTTCCTGGTGGTGATTCCAGAAAGCAAGAAGGGATCTCGGGGCCTCGTAAGGCCTTGGCACAGACTTCCTACGGCATTAGTTTCCCGTATTCTATTAGGCAAACCGAGAATCATGCACACCCAGATTCAAAGGGTGGGGGAAAATGGCAGTGTTTTCCATCAGATACAGACTGGATGACAGACGTTTCCAACATTCCTCGTTCCAAAGGCATGGTGGATCCAAGGGTTAAATAATTTCTACAGGCCCTGGAAGCCCAGGGCCTCTCCATGCGGGACCCCAGGAGCCCAGTTCAAGTCAAGTCTCACCTTGACTTTCTGTGAATCTACCCTGTCTCCAGCTCTGCACACAACTTCTCTCTCTTCTCATTCTCATCCAAACACTTGCTCCAGGCTGGGCTGACACTACATAGGATGAGATGCAGGAGGACAGGCTCTCGGTGAGGAATTGAGGAGAATGCTACTTTATTCTCTCTATGATGTTTACATTTTGGCTTCTACCTCAACTTAAAACTTGGCAAATAATTCTTAGAAATGGCTTAAAGCAAACAAGATAGACAATGGAAATTAAGCAGCTGTCTACAAATGCTATGAGTCACTTTCAATTTATTTTAAGATTGTTTTAGACATAAATTCATATGAGTTAGCTCAGTAAAAATGTTTTTTTTTAAACTAATGTTGACTTTTTTGTCAAGAAAATAAACGTAATAAAAATTAGATAGGATTGAAGAGATTTCTTAAAATAAACCATCTTGAAAGGGAAGGGGAAAATTAATGTAATGGCATTAAGATATGTTTCATAATTCACTCTTAAGTGACCCATTGAAAGATCTGGGAATGTTCTGTTATTTGTTGAGTGGTTTTACTAAACTGCTTTTCTGGTAGCTGATAAAAACATACCATACCATACTACCCAAAGCAAGATGCTCTTTGCATATGGAATAGGCAACTTAATAGAGCAGAAGCGCCCAAAACTTTTAATTCAATTGACAGACCTCAAACTTCTTACTCAACTTGCATTCAAAATCATGAAACTCACATAAAATGAGATGTCTGACTCAAACAGTCATCTTTTACTCAATACTGCAAAGCTACAGAATAAAAAATCACGTTTTAAAGTACCATACATTTCAAAAGTGAGATAGAATTATCTATTAATTTCCAAAATAATTATTTCAAAAATAAGCAAGACCTTAGATACTTATATTTACAAATCTTCTACCATAGCTGAATGCTTTTGTCAGTACAACGATGCACTTGCTGCCTGTAATCTGCTTACAGCTGAAATACATTATCAACAACAATATCAGTGACATCACTGGTCTAGTGAACTCACCAATCCCTTCCGCCACAGTGAATAAAAACTTCTGGTCTAAACGTTTCCACAGCGGTCACCATCTGACCCAGTCTCACCTATGCAACTTTCCACCATTTCATTCATAACATTCCAGAGCTGCATCTGCTAATTTCTCCTTGAACGCTCTCTCCTGTTGTATTTTGCATTTTGTTTCATTCTTCCTTTTCCTTGCCCCTCATCTTAAAGGGGATGAGAAGAGCCCTCTGCAATGAGATTGCTGTGGGGTTAAAAGGATTAATGTTCAGAAAGGGCTTAGAACATGCCTGGCACACAGGAAGTCCTGTACATTAGCCTGGATGATCAGAAGTCTCCTTAGACTAGTTCAAGCCCACATGCATGGTGCTGTTCTCCGAATGCCCACTTGTCATTTAATTATTCTCTAACTCTTTCACTTACGTTGGTTCCCCAGGTACAGTCAAAATTACTTTGGGGGGAGGGAGAAGCGTGCAGAGATAATGCATTTTATTTACACATCCTTTGCAATTCTAGATGTTTTCTACACTTATTAAGTGATCAGTAATTATGGTTGTGTTTGTTGATGACTATAAGTATATAAATAAAATTGGCAGCCAAATGTAGGTGTCATATTAAAACTATAGGGCAGAACATCCTGCTCACAATACCGAAGAGAACAGGCCAACGCTTATAAAAAGCAACAAGGAAAATTCACCAACTGCAGCAACAGAACACTAAAGGGCATGACCCAGTAACATAAACTCCAGGAACCAAGGGCCAAGAAGAGAAAGAGAAGATTCCAGAGCTGAGCACGAGGTGGGCTATGGCTATACGTGGCTCTTAACACCACCGCCCACCCTCTCAAGCAGTCTCCCTGAGCAAACAAAGGCCAGAGGATTCTTACTAATCCCTACAAACCCAGAGAGAGGCAAACCACAAGGCATTCTCCATTTCTGACTGAGGGAGAATGGAGACCACTGCACGGCGGAAACACTCTGGAGCCCCAGATACTTTAAAAGTGTTCCTGCTGGACCCCAAATAAATTAGGAAAAAAACCATCACTACCGCAACTGACAAGCGAGGAGGAAGAGAAGAGTGGTAGGGGTCTCAGTCTACACCAGTGGTTGCAACTGGGGACAATTCCGTACCTCCCTAGGGAGCATCAGGCAGTTCCTGGAGACAATGTTCGTTGTCACACCCGGAGGATGCTACTGGCACAGAGTGGCTAGAGGGAAGGGATGTTGCTTAGCATCCTACAGTGCACAGGGCAGCCTCACAACAGAGCAGGATCCAGCTCCATGTGTCAAGCATGCTGAGGTTGAGAGTATCTGCTCTAGGCATCCGTCTCATCGCCTGTCGGGTTCATTGCATGTGCTTGAAATTTGGCTTTGCTTAAGAATGTGATGAAATAATTGGGTCAATAAAATCATATCATAATTCTTGTCCTCTGGGAAACAGTGGAACTCACGGACCCTGGAGAATCACCCCATGTTATTGTTACAAGCATATGTGGGCTATTTTATGCTGAGCAAGACAGGGCTGTGCCTACTTCCATGTTGAGGGTGTCAAGGTGGCTACACGCCACTGTATTCGTTTTCTAGGGCTGTCGTAAGATGATGCCACAGTCTGGGGGCTTAAACCACAGAGATGTACTTCCTGACAGTTCTGGGGGCTGGAAGACCAGGATCAAAGTGTCGGCACTTTTGCTGGTTTCTCCCAAGGCCTCTCTCCTTGGCTTTGCAGATGGCTGCTTTCCACTTGTTTGTTCACACGGTCTTTTCTCTGTGTGTGTCTGTGTCCAGGTCACCTCTTCTTATAAAGACACCAGTGAGATTGGATTAGGGTCACTCTAATGCCCTCATTTTAATGTAATTCCCTCTTTAAAGACCCTGTAACTATATACAGTTACATTCTGAGGTCCCGGGATTTACGGCTTCAAAGTATGAATCTGGGGGAGGACACAATTCAGCCCCTAACAGAGTCCTTCATCAGCAGCACAGAGAAGGAGGTTGTCAGGACACAGGGTTCCCAAGTGGCTGCTGGGATCCATGGGCGGACAGACACTCCCTGCTCGGTCTTGCTACCCACTGCCTTTTCAACTCCAATGCCTCACCTGCTACTTGTTTAAATATTCTCAAGTGTCCTTAAATGTTCTCCAATCTCTTCTCTAACTGTCCTGGCCCTCACACTGCCGCCTTCTCTTGACCCCTGTCACCCAGTTGCACCTACACTCCTAAGCAGCAGGACGGGCCGCTGGGTGGCTTCCGAGGCTCGCCATTTGGCAAGGAGCCATTTCCTCTCTGGAGGGGTGGGATACTAGAGTCTCATAGCCTCTCGGGAGAGAAGCGGAATTCTAACACTGGGAGGAAACAGCGCCTGGCACAGAGCTTCCACCCATACAGCCTAGAGCAGGGATTGGAGAACTTTCTGTAAAGGGCCAGGAAATGAATAGTTCAGGCTTTATGTGCCAAGTCACTTCTGTCACAACTTCTCAGTTCTGCCACTGTAGCAGGAAAGCAGCCACAGACAGGGAGAAAATGAATGAATGTGCTGTGAGCCAATACTTTATTTATAGAAATGGAAACCTTAATTGCATGTCATTTTCATGTGTCATGGAGCTTTACTGTTCTTCTGATGTTTCTTTTTCCTGATTTTTTAAAAAATCATCTAACAATGTAAAATACTTTCTTAGCTCATGAGGCCATTACAGAAGCAGGTGGTGGCCAGATCTGACCCTCAAGCTGTGGCTTGATGTCTCCTGAGGTAGAGAAAGTTCTCTTGAAAATCACACTTAATGGCAGCGCAAACACATCAGAACTGTCACCGACAGGTGAGAATAAAGGGTATATCATTCAACCAAAGGGCATTATCACTATTATTTCCATAATCTCTCTCCCATATGTTGCTCAACTTAACAGTAAAATCCATAAAACAGATCTTGGAAACTCTGAATGCCCAAGTTCTCATTGAGCTCTCAGCTGAGAAGGAGAGGGCAGGGATTCCAAGCACGTGCTTGGGTGTTTTCAGGTCTGGAAGCAAATCCCAGCTACCCCATGTCCTCGTGTTCTGATGGTATTGACTTATGCAGGGATCTGGATTTAAATCCACATCCTGGATTTACGTGGCTGGTTGCCCTAGAGGTGGCCATCTCACCACATCACTGGGATGACGGTGGGGCAGCGAGTCGTTCATCGCATAAAATCAGACGATGCAAGTTCATGTCTGAGCTGACCGTTCCTTTGGGTTAGACTCCAGGCCATCCTCTTACCTCCCTGGGCCTCGTATTCCTCACCCTAAAATGGAGCGTCTGGATGAAACAATTCCCAAATCCTTCTCGCTATAGAAGTTGGTGAAGCAATAGTTCTATAACACTTATTTTTAGATAAAGCAAAAGAAAAAAGTCAACTTGAGTTTAGCTGCAAACAAAAGTATCTCATTTCCCCACTCAATAGCTAATTCTCCAGCAGTCAGAATTCAGAACACATGTTGCTTGATTTACAGTGGCAACCAGTAATTTGTGCGAGAAAGACTTAATTCAGAAGAATGCAAATGTCATTTTTTCTCATAACCAAATGAGTTACAATTAGTTTGATTCATATGCTGTCATGGATGTCTCCACCACACGCACAGTGAACAATACAAAGTTTTTCAGGCAGCTCTTTGACAGAGAGAACTATTTCTCAGTTGTGTAATTAATACTAAACATAAATCCTCCTCCATTTTCCTCTTGAACATCCCGTGCCCACTGAAGCATCATCTCCTATGAGTGGAACACTAAGGAGAAAAACCACAGGATAGGCTCAGTTTTAGTGAGTTTTGCTCCAAGCATTCAACCTTTGGGAAACTGCCAGAATAAGTACATAGCAGTGAAACTTGCAAAATAACCACCACCAACAAAAAATGTCTCAACTTTTCTCCCATTTTCACCTATATCTTAACATGTAGCAAATTTTTAATTAATTTCATTCTATCAAAAACCATATGACTCAAAGTGTTTTCCCATGTTTGATTTAGAAATCAAGGAGATATAAGACTGGGTTTAAAATAAGGAATGGGTATGATGTTGATAATTGAAGAATCAAAGTGTTAACCCCTAGGTCATCGCAAAGCACAGAGCTGATCTCCCTGTGTGATGCAGCTGCTTCCCACTAGCTATCTATTTTACATTTGGTAGTGTATATATGTAGATGCTACTCTCACTTCGCCCCAGCTTCTCCCTCCTTCCCTGTGGCCTCAAGCCCATTCTCTATGTCTGCATCTTTATTCCTGCCCTGCCACTAGGTTCATCAGTACCATTTTTTTTTTCTTTTAGATTCCATATATGTATGTTAGCATACGGTATTTGTTTTTCTCTTTCTGACTCACGTCACTCTGTATGACAGACTGTAGGTCCATCCACCTCACTGCAAATAACTCAGTTTTGTTTCTTTTTATGGCTGAGTAATATTCCATTGTATGTATGTGCCACATCTTCTTTATCCATTCATCTGTCAATGGATATTGAGGTTGGTTCCATGTCCTGGCTATTGTAAATAGTGCTGTATACATTCCTTTTTTATAGTCTTTTCCATTATAGTTTATCACAGGATATTGAATATAGCCCCCTGTGCTATACAGTAGGACCTTGTTGTATATCTATTCTAAATGTAATAGTTTGCATCTACCAACCCCAAACTCCCAGTCCATCTTTCTCCCTCCCTGCCTCCCTTGGCAACTGCAAGTCTGTTCTCTATGTGTATGAGCCTGTTTCTGTTTTGTAGATAGATTTATTTGTGCCATATTAATGCAACAGAATAGAGAGCCCAGAAATAAGCCCACACACCTACGGTCACTTAATCTTCGACAAAGGAGGCAAGAATATAAAATTGAGAAAAGACAGTCTCTTCAGCAAGTGGTGCTGGGAAAGTTGGAAAGTAAATCAATGAAGTTAGAACACACCCTCACACCACGCACAAAAATAAACTCAAAATGGCTTAAAGACTTAAACATAAGACATGACACCATAAAACTCCTAGAAGAGAAATATACTCTTGGTATATAAAACAGGTTTGCGTTTTCTATTTGGGAGTTACATAACAGTATAATAGTATAGGTCTTCAATAAAGCCTTTCAGTCTGTGAATATTTTGTCACAGAAATGAATATAACACTTATTCTTTTAAAATATTATCAAATGTTTTGCATATAATATGCACTCAGTAAATGCTGAATGACCACTATTTTGAGATATCATCTGAGTTCCATTGGGTTACAGCAGCCTCTTAAATTGGATAAACATAGAACAAATTAGTTAGGAAGAAGCAGCATGCACAGGGAGGGTGGGATAGAGGACCACATCCTTCACAACCGGCAGACCTTCCATCACTCAGATGTTCGCAACCCTGGGATGGAGGCCAACGGCTAGCCCAGTGCTGTGGGACCTTCCTTTACTACACGTCTCAGTTTACACTGTCTATCTTTAGGTTAACTGTGCAGTGTTTTTCACATACTAGGCTCTGAATTAAAATAAATACATTAAAAACAAACATTCAGTTAATGAAAAACACAATACATTATTAATAACAACTCATCTGTCTTGGGTGTTGCTATGTGCCAGGCACTATACACGAACCATTAACTCTGACGGGAAGCCAGTGCATTAGGAATGTTATTATGGAAAATGACCCACACTCACGCTGCCTGGAGGTGGCAGTGCTTTCATCCTGCTCGGGGTTCACTCATCTACACTGTTTACTCCTTTGGCTCTTTCTGTGTTTATTCCCTCTAATTGTTTTGCATTGCCTCCTTTTAAGAAATACCAGTAGTTTGGGTGACTCTCACAAAAATCATGAGTCACACTATTTCCTACCATCAGACCCACGAAGTCTACTTACTCTGCCTCTTAAACCAGGCTGCAGTTAGATCCAGATACAGTTCAACATATGTTTTAGGAAATGAGTAGAGCCGTGATAGATTCTGGGCTATTCCCAAATTAGTAAAGACTCAGCAAGTCATGAATAAACATCACATCTCTCATCACAGTTCACATCTTTGGGTCAGAATCTCAGAGCACTTGGCTTCATCCAGTGCCAAGCTGATCTCAGATGCCTAAGAAATAAAATGACAAGAAAGGCTTTGATTGATGAAATTCCCATTGACACCACAATGTCATATTCTTTTCTTTCTACAATTAAAAAATACCTTTGTTTTCTAGATCATCATTTTCCAATGTATGCTTATTGTTTTTGATTTATCCATGGTGTTCTCTTGATTTCTAGTGATTTCTCACGTATCTTAGTCAAGTTTGTCCAGAGAAAACAGAACCCATAGAATGTGTGTATATCTATCTACCTATCATCTATCTATCTGTCATCTATCTATCTATCTATCTATCATCTATGTATGTATGTATCTATCTATCATCTTTAACTTAAAGAATTGGATCACGTGATTCTGGGGGCTGATAAGTCTGAATTGTGCAGGGCAGGCGAGCAGGCTGGAATTGATGTTCTTCTGACTTAAGTCCAAAAGCAATCTGCTGACAAAAGACCCTCTTTCTCAGGGAACCTCAGTGTTTTTTCTTTAGACCTTCAACTGATGCATGAAACTCACCCACATTATGGAGGGTCATCTGCTTTACTCAGAGCCTACTGATTTAGATGTTGATCTCATCTAAAAAATACCTTCACGGCAATATCTAGACTGGTGGTTGACCAAACATCTGAGTACCACGGCCTAGTCAAGTTTACACAGAAAGTTAACTATCACACCGTGGTTTTCCATAGTTTCAGTAATGAAATACATATGTGATAGGAAAAGTATTTCATCTCATCCTCATGAGATTTTCACGAGAGCTGTTTGTGTAGAAATCTAGGAGGATTATATGTTAATTTTTCCTCTCTTTTTCTCCAAAGGAGTAGCAGAGTCACTGAGAAATGGCACAGGTGGGCAGCAGCGAAGAGGTAAGATAAGCATCAATCTGGAGAGCTCAAACCCATCACCAGCACGTCAGCCTGCATCCCTGGTACCATCTGCATCCCTGGTACCATCTGTAGTTGACTCACCTCACATCTACCTGTTCAACACTTTAGAACATCTTATTTTCAGTGGAGGGCGGGAGGTTAGGTAAGCAATGGTTTCACTTTTAATGTCCTTTACATTCATGAAATGCTTTAGTTTTAATTAGTTTGGTTAGTTAAAGGCAATAAAATTTTAGTTAACTTTAGTGAAAGTAATAATACACAAAATTATTCTACATCTAAGATGGTGATTTTATTGCTCTACCCACATCAGTACAGAATGTATTCATTCCAATCAAGGGAATGGTTTCTCCCCTCCTGAACAAGACTTTGGCATGTTATTTTATTATTTTAGAAGAAAATAGTATTATGTTGACAGTATTAAGAAAAATGAGTGAAGCCCATAGTGAATACTGAGAAATAGTTACTCAGAAAAAGAAGAATCTTTTGGAATTTGGAAGCAGATGAACAGTTATCAAAAACACTGGTTCTCCTGCCCCGATATCTCCTTAGGATTTATATTTCCCAATGACAGTGGATCACACAGTCCTTGCCAAAACATCTTCTAGATATAGGAACCTGAAGGTGGGACACCAAATGGAGAGGAACAATGTTCTTCCTTTCCAGTCATGTCAATTATTCCTGCCAATATACCGTATTTTGTTTACATTTACACTTTTCTTCATTAGGGAAATACAAAAACCTAGGAGTCAGAGAAGTAAACTCCTCCCCTTTTGACAATTTACGAGACAGTTTATTTGCCCATGTGTGTTGAACAGTTCTTTTATTTATCCTAGCCTTAGTCTTTTCCTCCTTCTTCCATACATCTCTTGATAGATACCTCATTATCCCATCAAATGCCAGGACTGTGCTAGGACACCCATGTCACAAACCCTGCCCTCAGGAGTTCTTAGTCTGCATAGAGGACCTCGGCTATGAAAAAGATCCCAGCAATGGACTTTGTTGGCTGTTTTACTAGAGCTACATTTCGAGGTATGGATGAGACAGGATGGAAGACCAGTCCAGGGAAAGGAATCGGTAAGCAGGACCCACAGTGGGAGTGGATGGAGCAGGAAGCCAGAAGGGCACAGCTGAGCCCCAGCTCTCAGGTCCGTGGTGTGGGGCAAAGGGCAGGGCATATAGACCTAGACCACCAGGGCAAAGGTCCCCATACAGACATTATCCACTGCAGTGTGATTCTGGACTTCGGAGATTGGAATCTTAGCTTTGTCGTCGGCAGTATAAGAAAGTTCCACCTACCCTGCATGTTTTCATTGAAGTTCCTAATAATAACATGGAACGTCTCTGGCGTGATGTGGGCACCTAGTAAACGCTAGTTCCCTACCTCCCAGGAAGCCGAAAGACATCTTTAACATGTGGGCGGAACGTGGGCACACGGGGAGGTGGTTCCTCTCCTTCCTGGAACTTGGAAAAAGTCATACAAACTTTTCCTCTAAGAATTATACCAAGGGCATCCCTGGTGGCGCAGTGCTTAAGAATCTGCCTGTCAGTGCAGGGGAAACGGGTTCGAGCCCTGGTCCAGGAAGATCTCACAAGCTGCGGAGCAACTAAGCCCATACGCCACAACTACTGAGCCTCTGCTCTAGAGCCCGCGAGCCACAACTACTGAGCCCGCGAGCCACAACTACTGAGGCCCGTGCGCCTAGAGCCCATGCTCCGCAACAAGAGAAGCCACTGCAATGAGAAGCCCATGCACCGCAATGAACAGTAGCTCCCGCTCTCCTCTACTAGAGAAAGCCTGCATGCAGCAACAAAGACCCAATGCAGCCATAAATAAATAAATAAATAAATAAATAAATAAATAAATAAATAAATAAATAAATAAATAAATTAAAAGAAAAAAAAAAGAATTACACCAAAACCCAAACATAAATAAACCCAGAAAAGGAATCTTAAAGAGTAATATGCTGCAGAATGGCATGTCAGAACCCAACAGAGAGCAATAAAAATGGGCAGTGATGACACACAAGAAAAAGGATGTAGGAGAGGCAAGGGATGATGTGGTCCAGGGAGAGGCCGGACAGGCTCAGGACCACACTGTCCAGGGTGTGACCTGTGTGGGCCTCTATGGGGAGATGGAGGTACTCTGGGGACACCAGTGGTCCAGCCATTACAACAATCCCTCTAGGCCCACTCATTCTGATTCCTGTTCCTGGGACATAATTACAAATATAACTGCACCTCCAGTACACATGGCATAGACTGACCTGCAAACATGAGCATCTTGTTTAGGCAGCAGTAGGATTTCTCAGTGTAAATGCATAAATGGTCTGCCTTCCTCTTGTGATGCTGGTGTGTGTGAGACTGCTCCCAAGAGGGCAGCACATGCCTGGGATGCCGACAAATTGGGGTGCTGAGCTTCCAAAGTGAAACACTAGCTCCTAGGTGGATACCCAGCACAGGCAGGGGACACCTGTGATCACACAGTACCTTTCAATGCAACAAAAGAAGAGAGCAGGACAGATGGCCAAGTGGTAGCCTGAGCACCATCTTCTCATTACAATTGCCTAAAAAGAGAGCCTTTCTTATCATCCCTCTTTAAACTGGAAGTCTTATTGGAGAGCAGAAACAGTTCTTCACAACTGAAGTTCAATTTTTAATGTTTTCTTTTTTTTTTTAAGAAGATGTTAGGGGTAGGAGTTTATTAATTAATTAATTTATTTTTGCTGTGTTGGGTCTTCATTTCTGTGTGAGGACTTTCTCTAGTTGTGGAAAGCGGGGGCCACTCTTCATTGCGGTGTGCGGGCCTCCCACTATCGCGTCCTCTCTTGTTGCGGAGCACAGGCTCCAGATGCGCAGGCTCAGCAGTTGTGGCTCACGGGCCCAGTTGCTCTGTGGCATGTGGGATCTTCCCAGACTGGGGCTCGAACCCATGTCCCCGGCATTAGCAGGCAGATTCTCAACCACTGCGCCACCAGGGAAGCCCAAAGTCCAATTTTTTTTTTTTTTTAAACTTCTATTTTCTTTTTAAATTTATTTATTTATTTATTTATTTTGCGGTACGCGGGCCTCTCACTGTTGTGGCCTCTCCCGTTGCAGAGCACAGGCTCCGGACGCGCAGGCCCAGCGGCCATGGCTCACGGGCCCAGCCGCTCCGCGGCATGCGGGATCTTCCCGGACCAGGGCACGAACCCATGTCCCCTGCATTGGCAGGCGGACTCTCAACCACTGCGCCACCAGGGAAGCCCCCAAAGTCCAATTTTTAAAATGAGTTTTCCATTCAGCAGTGGGAGAAAAAAAAAAACTCACATGTTTTTCAGATTGAACAATTTGTGGTTCTGTCCCTTAGTCTATTTTGCCCCATCTTTTGCCAGTAAATGTTTTTTATTAGATGCTTTATGGAGAGATTCTTTTGAAATGTTCATATAACCTCAGTTTTGATGTTCTCCATAAACAGAAACTGTCCGTGTTACCTTGAAAAAACATTTCTACTTGACAAGGCTTTGGGGCACTAAACCTGGATGCTTCCAGCTTGCACTTAATGGAAAGGACGGTCTGTTTTAGGCATTGGAGATCCACACAGAGGCCTCTCCAAAGAGTCATTCTTTGGAAACCACCTTCCAGCCCAATTTGCTGAGTTCTTCAGATGTCTCTCCCACCCCTGCAATTCCCAGTTCAGGAAAGAATTCCTGGATAGCACAGACCACCTAGCTCCTTCCCAGAGAGTTCTGGGACATCAAAACTCCATGGAGGGTGTTCCTGGGTCCCTAGTGCCAGAATTTTCACCCAGAGGATTTGGCCTGTCCCAAGTGTGTTCCCTCCGCCAGCCTCAGGTAGTGGAGGGCTCCCAACGGTCTTCTACAAGAAGCAGTGTTCAAGGATCAGGATCCCTAAAGGGGCCAGACCTCAATGAGCCCCGCCCCAGTCCTTTCTTAAGGATCCCGCAGAAACACCCTTAATTTGTTCCCCTGACATGGGATTCCATTGGCCCACGAATGAAGAAGCCATGATGTCTTCAGGGTCTCCCA